>NW_022990238.1:5489421-6024099 GCF_902827175.1 Gymnodraco acuticeps
GCTTCCCAACAGTGCAGGGACTTTAACACACGACCACCACCACCCTCCCCCCACTTATTGTAAATGTTTGGGTTAAAAAGGAAATAGAGCAATAATTAATCAATTAGCAGATTTTAAAGTAAAAGCATAGGCCATGTTTCTTTTTCCACCACACGCACTAAATACATGTGGGGTTTTGTGGAGCCATGGAGCTACAAGTTACACACTTGTGAACTTAAAGAATATTTTTTAAACTGTGGAGAATTTTTTTTCAAGAATTGAACCACAGAAAACTATTTTGATATTAACCCTTTCCTAACTTAACACTTTTCTTTTATGTATGACTCACTTTTTGATGTTAAACATGGTGGTTGTTTTGTACGCTGGCAATTTATCTATTATTATTACTACTATTATTATTTAAATATCCTGATGGAGTAAAAAAACAAAAACAGTCAGGACTCCTAGGTTATAGTAGCTTCTGTATTGCAGTCGATTAGCATTTGCAACAATCTTGTGCAGGCTTACTTTTTTGTTTACAGTTGGTGAATTACAGATAAGAGAGTGAATTGTGTTGATATGATTGTAGAGAGTGCAGACATTCCTGTTATCCCCACGGCCCATGGACTGCATTTCAGCCCTGCTGTCTCAGCCTGCACCTCCTCAGCCCATGGCAATGGACTCATTTTCTGCAGCCGGCGTATAGTGCCTTGGTTGTTCTGCAGCACAGAGCGGAGCCGGTCGCTTACAGAGACAATAGCCTTGATTTGAATCATAAAAGGAGTCGGGCATTATGACACAGTTTCTCTCTGCAGGGGAGGGCAGCACACTAATATTCAAGAACACTGCCCAAACACCACCGTCTCCCCCTTTCCATCACACTGTTTTTGGTCCTCGCCTTGAATAAATTACAGGCATGGGTAGGGCCATGAATGTAGCTGGCTGGTTTGGAGTGAAGTTCGTTAGTGCATGTGACGTCATCTATAGGGGTCAGTGAAAAGAGCTTGTTAGGCCTCGCAGACACCTGCTTCATTTGGCACCATGTGATGAAGGTTTGAGTGCACAGTTTTCAATAGCTGGATTCAGCTTTTTGTGCACAATGACATGATTACTTAATTTTGTATTCTTCATTAGCACTTGGATACTAGTGCAAATCCTCTTTCAAATCTGCCCCAATCATGCCATCTCCACACAGGCTTGTATCTAACCTGATATGTGGGCACGAGTGAAAACAACACTAAACAAGGAGAAGGCTGTACTAGTGTTTATGTATCTTACAAGTATATAATTAGAGGTTCACTTCAGTTTTTATGTGGTTGTGAAACTTCTCTTTCACCCTCTGGGGATGTGGTAGATGCACTCGCAGCTCACGTTGGCAGGTGTTGAGAGTTGTTTTATTTGCTTCCAGTTGGAGATGGTCCCAAGGACAGATTTCTCAGTGTGCTCAGGGTCAGACAGTTGTTTTATAGGATGTTGCTATTTAGGGAAGTTTTTCATGTGCAGTGTTTGTCTGAAAAACTGACGGCCTTGATAACTTCATGAAAAACAGTCTTCTTCATTCCTAGCAATGTTTTCTCCACAACAATGTCACAAGTGGAGGCAGTTATCTGTCAACAAATACCAGAACACAACTGATCAGAGAATAATTTATTGAATATCTGATATATGTGTATACAAATAACAAGACAATAGTAACAACTAAAAGCAATTAGAATACAAAGCATCGGGCATCCAATTACATGAAAGAATACAAACAAATGACTTGAATCAGGACTTCCAATACTCTTCACTCAAAAACTAAAATGCTTTATTTTAAAGGATTACAATCTGTTCTCGTTAGTTTAAGTGGCTGCTCCAGCCTTTCCCGGTGGAAATATGACCTTTACTTGATTGTTTCGGAAAAGAAAGAGAACAGTTAAGTAAGTCTTGTGTGAAAAACAGCAGTAGGACAGGCTCTGGTTTCTTTGCGGGATACTTTCCATACTATAGTCTGTAAATATAATTAATTTCATTTAATTAATTCTTAATCATGTGAAATCTTTCTTTCCTTATACCTCTTCTATCCCTCGACATCTCTCTCTCACACACTCTCTCTCTCACACACCACACCTACACTCTCTCTCTCTCTCTCTCTCTCACTCACTCACACACACACACACACACACACACAACACCACACACACACACACACACACCACACACACACACACACGCACCACACACACACGCACGCGCGCACGCACGCACGCACGCACGCACGCACACACACACACACACACACACACACACACACACACACACACACACACACACAGAGGAAATAAGTCAGTGTTTTGTTTGTTTTAGAGAGAGAGTGTGAGAGTGGAAGCCCTGGCGACAAAGTTCTCGCGCTGGGCTCAGGGGTATTCTCTAATCACACAAACATGGAGGAGACAGGTCAGGATTTATAACTCTGTTCTCTGTTGGAGAGAGAGCAACACTCCTCTTTGAACAGTTGGTAGCATTGCTCGTTGTTAGTAGGGGTACATCTGAAGAAATAGCATGACTACTTTTAATCAGGACATCTTAGTTTACACATTTAATGTAGAACCTGTCCTTTTGTAAACCCAGCTGTACAAAGCACTCTGTAATTCTTCCCTTTGAGCATTCAATACCTTGGGATAACAAGCACTATTGTGACGCACTTTGGTAAGAGAAAGGCTTTTATACAGAACTGCATGTGAATGATACTGTACGTTTGCAGTGTCAAGAGTGAAAGCTGACTAATGTGAAGACCAAACATTGGTAAGAGGACAAATTGTGTACTGATAACAATTAGCTTTTTAACCCAACATTTCCTTGCACTCACCTAGCAGTGAAGTGCGGTATAACAGGGGTAAGTGAGACAAACACAATGTAATATTTTTCTTAAAAGGATTTGAGTTTGCCTAATCAAGAAAGATAAAGCTCATGGTAGCTGTGGAGGTGGACATTTTGTTTAATTTCTTGGCACATTTTTTATATAAATATCTCTAACATTACAACAGTACAGTTAGTAAGAGCCTAAATGTATAGTGTGGTCAGCCAGCACCCTCTTTTTTTATCCTCAGTGGCTTTTCAGGGCTAGCACGCTCCATGTGATGGGGTGCTAACAGGCAGTGTTTGTGGACACAGTAGACGTGATGACTTTACCACCCAGGCCAGACTGATTTATGTGGGAAAAGCGCTAAGAGCACCCACAGAGAGTGTCGAGAGGATTAGAAGACCCTCTACAAGACCGGTCATGGCCAATCAGCAGCTGAGACCCCCTACAGACAGACATCGGAGCCAATTGCAGCACAGCGTTTACGTTGATGATCTGGATTGTCTCCTTTATTGCTTTTTCATAATTGTATGATCTCTTTATCATTCATGGTTTCTGGGTTAGTGATTTAGCTTCAACTGAAGTGGGCTTCCGAGGTTTTAATAGATGTAGACATTTCCGATGTTGTCTCTTTTTGTGACAAAGGCACAAGCAGCCCCCGTCAACAAATGCACACACGCACGCACGCACGCACGCACGCACGCACGCACGCACGCACGCACGCACGCACGCACGCACGCACGCACGCACGCACGCACGCACGCACGCACGCACGCACGCACGCACGCACGCACACAGCCACACACACACACACACACACACACACACACACACACACACACACACACACTCTGTATCCCACAGTGATAAGATAGCCACTCTTTGTTTCTGCTCTGGCTCTGGGACATTAAATTAGGAAAGGAACACCTCTGCTTTTCCCATGATCTTACACTTTCGGTTGTCCAGCCCCCTTTACGAATGTTTCAAGAAAATACACAAAAGAAACAGCAAAGACATTTCTGTAGTAGTTGAATAGAGGAAGGATGTATTTAAGTGTATGTTTTTTCTGTTATTGTAGAATTGTGTATTTATGGCTTACATTCATAACATTCAGTCATTGTGACGTCAAGCTTTTTTAAATTGTGCATTTAAAAACATGAAGCTTTCCTAGCCCTTCAATAACTAATTTATCATGATGCAAAGAAAAACATTGTCTACTGTCTTTGTCTAGTTCTAGAGTTTGTCTTTCTGTATTCGCTTTCCGTGATCCCTTCCTTCTTTTCCATTTACAACCACTCTGTGACACACACACACACACACACACACACACACACACACACACACACACACACACACACACACACACACACACACACACACACACACACACACACACACACGGTGACTTCGAGACTGGGGCTTTTTGCCTAAAGTAAACACATGTGAATGATGGATCTTGCTTTGGGTTGTGGGAAAAAGTGTTTGACTTGCACACAAGCTCTCTAAACGGCCATTAAATCCTGAATGTGTACACATGACTTGTCTCTGCAGGGAAAGGGACAGGGAGAAGGATATAAATCGAATTTTTACCTATGGGAATCTTTTGTTATCTGAACTTCTTCTCACTTCATCATGTTTTTTCAAATGTTTTGTCCCGGAAGATAGTGGGACAAAACACAGAGAAATTATGGAATTGAATATACTTTCCGCCAGAATCAGGATCCTCTGTTACCAACCAAATGGAGAACACTTGACTCTTCCATTTCAGACAGAAGTTAACAGTGGACATAGACTCAGTGGAAGGTTTCGAGGCATACATCCACAAAGCAGTAAGAGTGGAAGCAAAAAGTGCAAAATACATCTCCGTTCGGGAATGTATTTCAGACTAAGCTGGAGACTGGCCAGCTGGAGGAATTCAGAAAGCTATGACTCTGTTTCCGTGTGAAATAGCTACTTAAGACCGCTGTGAACAGCTGCCGGACAGTGACCCCCCCCCCTCTTCCACCTCCTCTCTCCCTCTGCAGGGCTGTAAATCTCGAAGGAGAACGGAGGTGCTGGCAACTTGCTGAAAGGGAGCCAGAGAGGATCCTGGGGTTTAGTGCGAAAGGTCAGGTCTATGCTAGCAGACCCCAGTCCTGAGATTTTGGGCTGATACCCAATGTTGACCTGACACACACGCTTGAGGCCAAGGTGCCGTCCACCCTGGAAGCAGCGTGGATCTTCACAGTGTTGTTAATTGAACCAGTGTTCGAAAGAGGGCACAGAGGGCCTCATGCTACAGGGGGGCTTATCTTAACGTAAGGCAGAGGGTAATTTAAGCGATTCGACAAAACCGTGTTAAAGCACATGTAGTCTGACAAATACAAATCAAATAACTTGAGTTTGTGTGCAAAAGTATTGCAATGACAGCCTTGAAATTGTTTCGAGTGGCATTTGCTTCACAAAAAATGTCAAATAAAAGACATATTGAGAAAAATGACTGAATTACAACTGCGACTGATCCCACATTTGCCTCTGAAAACCAGAGGAGAAATACTTGGAGGGGTCCCGAGCTCTCTGTTCATCCTCTGTCCCTCCTGAGTCAATTGTTGGGGAAGCATGGTGTCAACCCTGCGCCATCAATCAACCCCTTTCAGAGGAGGGCAGACAAGGCGGGGACCCGCCCCCCAGGACAGGGGGGTGGAAGTTCTCATGCCCTCCCCGCCTCCTGAAGCCCCGCGCCCCTACAGACAGAACGCCGACAGCTGGTCCGGCCATTAGGGGTAGGCCGAGACCTGAGGGCCCCCGCACACCAGCAACAGCTGCCAGCCCACTGCCCCAACCGCCCGCCAGCACAGCTCGATAAAATCTGTATTAGAAGAGCAATTTATTGTCATTCCTTCACATTCCTTCACATTCCTTCACAGAGATAGCCACATTACACATCATAATCAATTATTTCCCCTTGAGCAAAGTATACTGTGGCGATTGTGTGTTAAAATGTTTGTGAATATCTTTTTGCTGCACATGGTTTTGCAAATTGTATTCATTATGGGAAACATCATCCATTTTCTCCTGGGCACTTCTCTAGCAATTATGCAATTTTGCTCTCAATTGGTGACTGAGTTTTAGTTGATCTGATGCCACTAATTCACTCAGTTTGAAAGATGATAGTGAAATCTGATAGGTTGAGAACAAGGAATGAAGTGCTGATTTATCTAAATCACAATATTCTTTAATAGCACACTTTCTCGTATCTGGAAATTTAAAAATAATTGCTATATCTAAAAGGGCAGATTAAAGGAATTATGACATGGATAACTATTACACTTTGTATGTAATTGACTACTTGTTTTTATTTACCTATAACTTTATCCAGTTGATCCTTTGTAGGATTTTGTTTGGCTTGATCCTATCCTGATGTTGGTTGAGAGGAGATGATGTTACTGAAACCTTTGGTGTTGAAAATGTGAACTGCTTTTAAAAAAAAGTTAAACTTGGTAAATATGGATTTTAACTCTGCATGGTATTAACATGTTGAATCTCAATTCCATTTATCTCTAAAGACGTTTATGACGTCTGCACTCAAACCTCACCAAGCTCCAAATCTGTGTAACATACTTGTCTAAATGGTACGTTTTTATGAGGTGATTTGTCATGCAGGCTTTTTCAGAAAAGTTCAGTAGCTTTGTTCCAACAATGCAACAATGAAAGGTATTATTTACCTGGCTGTAGCTGTATTTACAATACAAATATGTCTTCGTCTATGCATCTTAGAATGAGCTTTCATTTGAAGATTGCTGTTTACAAACGCATGCTGATTGAGATAAATGAATGAGTATACTCTGTCTTCTGACTGAATGTGTGTGTTCCGCTGAGCGAGAGAAAGAGAAGAGACTAGAGCATTAGGAGGAGATTACGCCACACTCCCTCAGGGTCCTTGTTACTCATGCACTACTGGCGGCTGAGTGGTTCCCACACTTACACACTGAGGTGAGAGAGGCTGCACCCACAGCCTCACCTGTGCCTCTACTTGTCCCAGCAGAGCCAGGATCTTCCTTAAGAAAAGAACAGGGAGAAAACACTAAACCTGACTGGTGCGCAATCAAAACAACAGCCAGCGTATAGCGATAGTGCACTACGGTATAATTACTGCTGAATAAATCAATAATGGGATGATAAGCCTGTACCTGCCTACCCCCGAAACTGAGCCCCGGCTCCCTCCATACAGTACATACACATTTTACCACAATCACATAAATCTCAATATATTATAGAGATATCATAGGAAGCAGTTTAATTCTTCCAAAGTCTTATTGTGAGATACTAATCAATGGATATATTTATTAGTGGAGTGATTGTGCCAGATTGATGTACACTTCTATGAAGTTATGCCATTAAAGATAGAGAGTGGATATAGGCACATTTCTGGCATGAAACTTGCTAACACTAATGTGAGACTAACCCATGCCAAAATCAAGAGGCCTGCTTGCTTTGTCGGCCAAATAGTCTCTGATCGCAAAATCCGTCATGGAAGCCCCAGCCCTTTTGTCCCAGCCCACTGAAGCGGTGGGAGATTACATGTGTGGTTATTTCCCCCACCATCCTCCTCTTCATCACACTGGATGGGCTTTGGAAGGCAGCAGCAGAGCTAGATCCAGTTAAAGCTGTTATCATACACAGACACGCCACAGCAGCTGTTGCGTTTCATTAAAACATGATGCTCATGATGCTCAGTGGTCAGTTTAGGATGAAGTTAAGAGAAAGGGGTGAATTTGGGAAATGGTGGGTTTACTAGACACATCCCACATTCCTTCCGCATGCTATGGCTAGCCTGAAGGTCCACTTGAGTGATAAGGAAGGCAGTAATGGAATAAGACAGGGTGGGACCATGGTGAAGTGTTCGAGGTTGGTGTGGCCTAAGTGCTCTATGCTCCAGGGCTGACTACCAAGCTTTAAAAAGGAAACTCTTAAAGGACTGTTGACCATTTTGATAGTAGTTTATTCAAAACTTATAATGTGTGTACACTAATGCAGAAACTACCCCGATTGCTTGTGAAATGGCCTTCTAAGCCTCTCCCTTTGCGAAAGACCACTGAATGAATGTTTATATTCAGAATGTTCTTGTTTTATTGTTTTATTCTCATGTACTAAGATTTAACACGGGCCATTGAACATGAAGTCCTTCTTACTGTTATTATCTTTAGATATATGTCACATGGGTGCACTGTTTGTTTGAAACAAGCAGTAGCCCTTTTCAGAAAGGCTTGGTTGAGTTGCAGAGTGGGTGAAGGGGTGGCTGACAGCAGCAGACATTCCACATCACACCACCCAGGGTCAGAGAAGAGAGGAGGGCTTGCAGTAATTCCACTTTTATTAAAAGACATTGAATAAAAACAACATGCTGGTCTATGGCAGGAGGAGAAAATCAGCATGACGGCTGGATCCAACCTCCTTTTACTATCTGGAAGCTTGTGCTTCTAAGCTTTACTTCATCATGACTCAGCCCTCCTTTAATCTCTCTTCCTTCGACTCTTCTATCCTGCCCATCCTCTCACCCCCACTCTATCAATCTCTCTTGCTTCCATTTCCTCTCTCATGGTCTTACTATGTATGTCCATCCACCTCATGTCAGCCCCTCACAACCCTAGATTTCTGTTGTTTCGGAACTTTGCGGTGCTCCTCCCTCACTGCCTGTCTTTCCTTTGTTTTGCCTGGTTTCCTGCAGCTTTAGGTAAAGCTTGCGTTCCTGGGTGTATCCCAGGCTGTGTAGTGCTAATCTCTCTTGAATGGCCACTACACCATTATTGGGGCTCACTTTATCCTCCGGGTAATTTTAAAGCCATGCCTCTGGCCACACTGACCTCAATGACCTAGTCACTGTCTCCACAGCAACTAATGAAGGAGGTGTGATAATGCACGAGAGAGAAGGCTTCACCTCAGGATGGCCTGACCATTGGGGCTAGAGCAGACATCATCAACCTGTCAGAAATAACTGACATCCTATACCTCTGCTACTCAGTTATATTATTTTCCAATAACCGCTGCCTGCAATATCCCTCCTATAAGTCACCCGGCACAACCAAAGGAATTTTTAAAATATAAGGTAAGGAATGCGTTATACATAAATATGGTGTACAGGATTATCCAGCATCCTGACACAATTTGGAATAAGTTGTGGCCAACTTCCCAGGACTCTACGGAAGAGAAAGGCAATCCAGACAATCCAAACATTCCTGGGTCCTGTGTTCTCTCCTACTCTCTAATTTAAGAGCAGCTGTCAGGCTCTGCAAGCCCTCAACCATCAAAGCTGGTTAAGGAGGTGGGGGCATGGCATTTGAGGAGCACTGATGCCCCCTATCACACTTTCCAAGGTTGTGACACTGACTCTCAACAGAACACCTGTGACAGGTAGGATAGATGAAGGCTAGATTATAGGATAGGGGATAGTCATTGCAGGACCGATGAGTTAAAACAGAAGTCAGTTAAGTGATGGTCCGTTGAAGAGAAATGCTCTTAAGCCCATTGGGCACCATCAACTACCAATTACTAGTCCACACTAACAAATACTTTGAATATACATCTATACATCAACATTTGATGTATATTCAAAGTATTTGAAAAATAACACATTTAATGTTTCCTTTTTAAAAAGCTTGTTACAGTACTCAGTAGGTGTCTCCAGGAGAGCATTTTGCCATGGTGGCACACACATCCAACGATTTACGAGACGAAACCAAAACAAATATTGTTGGGGCTGTCAATAACAGTTTGTTATGGAAATGATTGATAATATTAAGGTGATCAGAATATAACGACAACAACTGTTTTTGCTTATTTTGGAATTCATTTGTGGAAAGTTTGATTTTCAACAGTGAAATCTACATTGTTACTGTGGGCATTGCCAAACTGTATCCGAATAGGTTCAGAGTGTTGGAAATGTCAGAGGGTGGTGCAGTTTTCATGTATACTTGGACCTTCTTTGTGGTTCTCACACTGGAACGTAAAGGCTCCTGCTGTGTTGTTTGGACTGAGGCAGGCACCTGCTGCTTTGAGGAGAAAAACAGTCTTGAAATCACCTGTTGCTTGATTCATTCATACTTAGTCAAAGGAAAGAGTGATGATCACACTGTTTGTCCTGAGATCCCATGTCTCAGAGGTTTCTCACACTGCCATGGCCTCTTCCCGATATAGCCACTGATTTAAAAAAAAAAGAAGGTTTTATGGAGTGTAAGAAATGTTACAACCATGTGAGAAATTTGGATTCAGGATTTAAGCATTTTTCATATATTTAAATGTGTCTTTATATACATTTGTAACTTTATATCATTTGAGACAAAACTTGTCATGTAAGATCATGCTGTGGTGCTGTATTTGTAGCAGCTCTATGTGTTTAGGTGCTCTTATGGGTTGAGGTTCTCACACTCTGGCAACCATGTTGAGACACGAAGTCCCCGGGGGATCATAGATGTGGTCCACACTCTGCTCTGTAGAAACCTCTAATTACTCTATTGGCTCCCTTATGGGACATAATTACTGAGAAAGGTTATGTGATTGATACTAGTGGATGCCAATTTTTTTTTTTTCCTTCTCCTGTCTCCAATGCACATGCATGCCCTCAGACATGTAACTACAATACCATGATGAGTAAACTGTATAAACAAAACAGAGTCTGTCATTCACTCAGACGTGACTTGTAATATTGCATTATTTTTCTCTCTTTGCAAAATCATTTTTCATGTTTAGTGTTAGGCTTTGGAGGTGGATTTCCCACATATGAGAAAGGCCATCTTGGGGGTCTCCTTGACCTGCGCTCCCATGGAAATGCTGTTTCGACAGCTTGTTCTAATTCCCTTGTCTCTCCAAGCTCCTGTAGGACAAACAGAGAGGAGGAAGTGCACTGAAGTCCCACATTGCTACAATAAGAGCAGCCTTAGGGGCACATGGAGGAAGAGGGTCAATGCAATCACAGTGGGGCACAGGAGTGAGGGGGTCGCAAATAAGGGAAGTGGCTTGTCCACGCCCTCATATACTAGGGAATGTTTCTACTTCACATGGGGTCAGCTCATTTAGTGGTTTTACGCAAACTGGCCTCCAGTCCCAGACTGTTTGAAGTTCTTCTGAAACCCGAGTCCTCAGTCTTACCCTTAACTTTAATGTTTCTATGCGTAGTTTTAATTCCAGTGACATTGTGTTGGAGTCATCTGGAATAAGCTGTGATTTTTAAACACAGCAGACAATAAAGAAGATAAAATACTGTGCTGAATTTCTAACTCTGTTCCCTTACATAACCAAAATTAGGCTCCAGCACAGGGTTGCTGAAATCAAGGCAAATGAATGAATGCAGGGCACTGTTTGAATAGCAATCAGATGTGACACTAAAGGAGACTTCAAAGAAAATCTAAATACGGCAAGTCCTGAGGAATCTTTCGTTTACTTGAAGTGAGAAAGTCCCTCCCATGACAGAAATGAAGGGGCCCGAGTGTCTAATGCCTGGATTTCCTTTTCCAAGCAACCCTAACAAAATTCATTTTCCATCGTGTCATGTCTTGGACAAAGGAGAATTGAGTGGGAAGTTGAATTGAGTGAATGATAGGGAATGAAACATATCAGGCCTGGTGTTTACACTTCTACAAACATAGCTTATTACAAATAATGTTTCCCATTTTGCAAATGGTTCTGAAATGAATACGTTGAATTTAAACTTCTGTTGCCGCTCAGATTTTCATTGAAATGTAAGTGATATTCAGAAAGGGTTTTACCTTGATTCACTTGAGTGAAACTTCGAACAGGTGGGGCTTCATTAGTACATACTATGGATTTTGAAGTATTTGGATGTTTGGTCTTCTCTGCACACATGTGTGGGACACAAAAGATAAATACCACCACTTTAACAGGGCTGAAACCTCTTTCATCTGTCCGTCTTGATGGAAGTTGTAGCCTGGACGTTGGCATGTTCAAAGCAACAAAAACTCCAAAAGTAACAGGCACTCAGGGCATACAATCCTCATGATGACAGAAACATGTGCGCTGTATGGGCCAATGAACCAAATGACTCCGCCTGGCACCCAGCACATTCAAATGTTTTCATCATTCGGTCACGTACAACTTTCTACATCCAGCATGGACTAATCCTCTCATACGCTGCTGAGGCTTTTTTCTTTTCTTTAACTTTTTTTTAAAGACATAGTACCAAAGGTCCACTGTGTGAAGGTTTCAGTAGCTCTGATGTTTCAGTGAATGAGCTCTCAGTGTGTCCCATCTAAGCTCTGCAGCTCCACATGCACATGGTGTGCTGTGTGTGTTTGTTTATGCTGCTGGGTGACGGCACTGTGGGAAAAGCTTCTCTAGACTGTTGCGATCAATGAGGGAGAGATAAGAGTGATCAGTGGCCTTGGCTGAGCATGCATGAAAATCATTTTCTTGTGTGAAAATGTCCTTCTCATTTTTGTAATGTCTCCATAATGTGAGCAGCACTAAGGTCACACTGAGAATTGCTCAATATACGGAATATAAGGAGCTGATAAGGTAGAAATGGTCATTTTGAATTATAAAGGCACTGGTGAAGTTGTGTGTCAGTATATTACATGTTACTTGTTAGACGCTTTTCATCCAAAGCGACTTACATACTCAATGCTGTGGGCAATCCCCACAGGAGCAATTTGGGGTGAGGTGTCTTGCCCAGGGACACAACGACATGCTGACTGCAGTGGGGTTTGAACCTGTGACCCCCTGATCCCACCACCAAGGCTCTATCCACTGTGCCACACGCCTCCGTATATAGTGATTCAGCTGCTGCTCTATTCCAACCTTCACCAAAACAACAAATGTGGCTATCAGAGATCCAATAATGCAATACAACTACTACTACTACTACTACTACAGCAGTAATGCAGTGTAATTGTTCAGAAACTAAACTATTGCACCTAGTTCCAAAAGTGAAATTCAATTACAATACCCATTATTTGGATATTCTTACTCTTAAACGTTATAGTTGTGTTACAGCATTCTGGTGGAGGAGCATGCAAGTTCTTGTAAATACTTTCATCCAAGAAAGAAAGCCATTTTCAACTGGCCCCTAATTCCTTACAGAAAATGATAACAATTATGAAAAAAATGAAGATTTTTGGATAAAGTGATATAATTATTATATACTATTTGGCATTTGCAAAATGCAAGTATCTTGCAATTATTTACAAATGTTTTCCCCACTTTAGAATTCTAAAGAAATAGTTCCTAAAACATTTGCTGATTTACAATTTCATCAACACAGACTGTGAGTATATTAGAATTAAATGATGATACAGAACATTTGCATTTGTTGTAGTGTTTCCATTTAGGCCGTCTTTCGTTCATTTAAAAAAACAAAAAAAAACGGTGTGACAGATGTGTACACACCACAAGAATCCTGGAATTTTAAAGTGTCCCTGTGTTTTTGAATCTTTCCCATCAGAGCGGGGGCTTAGCGTGGGAAGCAAGGGCAGCGATAGGAGGATGTGGGAGAATAAGAACGATCCATCAGGCATACACATAACATTTAGAGGAAAGGGGCTCAGATAGGGCAGGAATCCTGACCTCCAGTTCTCTTCTACCCTAAAGTCACAACGTTAATCACAAATCTTCTGTAGTGTACTTGTGTCAGCCTTGAGTGCCAATAAGTCTCTGGGAACCCAACGGTAGATGTAAGGATAAGAGAGCAACCTGTCCTTACCTGATCGTCCTTCCCGTCCTCCACTAAAACTCATCAAACTGATCACTATCTCACAAATCACTCTCACTCTATCAAAAACACCAACACACTTTCTGCCCTCAGCTATTATAAGATTTACATCTGGGAGTCTTAACTGTACGATCTCAGATACCCTGCACCAAGAGTGAAGGCTGATGAAAAATGCCTCTGAGAAGTGTTGTTTAACCTCGACTTTATCAAGCAGTAATGAAGGCCTTCTCTCCCTGTCTGATAGCAAATATATTAACTTTAACAGGCACAAATTCCTGTGCTAGCACCATGGGAAAACACAGAGCAGGAGTAGAACATTGTTCTCAGAGTGAGTATTAGGGACAGAAAGAAAGAAAGGCAGGGGGTTGTTCGAGGGAGCTGAGAAGGAGAGAGAGGGAAAAATGAGACCATAAGACACCATGGGCTAAATCTGAAGAAAAGGTCAAGAGTAAAAGAACGAAATGCTCTCTTAGAATTTAAATCAATACAGATATAAACTGAGTGACTTGAGATGTGTGCATGTGCAGAGTGAGTGTGTCAGCGTCTGTTCTGGCCCTTCTTTGTGGCGGTTAAAGCGGCCCTGTGTGTGGTCTGAATGGTTCCCGTCTTGGAGGGGTGAGCAGATCTCTCAGACACTTCAGACTGCAGACTCACAAACAGCCCATGATGAGCGCAGAGCAAAGAGGGAGAGGTCCAATAAACAGGGCCTGTTTGATCCAGCCGCAGCCCAGCCGCCTGCCAAGTTCCCTTTGTCTTAGAGAGGACACCACAGCCGTCACACAGACAGCCGTCTACCCACTGCTCTTAGCTGCGGCGAGGGGCATCATTCACATGCTGCTGTGCCAGGAGAGCGGGAAAAAGAGACAAAAAAAAGAGAGAAAGGAAGAAGAAGAAAGGGAAAAGAGAGAAAGATGTTGCTTGGAGAGAAATGAGAAAAAAGACACCCATAAAACAATCTGTGTGTGCAAGTTTACTGTACAACCAACTATTAATGTCTTGCTTTCTGTTTGTTTCCATCACCCACTGTTCTCTAAACAGTGACGCTGAAAATGCTTTTGTGCAACATGAAGGTGATTAGGTGGTGATGCTTTTCAAGAGCGGGTCCACATGTTCCTGATCATCCTGTGATTGAGTCAGCCCACTGCTGCGGGGGAGACACTTGAGGACGGAGTTTCCAAATCCTTGCGAAACATGCAAAAGGAGAAAGCCAAATCCAGTAAATTTGATATTGCACATAAGTGAAACCAGAATATTGTGCCATTGTTCTTTTAGGCAGTGACCCCCTCTAGTAAAAATCTAAAAAACAAAACACAATAGGGTCCCATTGTTTTATCTGCAATAGGATGTAAACTTAAAAGGACACATATTTGTATCAATGCTGATTAATATAAAGATACTTTCCCTGATGTTCATTTTTGCCAATAACACAAAATAGTAACTGCAACAAAATGGAGTTGTGCAACATTTTCCATTCGATTTAAAAAAAATGTTGATTTATTTAGGGATACAACAAAGCCAAAGACTTTACCTTACTCAATCCGTATGGATGCACACAATAACTGTCAGCATGCCTATTCAGTTTCACAGAGAAGTCTAGCCAAACTTTCATATTCTATAATGGAAATGGGGATTTTGGGCAGAAAAACTGTCGGCTGAACTTGATCTCTATGCCAGGACGGAGAAGCTCGGAGTGGACGAGCTGTGCTTTTTTCTTAATGAAATACCATTTTGTAGAGTCAATCTTCTAAGTCTTGCTTTGTTTGTGCTAGATCCCTGTGTTCATCTTTAGATGGAAGGGAACTCTAAACTGAGCCCTGGATCAGGTGCAACCAGCACGATGTTTCCCACAGTTGAAGCCCAGATATCTGACACTAATCACCCATTAAAAGCATAAGGCTGTTTTGCGGCAGGCTAGAGAGAGAGCGACAGTGACAGCTGCTACTACGTCCAACTGAGGGACTCTAGGAACACAGACAAAACCTTTCTGGAAGGCTGAGAGATTTTTATTTTGACCATTTAGAAGCTGCAGTGCTGTTTGTTAGCGTAAATGAAAATGTGAACACGTTGAAGTAAAGCGATACCCAGGCATGACATAATAGAAAGCTACATCTTACAGAGATAACAAAAGAGTGCACTGCCATTCATCCAAACAATGATACATGAAAAGGGAGTAAGCATAACCTTGAGGTAAAAGCTTATCAGTGTGTTTTCACACCAGCGTAGTTTTCTATCACTTCTGTCCCTCAGCAGAGTCTCTTTTCTTTGGTGGCCTGCTGGAGGCCTAATGTTATGCTGCCCTGTGCTTTGGTCACAGATCGGCATTTGGTTTAACAGCATGACAACCAAAGTGTCATTCGATGAGCGTCTGCAAGAGGGGATCAACGTTAAGCCAAATAAAGCGGTTTCGGGGCAGTTTTAATGCAGCACCTGTCAGGGCTCAGCTCAGAAACAGGATTCTGCAGGACACTGCTCGTGCAGCTGTGGGTCCAATCCAAACCTCGGCCAGCACACAGGCCAGGACTCTCTCTATCCCCTCCCAATGGCTTCTGATCTGACAACACTCTTGACAATGAAACTCCTCTGTGGGTGCTCAGAACTCAGCAGGCCTGTAATCTAATGATATGGAATATGTCTGTGGTGATCTAGTGGGTCCAGGAATGCAACTTGCACAAGCATGGTTTTTAAACAGTCTTTAAACAGTCTGTTTGAGGCTGTGCAAGTGTGCAATATGCAGAACATGTGTCAAAACATTTACACATTGTAAGCTATATCTGAATCCTTTTTGTAATTTTTCTAGCAGAGCCTCGTTCCTTTTATCTTATAAAAGGGAGAGTAAAAAGAGACAAACAAATCCCAGTAAATCAGAAATCCGACAAGGTCTCTTGGGACTAAATGTTTCAGACAATCAGTCTATATTACTATCGTAAACATTTTGGGTTAAAAATCCACTCAAAACATACCAGTGGATTTTTTGTACTCTCTTGAATGGAAAAATGCATGACCCCAGCACCTCTCTCTCGGAATTCTGGTCTCTTGAGATGAGAATATTAAAGAGGTTAATGTGACTGGAGGGCTCTGGGCTGTCCTTGCAGAGCTGCCTGCTTGTGAATGTCCATTTATAACCAGATTGGTCCAAATAATTAAAGGAAGCAAGAGCCTCACTTTCCCACAGTACTGCAGGAGGCCAACATGACTTCCCCTTTATAGTTCATGACTGCATGGAAACTGCACTCCCACCAAGAGCTCACAGAATGGGCGGACTGGTGGACCGTGGCAGCCCAGATAACACAACTTGACCAACTCTGAATCTGATTAGCCAACTTGAAACCAACCATGCACGCTGATAGTGGCAGCGCTCAAGAGTCATGGAAAGACTCAGCCTGAAAATCAGATTCCCACCACACAAGTGATAAATGCATCATTACACTGTGACCACTTACTAAAGGTTCAAAGAGGCATAGTTCCCCTATTTGATTTTCGGATATTAAGTATTTATCCTCAGTTGTCTCTAATGAGGGCATGATGAGTGCATGTGACTTAAAAAATGTCAAAGTCTACAGGTTTACGCATGTGACTTGCAAAATGTTAAAAATGTGTCAAAGTCTACATACTCAAGTTTCAAGGCTTTTATTGTCATGTGTGCATAGCTACAGTGTAGTTATGGCAATGAAAATCTTAGGTCACAGGCTCCTCCAACAGTGCAACACAATAAAACAGATAAAATAGTACAAGTACATAAAATAAAATATAGTATCATTTCATTTCATTTTTATTTGTCCTGCTCACGGTACGCACAACTCACTGTACAATAATTGCCAACACAACTTGTCTCTATTAACACATCATTGAGCGGAAAGGAGCAGGAAGAAGAAACAAATCTTATATGACCTGCCCCTTTCTAAATAAACAAAATAAATAAAAATAGATGGTCTGCCCTTCATAATACATTTTCTTTTTTTCTTTTTGTTCACAGCCAAACATAACAGTGTCTTAGTATACTAGGAAAAACACAAAAAATACTTATTTCCCACTTGACGGAAAGAAACAAAACAACAACAAAAAACAAAAAAACAACAACACCAAAACATCAACACCAATACCAAAACATCACATGTATAAGGAAAAGGAAAAGGAAACAGAATATAATAGAAACTGTGCAGAATAGTCTATATACAGTCATTTGAATATTGATATATATGATATATAAGAGTTGCAACACAGATGAATGTTATGTATGTTCTGTCCAAGGTTCTAGGTTTACACATATTCTCATTTAACTTACTTACTCCAGGTAATCAAATCTGCTTGGCACCTGCTACCACCCAGTTGTTCACGCCTGTGTGACCTCCACATCAGCCAAACTCACGTTTCCTACTCAACATGACTTCGATCAGACTCCTCATCTGCATGGCATTGATACCCCCTTTGTGCTTTTTTTCAAGCAGCAGGTCAGTTTTGTGGGTATCTTATTTCTTATACTGCAGCTTGGAGCCTGTGGCTGGACTGTGACAATTTTGTTCTGGTTTTTAAAACTTCTGTAGTCATGCGCTCTGGAGGTTGTGACCTCTGTATGTGTGTGAGTGACAGGGAGGAACAGAGTCTTTTAAGAGGATTTACCGGGAATTAGCACGCCCAATTTGATGCTCTTTTTCACCATGCTGTGTTCCAGCTAGAGCAGACTGCTCTGGCCCCTGTACAGATGGGTAGATTGCATTTCAGCCACTCTTTTAAAAGCCATACGCACAACGGATATATCTCGACAATGTTATTGGTCAACTGTCACATCTGTCAGCTGTTTTCTTTTGAAGTAGATTTTTTAAGAATATGTTCAAACACTTGATCCCTTTGCATAATTGTTCACACTAATCCCCTCTGTTTACAAACTCATGGTATTTTAACTTCCCAGACGGCAATCACTCAAGTATACCATGGGGAGGGGGGGGGGCGAAGGGGTGAGTCGCCTGGTCACATTTGATCCCCTTATAGAACAGCACCAAAGTAATCTTTCTTGCATTTTCACATTTTCTTCAAGTGAAGATTGGATAGAAGAGCACAATGGTTGCTGGTGAAGTGAGCCAGCTCTCTCTAATCAGTTTGGAGGGCAGCTGTGTAGCAAAGACCCAACAGTTACCATCCAGCTGGCGCAGACTCTGGGAACCAGCGAGAGAGGCTAAGATGCACTTTACACCATTATGGGCCTATGCTCTCTCTCTCTTTCCCGCTCACTCTTCTCTCTCTATCTTTCTCTTTCACACACACACAAAAACACAGCGAGATCTCACCAAATTGCACTCAAGTTTTTGACTTTTACCCCCTGGTAAAACTATAATCAGTGGTTCGGTTCCAGGCCTTCTTCCAGCATTTACAGCGTCATGTGGTTAAGGATTCCCACATTACAGAGAACTGCATGTGGTGTGGGCTGTATGTTCCGTTTCCTGCAGATTAACTTTGTATGCCTCCCCCCCTATACTGTGACAGACTGAATCAATCTAATGTAAATAAGCATTCCCAACTTTCAACAAGACTATGGCCTCTGCAAACCAAAAGCCCCCCCTTAGTTGAAAGTGAGAGAATTCCACCAGGAGTTCTAAACTTCCCTCTCTTCCTAATCTCAAGCTTGCCTTCCCACAGACGCCCCAGGCTCAATGACTTTGACTTCCCACATCTAAGAGTACCTAAAAAAAGATTCTTGAAATTGCAACCATAAGTTGTCTCCCATTCCCTCCTCCCACGCACGCTTCTACAATACTAAAAAAAAAGCAATTCTCCAGTAAGAAAAAATTACTCGTATTTCCCATTTTTCCCGCCCTCCTCTCCATCACCAACACAGTAACACTCTGAGAAAGGACAGCAATGTCGTTCTGTGGGATGCATACTGAGTAAGAGCTTACAGTGGGAAACAATTGGACTGGAGAGGGAATAGAAAGAGAAAAAGAGAGCATGGAGAAGGAGCCTCCTGGCTCACTGCACAAAGGGGTCAGGGGTCTGTTCCCAAAGGATATGTGAGTTTGACTCCTCCGCAGAATGAAATAGATCTACTTAGTAATAACACTTCCTGTCAGTGTTTACAGGGTGGTACGAAGTTGGATGAGTGTGGTACAGCAGGAGAGAAGAAACTAGACTATGTGTCGCTTATGATATTAGTTTGTTAGATATAAGTTTGACTGTCACTGTAACATTTATTTTCTGTAAATGTACGTTATACAGATGCCGTGGCATATATTCTTGCCTGTTGTAAATGTATATACAGTGCAAGCTTTATCTTGCTCAGGGAGATTTTTTTAGGCATGATGGTGCAGCAGGGAACTTGATCTCTGTGAGATAGTCTGACAGTTTATCTTTCACACTCATCCCAGCAGAGAGAGGGGGAATTGAGTGTGATAGGTGTGTTATTGTTGCATTTTCAGCGAAACCATGCTGGCCCATTCTTGGGGCGTCTCTGATGGAGTTGACATCCGAAAGACTACAGTATAACCGCTGCCTTATCTCACGCACCTTGTAGTAGGCCCACATCAGGGTCCGTGGAACGTGTATACGTTTTAATGTGAGAAGTGCAGGGTCACAGCAAGAAGCCTATGCATCTCCAGTAGACATTAGAGTGGAGGAAGAGAAATACTTCATAGTCATCAGAGATCACAACATGCAGGTGGATAGAAGCCCTGCTACTCTAAAAGTACAGTTTTCGATTTTTACTCTACTTTATTTCTCTGAAAGCTTTATTCAGCTTGCTCTCAACCAACAACATTAAAAGGCTTCTTCCACATAATAATCTCAGTATTATTGCAGCAATATATATATGTTTTTTATTATTGTCATATATCTTAATGTTTTAAGTCCATTTTGTTAACACTTCACTGAAGTGACAACAGCAGGCCGTTAGAAGTCATTTGAAAGCCACAATGTGGATTTTAAGGAATTAATGTCAATGGAAAATCTGTTAAAATCTTTATGAGCATAAAAACAACCTGAACTTAACAGGCTAGAACACATTTACCATCTATATTGAGGCTTCTTAGCTACATCTAATAATCAACTCTAGGGTGAGAAAGTGTTCTCTTTACTTTTCACAAGTTTTATTTGAAATATTCTGTCAAAGCTTGTAGCTACAGTAGAACTGTCACCAGCCCCTAAAGCAGCCAGTCACACACCACTGCTGCTGAAAGCCCCCGTCTCATCTGGCTGACTGTTTAAAAGCACAACTCTATGAGGGTCTTAGTCAAACAGAAATATTTAATAAACTCTGTCATGGTCCATAACTCACAGTTAAAATGGCCCTTAGTGACCCTTTCATTTTTCTACCTTAAGACATAAATGCACTCCTGTATTGACAAACACTAAATTGCGACGACATAAGAGTCTATGAGGGGAACATAACTGATGAGGTATAAAGTATTTTCCCTTTATCTATTTTTTTAATTGTTATGTTTAATGCACAGTTAGCAGAGCTCAGGAGTCCCTTGTTGAAACTGCAAATAATCTCCGAACAATCTGAAGACAGCAAATAAATATGCCAAAAATAAATATTTGTCCTTGTTTGAAAGAATAATAGAGTGCTCTTTATAGCTGTCACTTCAATAGTGGTAGGCAAACAAAGTCATCATCTTAAAATGTGGGGCTAAAGAAAAAGCATTTCAAAGTTCCTAAAGCCTGTTGAAGTACGCAGTCAAGAAAATAGCCCAGTGCATTCATTACAAAAAATAGAAAAACTTTTGCTATGACTGTTTGTTAGGTTCCATCCCTTCATGCTGTACATTATGTGTGCATATGTTTTACGTAACACCCACATTCAAAAAAACAAATGTGAACAGAAACTCAGGTTATAACCTTACTCTTGGCCCTCTGCAGTGGGGTTGTGAGAGAGAACTTTCTTTCCCCAGGGTCTCTCCCACGCCTTCTCCCAGATCCCCCTTCACCTTCTATGTATATGAGAATAACCATAAATCACAGCCGGCTTCGACCTGTTCAGAGCGAGAAACACGCTCCGTTACACTAAAGGGTTAGGCTCAGTGGTGTTGCAGAACAAACACACCTTTTGGATAGAATACAGATATGAAAGTTGAGTCATAACATCAGTTGTGTTTTTGGGTAAGGCTCAAAAGTGCAGAATGCAATGATTGTACAGGCTACAGTCACACACACTCAGGAACGCAGACACACTCACACCCCTCCTCCTTTTCCTCCTCACTTAAAGGCCAAAAACAACTATACACGTCTCTTGGGCTTCATTAGATGGAAAACATAAAAAGATAAATAAATGAACTAAACCCAAAATTGTTGCGTGGGAGAGTTCAAAATGCCCCAAAATAGTTTTTCCAAAGGCCAAAGGAATGAGGGTCTGCATCGCTTCACCATACAAGGGCCTGTTCTCTGTACCCAATTCCCTGTCAAAAAACCAGACTGCTGTGGTTCCTGCACATTTCCTTTGTGGTTTTGTTCTGTTGCATTCCCTCTAGTATGGGCAAACACTTCAATGCACATTCAGCCACATTTGCAGGGATATCCTGACTTTTTGTCTGACCTTTCAAAGTGTGTATCTGCATACATCGCATGTTCCTGGGTTCCACTATATTGCTCCTCGTAGAATAATGACAAAAGCATGTTCCTGTTTCCACCTGCACACACTTTGAATAAACCTGCAGTGACTC
Organism: Gymnodraco acuticeps; assembly: GCF_902827175.1. Classification (NCBI taxonomy): domain Eukaryota; kingdom Metazoa; phylum Chordata; class Actinopteri; order Perciformes; family Bathydraconidae; genus Gymnodraco; species Gymnodraco acuticeps. Next base: position 5,511,587 of record NW_022990238.1, read on the forward strand.
ACATGGAAACAGAGAGAGAGATATTATGTTGGGTAATTAGACAAATAGCAACAGGTTGCACTTGATATCAGTTATTGGATAGTCAGGATAGAGAGTACATCTCTTAGGACTCATTTGAGAAATAATGAACAACAAATCATTTTTGGCCAGAAAGACTTAGACAATTTGGACCTTTTCACTGTGTGTGTGTGTGTGTGTGTGTGTGTGTGTGTGTGTGTGTGTGTGTGTGTGTGTGTGTGTGTGTGTGTGTGTGTGTGTGTGTGTGTGTGTGTGTGCGTGCGTGCGTGCGTGCGTGCGTGCATGCGTGCGTGCGTGCGTGTGTGCGTGCATGTATGCTGTGATGTCAACGCTGTCGCAAACATCATCAGCCTTCTATGATTGCACTATTTATCTGTCACTAACAAACAGATGGATCCAAGTAACACAAAGGCACATATAGTTTGAGCCAACTGAAATACTTGTCTAGCTCAAGAGAGTCAGTGGGGATAATCCTGTGTTTCTAGACCCTCTGACCTGCAGACATTTAGTAGTGTTGGCACGTAGCTGGAGCTGTCAGCATCGAAGGGAGATCTGTCTTTAATTTGCAATAGTGGACTTTGCCAGAATACAGAGAGAGAATAAAGGAGAGAGGGAGCAGGGGGAAATGAAGCCAAACTTTTCTCTGTGTGTTTGAGTGGACCCGCATTTCTGAACTCGTCGTTGATGATAAGGCTGAGGCTGGACCTCTCTGAGATATGCATGTGACAGCCATTTTGAGCCTTCTTGTTGTTCGATGTGTCTGCTGGGGAAAGAGTTGTGCAAGAGGTTATATGTTCCAGTATAAGGTGTTTGTGAGGGTGCGGATAAGGTGGGTGGAGTTACTGTGAAACTGAGTAAATAGTCCGTGTTTGTCTTCAGATTAATCTGGCACACAAGCCTGGGGCACACAAGCCTGGGAGAATCCACCGCTTTCCAGGATTACCTAATTGTGAGCACGACCCATCTCAAACAGCGACAGAACCCAACCATGACAAATGTCAGAAAAACACACATAGTGCACAAGACAGAACAAATAATCTTCTCAGTGGTTTTACTATCAGTTCCTCGGTTTATGTGTCAGGACTTGTGGAAAGGGGTGTGTAGAGCCAATAAATGATGGGATGAAGTGACAGGTAACGGTGGTTTCTGTCTAGTTTTTCTGGTTCTACTCAATGACTGGAAAAGTCAAGCTGAGGCCTGCCCTCTTCCCTCCAGCCTGGGAACCAGCGCAGTGATGCCTGCTCACCTAAGTGCCTAGCTGCTTTCGCTGGAAGCTGTTCCCATCCCACTTATCTGTTTATATTTTCCTGTGAGGGCTTGTGTTGTAAGAAGAGAAAGGAGGGGGTGTTGAGGTCAAGATGGAGGGAATATTCTCCCATGTTTCATTGATAATACCTCTGGAGACTGGAATGATCAGTCTTTAAACATGAACAAGTCATAAATATATCTGAAGGGAAGTGGAAAACATTTGGTCAAGAGCCTACAATGTTCGTGTTTCAGTAATCCCTTGATTTTACTGGGCTTGGACTTGGAGGCAAGTCCTTTTATTAGGAGCCCGGACTGCTCCACTGGTTGGTTTGCTTTAAGTCAGGAACAAAACAGACACTAACCCCAGTCACAGAAAAAAACAAGCTATAAAAGAAAAGCATTCAAACAGAAAAGCACATTCACACTGTGCATAATAGATATTCAAGGATATCCCAGCTCACATGACGAATTCTCTAAACAAAAGCACATTTTGGCTACAGGTCTGAACACCTACTTTCATCTGACTGAGTAGGTTTTAGGTGAGGAGGTACCACACATCTAGTCAACGTGAATGTGTAAAACAGATCCAATGTTCATAACTTTCCCTGTGACAGACTAAAACACACATGTACAGTATGTGCGTTTTTTCAGACTGAGCACACGAGGAATTGTGCAACTCACTGTGGAGCCAGTTGTTCCCACTGATGCCCTGAGGGTTTCTGGACAGAGTTGCAACATCAGCTGTGGGTTTTGTGTGCTGCAGAGAGTGGGCACTGGGTACATTTGACCTCTGAACTTCCCACAGCCTCAGGAGGAGAAGCTTTTTACTGAGAAAGGGAAGACCCTCTTGTCGGTCCCACATGGTTCTCTCAAAGTCACATTCCAAGGGATGCATTTCCCACCATGGACCAAAAACCTCACTCTGTTCTTTCCTGGAAAAAAATCCAAAAAAGTGGGCGATCACATGAGTGGGGTCCTGCCCAGTACTCATGGCAGACCTGACCTTCAGTAAATGTCACAGTTAGGCCTTTCTCCACAGGTCAGGGCAAATATGGAGAGGATCTGGGTCTGGGAGAAAGGACTGCTCTCTCTCATAGAGCAGGGGAACATTAGGTTCTGACTCCATTACAAATGTTTTCTTTTTCCAAGAATATTCATAACTCAATTCCAAATCACAGGATATACATAATGTAACATTAATAAGATTTTATGTGATCTTTTCATTTTATACAATAACCTAAAATGTTAATTAAAGTTGATGTTTTTGAGTGTAAGACAGAAGTTTCTTGAATGACACAGACACACTTTACCTTTCACAATTCACTCATTTTACCATATCAAAAGCACATTTTGTCTCAGTATACTAAATGCACTACCAACAAATACAGAATCAAATGGTCTCTATCTTCATAAAACATCATATTGTATGTTGTGTGTCCAATACATACACATTTATGCAACAGTAAATGAAGGAATATAATTGAAAAAAATAAAACTGGTCCTCTAGGTTAGCTACTGTAACCAGGAGTATTCACATGACCTAATATGCATGTTTTTTTAACTGAGCACCCATAGGAAAACGGGGATAACATGGGGAACATGACTCATTCACAAAGAAAACCCCAGTTGGTCTCAATGGGTTGTATTGTTTGTATAAATATTACAAAATTCTGTTGATGTTCTAAACAGAGTTTTGCTGGGGGTTGACTTTGATAGAGTAAAGTGTTTTGAAAAGAAGTGTTCAGGGAATGAAATATGATTAACAGTTTACAGCTTTTTGACTGCAAATTGTTATGAAAATGGGAACTCAGTATTGAGAAATAGCTTCATGTAAGACATATGTATACATAACGGTAAGAAGAGGAGGATATATTTACAGTAATATGAGCTTTTTCAAAATAAATATTTAAATACATTTTGACAAAGCACTCCACACACAAAGCAGTAAAACATAACCAGAAACTGCCCAACATCACAGAACTATATTACAAAAAAAAATAAGAATTGGGCCGTTACTTATTTCTTCATTCTGTATCGTGTGTGCAGAATAATTAGTTGAAAAGATTGTAATAGATACGACAAAACACAATTCTGGAAAAACACCTGTAAAAATTCCAAATGTAAAAACCGGTCAAAGGAGACCAAGCTGTGGGCTGTATATACAGTGCAGAAACAAAAACGTTTTTTTATGAGATCCAGTGAGAGCACGCTGAACCTGGAGTGACGTATCCAGCTCTGGATGCCCACATCAAAATAACCACATCACTCCATTTATTGAAGAACAGGCGTGTGTGCATACAGCAGGGTTGGCTGTCATATACGTTCCAACAGTGAAAATAACTTTTCTAAAGGAACCAGAAGAGCAGGCCTAGTGGCATACTGTACTTCAAAAATGAAAATAAGATTGTTTTTCCTTTTGTAAACCACAACTGTATGCAATGTTTCACGAATATAGTGTGTTTAAACTTGAAAACTGTCTGCATTACATATAAAACTTCTAATTAATAACTTGTACTCATGTGGATTTCAAACTGGCATTCTGCTGTGTATGTGTCTCTTATATGTAAGGAAACTGTAATCTTGAACCTTTTCAGGAGGTTACCACCCTGTACTCATCATGCATCGAGAATAAGTCTTCTCCCTCAGGGATCTCTTTACGTTGCAACACTTCCCCTCTGACAAGCGAAACCAAGCTTTGCTCAGACAAGCAGAGGTAATGTATGCCAGGCCTCAAAATCTGTGCCTCAGCAAGAGACAAACGCAATCTAGATGACTAGATTAGATTGGAGAAAGATGAAAGAGAGAAAAACAAATCAATGTGGGAGAAAGAGGGCTGGAGAGAGACTGACAGTGTGTGGTGTGATTTCCTTTCTTGCGCTAATGCACACACACATTCATAAATAAGAATTTGGATGAGATGTGATACACAAAGTAGAAGTGGAAAGGAATTGAGCAGGGAGAAAATTGAATGTAATTTGTAGTGTTAGTTAATAAGAGACAAACTGAGAAAGAGGGGGATGGGGGGGGGGGGGGAGGGAGTGCAGCCAAATGACAGAGGCGTGTTTGTGTTCTGATTAGGCCGAGCCAAATGGAGGCGGCTCACCAATGGAGATAACCAACAAAGAAATCGCTTCAGCGGGGACAAATCTATGAACATCTTTTCACGGTCAATAGACGGGGGCATTCTTTTGTTTTGATGAAGAAAAAACAGCCTCTCTTGATACATGAATGCAGCACAAAGTTTACCGTTCATTTGCTCTGGAATGAAGCAGATGACCAAAATGTGTATTCTTGTATGCGTATGTACAGTACAAGATAACCACTTTCATTATTACTTAGATTTTAGTGAGCTGCTTTTTAATGTTCCGATACGGTGGCCCTGAAGTGCAAGACACTACAGCATTTCAGAAAACACAACAGCATTTCAGAAAACACCACAGCATTTCACAAAACACCACAGCATTTCACAAAACACTACAGCATTTCACAAAACGCCACAGCATTTCAGAAAACACAACAGCATTTCAGAAAACACCACAGCATTTCACAAAACGCCACAGCATTTCACAAAACACAACAGCGAAATATGTCCCAACACATCAGCCGTTAGCACACACTCAGAGCTCACAGCTCCTCATATCTGTTCTGAAACTGGACAAAAGTTAAACATGTACAAACCACAGACTGTCTGTGTCATGGCGAATACAGTCGCTGCTTTATTTATGTCTGTATGACGTTGTTGTGAGTGTGGACGGAGCAGCTACAGGTTAATTTAGCCTGATGGATCAGATTCCATTCAGAAAACACGCATTTTAAAAGCTTTTCACTTGCCGTCTTGTCTGCAGACTTGTCAAAGCGTTAATTCATGGTTTTTACTAACCGGTATCAGTATGTTGTTACTTCGGCATCACTTTGAAACGTGTATTACAATTAAATCACGGTCAAATATGTTCATTTTGTTGTAGTTGGTATCTCCCATATAATTTACATGGAGATACGCCCCGCCCCCTCTCAGCGCCTCTTGTTTGAATGACAGGAGCAAACACAGCTGACAGCCGCGGTGAAACTCGAGCGATTAGAGTGATGCGAATATTGGGTGGTCTACCATAGTATTTACATGGAGATAAGCCCCTTAAAATCCATGAATTAATAAAGCATTAATTCTGTGTTTACTCCTGGAGAGGGGGCGGGCCGTATCTCCATGTAAATCCTATCGGAATCGGATCGATCAGGCTAAACTAACCTGTAGCTGCTCCGTCCACACTCACAACAACGTCATACAGACATAAATAAAGCAGCGACTGTATTCACCATGACATAGACAGTCTGTGTTTTGTATATGTTGAACTTTTGTCCAGTTTCTGAACAGATATGAGGAGCTGTGAGCCAGCTAACGGCTGATGTGTTGGGCCAATCACGAAGCGTCATTTCTTGACTGGCAGCAAAACAACCAATCACAGCAGTGCTTCTATGGCTGGCTCTGTCCAATCACAAACAAGAAGTGTTCTCCCTAAGGAATACCCTTTCCGTCCAATGTGAAATGCTGTGGTGTTTTCTGAAATGCTGTTGTGTTTTGTGAAATGCTGTGGCGTTTTCTGAAATGCTGGTGTGTTTTGTGAAATGCTGTTGTGTTTTGTGAAATGCTGTGGTGTTTTCTGAAATGCTGTTGTGTTTTGTGAAATGCTGTGGTGTTTTCTGAAATGCTGGTGTGTTTTGTGAAATGCTGTTGTGTTTTGTGAATTGCTGTGGCGTTTTGTGAAATGCTGTGGTGTCTTGCACTTCAGGGCCACCGTATTCCGATGAACTACATTTTTAACAGCCATTCCCTCTCACCCTGGCTGCCAAGATATGATGCACTAAAGCTGAATAAACAATGATGTGGGCTCTTTGGGCTAAGACAGGCTTCCTGCCATGGGCGTGCCCGCACCCTGTTTGGTTTATCATCTTCTTGGTTGGCGACAGTGAATAGATCATCAGATCCATGGCAGAGCTGATGGAGCGAGGTTTTTTCTCTGGCAGGCAAATAAGGCTGGGATTTAGCCAGGGTTGCCAGGCAAAAACAAACTTCAATGCTGATGGACTCCTTGATGAGGTCACTGTCTATCAAACAAAGACTCTATCTGTCTGTCCATCCTGCGGTCTATTCGTCTATGCATCTATCTATGCATGAATCTATCTATCCTTTTACACCTCTCTTCTCTGTATTTGTCCTCGCCACATAAACAGTCACTAAACCCACTCTGCCGCTGCCAGAGGTATAAGAGAAAAACACAGCCATCCTTGGGAAACAAATACAAAAGATAATTATCCCTTCGCTGAAAATATTCCTTCCTTGATGTTGGTCACACCAGAAAGCAAATCATCATTTTCCCCGAGTAAATTAAAAATATAGATGCTTCTCCACATGCACTAGATTCCCAGACGGTTAATTACAACATTGAAAGAGAGAAACAACTAATCCATGGTGGAAGAGGTTAGAACCCCAAAGAAAGATGATATGTTACAGAAAGTAATGTGAGGGCACAGGGTGGTGAGAAAAGAGTAATTTTTGTCTGAGTTCATGTTTTTCCCTTATCTGTTTATGTTATGTTTGATTTCTGAAATGTGTCATACTCTTCGGATTGCCTCGCCCACAAACAGGATTTTCAGGTTTTTAGCAACATCTGCGTTCTGAAATCAGCTTCTTACTGTCAGACTCCTCTTTCAGAATACTACACTAAGCTTACCTCATTGTTCTCCTATAAACACAAGCGGAACATTTTACCCGAGCTCAGATTACATCATCTTAAAGCCCAGCACAATCAACCATCATCCCCTTGGTGGGCGATTACAATGCTTGTACACAGAATGAACCCTCTAATCACAGAGTTTCACAGTCATTGGAACTGGTAGTTTTGAGAGAGTGAACAGAGCAGAACAAAACCATACGGCAGTGGGCACACTGAGCCTGGAAATTCCTGCTGAATTGTTTGCGTTCTGGAAAAGCAGTAGGGAAGGGGAAAACGCTAATGCTGTAATGATGGTGACAATAGTGGCTCTGTGTGTAAAACAATGGGTATGACGGGCCGGCAAAAGCCAAGATTTATATTTATATTATGACTTTCAAAAGATCCTGAATAGTCTTGCAAACAAGCAGCTCTACTCAGAACGAGAGATGATGACCCCCCCCCCCCCCTTCATATGTGAATAAACAAGTGACCCATGTTGGGTCTGTGAGAGGTCACTGCACTGCAAAGTTATGGAGATGAACAGAGGAGAGGGCAGACAGACCATCGGCCTCAGAGAGAGTGAGAAGAAAACAGAAAATAAGTGGACAGAGAAGGAGAGCTGGATGCTGTGTTTGTTTCTCCCCGTGGCCTCGGCTGCCCTAATGGACATGGTCGCCTCAGGCCAGCCATAGGGCAACTTGGGCTTCTCCTGTTTTGACTATATAAAGATTGATAGCTCCCCTCAGACTCCACAGCATATCTATGGAGGGTAATAAATCCCATGTGCTACACCTCCAGTCACATAGAGCCATGTTAAAATGCAACTGACCTCAACCTTTTTTAAGCTTTTTAAGAGAAGCAATAACAGAAACAGATAAGTGCAGCCACATTTTGATCCATCCTGACCTGGGATCAGGCTGAAGCACCCTGTCTAGACATCAGCTCCACTTGATCCAGCATCCACAGCACCCATATTTCGTTTTTCTTTTGCTTCATCTGCTTCTTTCACACTGTTCCCTTTCTCCTTGTATCTCCCATGTTCACAACTCAGATCTCACAATTTCCTGACTCTTGCGGCTCCCTTTTGTTTTGGAACTATGTGTCCTTTGTCTTTCCCATCACTCCCCGAGTCATGTTTACGTGTGGTTCTCTGGTGCAGATGTAGTAAAATGCCTGAACCAACAAGGCGACACAAAGACTACAAAGATTGCAAAGAATAAATCCTGCAAAAACAGGTCAAAGATACGTACATTATGAGGTTCTCCTCTTTTCCCTACTCATCACTATGTAAAAATGCAAGTAGCTTGTTTGTCAGTACACAGCAAGGGTGCATGAAGACAGAGCCTGTGCATGTTTAGTGGCTCAGTAATTGTGACAGGGTTACAATTAAAGGGAGACCTAACCACGTCACGCTGGCCTCATTATACTGCAATTGTGTTCTTCATTGTGAAACAAAGGTACGCAACAATGGTTTGATAGGACCCCTTGTTTAATGAGACTTTGCTGTAACTCCTGTGTTCATTCAGTTAGTAAACAGGTCTTCCATTCAGGCCATCGGCACCCCAATTCTCATCTTCCCAAATGCGACACCCCCCCACCCCGTACTTCCACAAACACCCCACCCGCCCCTTGCACTTAGCCTTCAGCGTCCCACATTGGGTCTTGGCATCCCCCTAAACATTCAAGAAATACAGACTCCTCCCCTAACCTTCTCCCCCCTTCCCCTTCACCACCCCCCGCACACACACCCATTTGATTGTGATTGACAACGTCTTTGTCCCATTGTGCGGAGCTGTCGCCTCTGATGAAGACACATACACAGAGCCGAGGCGCTCCATCATTGTACATTGCACAGTATCTACAGGTCTGCAACCAGTTGCACTGTCCTCCGATGATGAGCTCCATGCAGTCAGCCAGTGTAACCTGACTGAACACGGCGGGGCATTGAATGATGGAATGGAATAGGGCAGACAGTCTATCAAGGCCAGAACGCAGGCCTCTCCCAGTGTGGACCAGGGGGTCCCGGCCCTATCGGTTGAGGGGGCCAGCTGGAGAGGGAGGCTCAGCGCAACGCAATGTGTCTGAGGAGGCCGTCATTAGGGTTCACCCCTCCTCAGGGATGGGAACCAGGTCACATTCTCTCACATGGCACAAAGCAGGGTGTGTGTGTGTGAGGGGTGGGGGTTCAAGGGAGGGGTTTGATGGGGAGCAGGCCATGACCTCTTTATATCCATCAACAGATCACTAACTTGGCCCATAGACGTGCTCTTACTACACATTCACACACATACACACACACGCATGCAAACTTATGCTAATGTATGTGTATGTGCACAGCAGAAACCTGCAAAATATAAAAACTAATAAATGCTCTGTAAGCACAATGCATCGTCACCTATATGACCAAAAAGCTAAAAATCTCTGTAAGCTGTGATATGGTGTTGTGTGAACATTTTATAAAATGCTTCCCAACATTAAGGGATATGGTTTTCCCAATTTACATATTCAAATTATCAATATGGATTGATGTTGACTTTATTGTTATTGAAATATTTCACAAATCCAACGTTTGAATCAAATCAAAGACACACACACACAAAAAAACGGCAGCCAAATTATAACTCTTTATGTTGAACTTGTCTATCTCAGGCCACTTAGGACAAATTCCTTTACACTACAACTGCAGATCTGCTTGCTGGCGACTCGAGCCTGTTAACTCCACAGGTTTATCACAACGAAAGAAAGCGGTGAAATACTGCCCCCTCCTGGTACACAAGGAATCTTGCAGCCAGAGAGAATTACCTTGCAGAACCTAAAAACCATCAAGAAATATTACTATTCAAAGTAATCACTTTTATTATTTATATCCTTAAAAAACAAAAAAACACTTTTGAGTGTAAATCAGATTTCTGTTTATTTTTAAATCAAGATTTTAGATTAAAAATATCTGACCCACCCCTTCACAAGCCTTGAAAACAATCAATTTATCAAAACAATTCAAATCAGATTTAACAGCAGTTATGACCATGAGAACCCTATGCAAAGGAAAACGTGAAATATAGGGCATACAACAGAAAAGGTAGATTATTATTTCTGTTTCTGTCATACATGTTATAACTCCAATGAGCGAGTGAACAGTCATCTCTAGAAAACAAGTTATAGCATTATTATTACACTATCATTTGATTGTTTCTCTCTGTAACTGAGTTCATCTCTTGTGCTTTGTTGTTTGTGCATGAGGATTTTATTGCATGTCCTTTCTCATTTCAACAATATAGACATCTAACCACTATATAAGAACTTTAGATCTGACTAAGGCATGACCTTAGATTTATAGTATGTACAATAATCAGTGTGTGATGCTTGTTTGTCTGTAAGTATGGTGTGTGTATGTGTGTGTGTGTGTATGTGTGTGTGTGTGTGTGTGTGTGTGTGTGTGTGTGTGTGTGTGTGTGTGTGTGTGTGTGTGTGTGTGTGTGTGTGTGTGTGTGTGTGTGTGTGTGTGTGTGTGTGTGTGTACATGAGGTCATCCTGCATACAACGTATCTGGGACAAACTTGTGCAATTGCGCATATTTTCTGGCAAAGCTTATTATGGTAGTGTCTTTGAACTAAAAAGGCACCTTCTCTCCCAATAGATACTGGCTCTAGTTTACCAATAACTTAACGGGGATCAACAAAGTGAAGGGTAAGGGGGGAGGACCTGTACACCCTCAGTTAGGTTAGATGGTGCGTCTACGCAGGCAACTGCATGTCAAGCACTTGAGGATGCTCATGGTGATGTGCATGAGAGGTCCAAAATTGAAGAGTAGGTTGTAGAAGGTGTTGACAGACAGGCCTCCAGTCTCATCAGCATACTTTAAGGCCACGATTGGTGTGTAGAGGCTGTTGGTGAGGTTCCTGAAGCGAGGGCTGTTTGACTCAATAACCTTTTTGAGGCACTGGAGAAACGAGAACAAATACATGTTTTTATGTTTTCATTGCTATATATACTTCTTGAATGTTTGTAGCAGTTAGTTATTAGAGAAACACTTTATTGATCCTGGAATCCTGAAAGAGATTGGTCAAATGTGAATTAAAAACCTGTTCCCTTACTTTGGCTATGTCATCTGGCGTCTGGCCCATGGCTTCAAATATATCTATGGATGATGGCAGGTAAACGTCTTTAAAATAACGAATCGTGTCGGCATCTGCTCCTGGATACTCCATCTTGGCTACATCCTCCATCATCTTTGTTTCAAACTCAGTGTGCACTGGGCCAGGCTCGATCATGGACAACCTGTAGGGAGTCAGATGCAGAAATGCCTGTGAGGCAGCATGCACACTACAAAGCAAAGACAGATGTGAAGGAAGAACAGAAGACGAGGGTAATCTACCGGATATTGAACTTCATCAGTTGCACGGCCATACTCTCACAGAAACCTTCAATGGCGAACTTCGAGGCAGTGTAAACATCATTGAACACCACTCCTAAATCAACAAAACAGAGAGATAAAGGAGAGCATCACTGCTTTGTATTATTCTTCACTTCACACTACCCAATTAACAGTAGACATGCATCAAATTTAATTTACAAATAATGGCCTAAGATACTCAAATCAACCAAGTAACAGATGAATGATAAATAGGAGAATTTTCGAGCCAGAACAAATGTCAAATTCTGTTCCGCCTACTTGCATGTGATTAACAACTTATCTGATATTCTTTAACTTGAAAATCCACCCAGCTCATAAATAGAATTAAGTTAAGCCTTTAAATACACAAATATTTAGTACAACTTGAAGAAAACAATACATTTTAGACTTACATTTAATTTAATAAACTGTATTACGTTTTCTAAGAGCAGTGCTCCTGTCAACATCTGCAAAGTCTTAGATGTCTTTTCACAGTCTGTTAGAATCATTAGTATATTTTCATGTGTTCTCTGATCACTTAATAATAATAATACATTTTATTTTTAGGCGCCTTTCATGACACCCAAGGACACTGTACAATTTGTTTAAAAAAAAAAATGCTAATAGGCAACAGAACATGATAAAAACAACTGGATTGCAGATGTTATCCTGCATTGTTAAATACACAAAAACATACCCTGAAGACCCATGACACTACTCATGACCACGATGTGCCCTGAACGCCTCTTCTTCATGTCAGGCATCACTTCTTTGATCATGCGAACAGCCCCAAAGAAGTTGGTCTCAAACACTCTTTTCATCTCCTCAATGCTGATGCTTTCCACAGGTCCCAGTAAGCCCACACCTGCATTGTTGACTGAAGGAAACAAACGGACGCAGGGATGACATACCACAACATTGCGATATTCAAAAATGCTAATGAGATAATGTTCTGCAGTGACTTAATATGAAGTGATATCTGTTTTGTCCACACCGCTCACTTTGGCCTTTCTACAAAACAGATCCCTCTTTCATAGATTCCACATGGTATTTCTAAATATTGCCACCAGATGTCAGTGTGTGACAACAGTGAAGTGTGATGTAACACCAGTCAATGTTGCAGGGCTACTGGTTCTTGAGTAAAGAGTTGAAGTGGGATGTTGTTTAAGATTTAGAGTAGGGCGGAGAGAGTACATTTTGATTCATCAATACCATTGACAATCTGAGACATTTTCGGATTAATATATATATATATAAAATACATTGTCTCCTTTGTTTGAGCTGCAATCACCCCGATTCAGAAAGGTAAACAAGCAAAAGAAGGTGTCAATTTCAGATCATTTTCACACACTCATGATATTAGCATGGTGGTCCTTTCTGTTTTGATGCAGAATCTTTCTGCCCACTAGAATTTCAAGACTCTCCAAATGTCCTCCCCCCACCAACTCATTATGTCAACTGCAAAACCTACGCTACAAGAGACTGAAAACATTTCAGTTGCTTCAAAAATGTTGTCCTAAAGTTGTGATATTAGTACAGTCGTAACACTGTACTGTGATATTTTGCTTTTCCACTTGACAAGTCTGTTATATGTTTACTGTTTCTCTCTGTCTCTCTTTCTGTCTCTCAGGAAAGTATGACATCACATTATGTCTGAAAGAAAAAGGTACTATCATGGATAGGTTTTAACTTAGCCGATGCATTTCAATATCATTTTTCGACACAAATAAAAATACAAAGTTTTATAGTACTTTACTTATTGACTGAAGGTCATATACTAAAACCATTGTTGAACTTAACTTAACATGTAATTCAAAGCCGGGGAAGGGGTCATATAGGAGGTATAGAAGGCCTAGTTTCAGGTTTATCCCACTCACTGAAGATATCAATATGGCGGTCCTTGACATTGTTGATACACTGCTTTACTGAATCGTCACTGCACACGTCTAGTGGAAGCAACATCAAGGTCTTGCCATAGGCATCTCCTGCTGCCTCCACTAGCTTGTCCTTCTTCTTCAGGTCCCGCATGGTGGCAATGACTGATGGGGAGAGACAGAGAAGAGCAAAATATTATGTTATTCGTAAGATGTGGCTTCAAACTCGAAACCAGAACAGTCTTTTTTTTTTTTTTTTATAAATTGCACAGTAACTTCTTTTGGAACCATAAATAAATCCACAGTAATAATATTACTTTTTAGTCAATTTTTCCAAATAAAGTCCATCAATATTTACTCTATCTTTAAAAAGACACTCTTGACCCATTGTCACACTGAAAAAGTGACTCACAGTACTGAGAAACCTCTAATCTGTGGGATTACTAATGACTTTCCTAACACACACACACACACACACACACACACACACACACACACACACACACACACACACACACACACACACACACACACACACACACACACACACACACACACACACACACACGCCTATGATTCAAACATGATATAATAGCTCTTCCCTTCCTCCTTCAATCAATGTGTCAGAGTCAGACGTGCAGGTCAAAGTTCTAAGCAGTGACCACGCCTGACATAGCATTGATTTCCCCTGAACTTTAAACGTTGGGTGACATTAACCCACAGCAGATTAATTTATCATGACAAGCGACAGCAGCTATCACTACTGTGCGGACTTGACTTTCATGGCTTCTTTAATGTTGTGTGTCGTGCTAACACTTTGCTGTCTGTCACGATCCAGCAGCAAAAAAGGGAGACAGTGGTGTTGCACAATGGCAATCAGGGGGAGTAAACAACCTCTTTGCACACAATCATTTTAATCTACCTGTTGTCCTTCACAGACAAAGGTAGACCATCATCTTATTCTCATCGAACAGACACATGGTTGGCTACATAAATAAAAGAGGGAGGCAGTGCTGTAGAGGTTTTAATTTGCAATTCACTGTCACTGACGTTTCATTTAATAATGTATCGAAATGAGTCTAGCCAATAGTTTTGAGAATGTTGCAGAATTTGGGAAGTTAAGTGTCATGCAACTTGTTGTCGCAACTTGTTGTATGGATTAATGACGTCTAATTAAATCTAATCTTATGATTGGAGAGCTGTGTGTCTATGAAGCAAGAAAGAGATTATTTTATTGGTAGAGAAGTGAACAAGAGATCCATTGTTCTTCTGGCTCCTGCAGGAATTAGCCTACTCTTGGGCTGCTTAAACATTCTTGAAAAAACCACATTGCATTGCGCACACAAAGGTCTTTTTGGGGATATTCTGAGTTTGGTGCATGTTACTGCAACTATTTAACACTTTATGCACAATGCAATATTTAATCTCTGTTGGATTTCATAAAGATCCTGGGAAAAGGGCAGATCAGCTTCATTGCTCAGAGGTGGCCTTATTGAAAGCAGGTCACGTTGTGAAAAAAGTGCTCAAACCAGTGTTATGGAAGCAGTTAATCGCTTTTGCTTTGCTCATCTATTTCACGGTAATAAATCCAATCAGATACCGCATGCATGGCCATCCAAAAAAAAAAGAAGAAGTTTACTAACCCTTGCACTGTGGTTCTTTGAGTGGCAAAACAGAAAGCAGTAAAACTAACATGTATTTAATAAGATAATGTATAAGATCACTGTTGATATAATGTGTTTCAATCTTTACACATTGACTGCAGGCCTACAGCTAATTATGGTATGCAGTATCAAGTCACATCTAGCAACAACAGGGGTCTTGAGGGCCAACTCCTACCAACAGGGGTGGGAAGGTGGTCTGATGTAATTATATCTGAGGCTCCATGAGATAGTAACGTTTTGGATCTCCAATTCCTAGAGTGACATTAACGATGGCTGGGAAGAAGGAGAGGAGACGCATGGACCAACAATGTCAAAGTGGGACACTCTAAATCCACCGTGCGCCAATGAAGACTTCAAACAGCCCCTTGCTCTAGAGTGAACCCTCGCTTGTACAGGTCTCAAACTTTGTCCCCCTTTCAACACTCGCTCCAGTGAGGGGACTATAGGCACATTAGACACGGTACTAAATCGGAGCAGGCGGTCTACAATTCACTGCGATAAAAGAGGGCTTTGTGCTGGAGAAGTCACTTGAAAGAAAACTGACAAGACTCCTTTTATGATTCCGCCTGGAAAGAGGCATCCTTGCAGAGCCCTTCCCTGGAAACTGTGCTTTCAGATGATAATGTTGAACTAAAGGGGCGACTGAAACCCATTCCTTACAAAGGATATGGATCCGATATCACTTAGTTGAGTAGTTATATCAAGGCATCACATAACTTATTTGCCTTTTAGACGAAGAGTTGCACTTTACACTCAACCGAACTCTGTGCGTAAAGGAGGGTTGGTGCAGTAGCAGAGCTTTGCAGGGAAAGTAAACAAGGAATAGGGTTACAAGCGAACCACACTGTTATAGCCTTGCTACTTATAGGTCCAATCAAAGAAACAAGGTAGAAGAAAGCGCATTTACCATGGTAACGCTTCTTCTCATCTTTGGCCAGCGTGACGGCGATTCGTAACCCGATGCCGGAGGAGCAGCCGGTGATTAGCACAACTTTCTGCCCGCTGTTCGCCATGGTTTGTCCGGGTAGGCGCTGTGTTTTTCAGCGGTCCTCTGCTCTGGATGGTTGCTGCCGAGGGAGCTACCGATCACTGGACTTTTAAAAACTAAAACGGATCATGCAGCCACCGCAGCCATGTGAGCCTCTAATTCAGTCACATGTTCAATACAATCGGTAACCAAAAAAGACGTAACATTGAAAACCACCCCTTGAGGACACGATTTTAAACTTGATAGGTGCCGCTTGCCCTGAAATGAAGTTAATTATTTTAAAATGTGTGCGGTCGTGCATGCGCGAACGTGCGTGTTGTAGAGGGGGCAGTGCTTACTTGATTTCTGAGCTGGTGACCCCAACAACAAATAACTAACGGTCATACAGTAGTCACATGATGTGTTGTTCATATAGCTCGTTATTTCTGATGTAGTCTACTACTATATTAAAGTGTATTCTTGATAGGACTTATTTAGAAGTTTTAGCAGTCTTTAAGTTATCCAGCCCAGGGTTTTTAAATAAAAAACATATATATATATATATTTTATAATAAAATACAAATAGTTAATTTAACACAAATGAGCTTTAATAAATATAGGCTACACAGATGCACATAACAAATCATACCAATACTAATAATAATAATAATAACAACAACAATAATAATAACAATAATGATAATTATTATATGGAATTATTATTATTATTATTATTATTATTATTATTATTATTATTATTATGCTATTAGCTGTTGCTACACCTATAAACCCTAGCACTTGCTTGTGGTTTGGATCTTCTTGACTTATTTGTATAACTTGTCAGCCCATGCTTACCATAATTTTTAAAGGTAAGGTTTAAAGTTTCATAATGCACTGCATTGTACTGCCACCTGGTGGTAATGAACGGTGCAACACACTTGAGAAACCCTAGTCCTTAACGGATGCATAATGCCTCGTCAAAAATATTGCTAATTGCATCACTGTAATCCATTATTCAATCAACATAGGTTGGTATTGGTAAGAAGAATGATCTGAATTTGGTTATCAGCTGTCTTAGTTTGGTTTGACAATGTTGTGATCAGCAAGGGTCTGTTATGGTGACATTTCTTGATGAATGTCGTAAGGGTTCAAAGTTCACATGATAAGATCTGAAACCAGGCTTTTCCCCTCTGTTTAAAGGCCATCTGCAGAGTGTAAACGTGTTGCTTAATGTTAGACAACCACATGCAAGGTCTTTGTTTTCTATAGACTCTAATACTGATCCTTATAACCCCAAGCAGTGAAGTGTGGATGTCCAAAAAGCAATCTGGAGTGATTTGGGATTCAGCGATTTGTCGAAAGTAATTTATTACTTACCAATAAAGTTATTAATGCCTTTCTCTTTTTATCTTACTTAGACTGTTTGCATCTCAAAAACTATCAACTTTAAGTAGCAGGTTCCACCAAAGAAAAAACCACATCTTAATGCCTAATGCATTTACAAGATAATGAAACAATCAACAAATTAGGTCTGTTTAAGGAATTAGATTGAGCTGGAATTATTATGATGGATGTTCTCTGCTCAGATTAAGGATTACAAATTAAGATAATTAGTCGGATAAACGTGACTGAAACGTAGCTCCACACAGGTGGACTAAGGTCGGATGAATTCTCTGTTGATCCCTCTCAGCTTTTGAAACCTGATTTTACATTGTAACGATGCAACTAGAATGTGCATGTAATTCATGATAGCTTTCTGAAAGACAACCTTTCTCTCCTTTTAAACATATGGCAAGCCTACAATGAGGGCAGGTCCCCCCTGTTTGAATCCTCCCCCTTGATTAACCCTTTTAACCTCACCCCCATTTCATGCTGTGATGTTTTAAGTTCACTATATGGACACACACACACACACACACACACACACACACACACACACACACACACACACACACACACACACACACACACACACACACACACACACACACACACACACACACACACACACACACACACACACACACACACACACACACACACACAGAGAAGGAACAGAGGGAGTGGACAGGGACAGGTTCCAGAGTGTTTCAGACTGTTAGTCTCCTCTGAGGGCAAACTGAGGTTACTTTCATCGAGAGTCAAGAGTAACTATTATTTTCAATCAAAACTTTGAAGGAATACTCCCGAAGGGAAGACATATTTTATGAATGATTTGGGTCCTGGTTAGATCCTTAAAGTGTTAGCCAATAACCAGCAGGCAGACTATGCAAAGACAGGGTTTAGTCTTGCTGTGAAAAGAATGAACCTCAAACATGTAATGCATATATAAGCACAACACATTAGAATAGATAATGAAACATCTTTATCCAATCATCACTGCTTGTGGTAAACCGTATGTTATGCTGACAACAGAGAGCACACTGTCAGCTTAAGAGTTCAGGCCCAATTTCCTCTTGCTGTCTCACAAAGCTAAAGTCTGCTTATTGAGAACATCCCCAAGCTGTGACCCATTTCTCTCACTAGAAAGCTAAAGTATACAATGAGATAATAAAAGAATAATTTGCATTGTCAGATAAAGCTGCTCTAAATCCAAGCTGACAATGTGCGAAACATGCATCACAGGGAAAGCTTAGGCACAATTCTGACCATTTCAGAATAACCTAAAATTGAGTATAATGGCAGACTATATCTCAGAATAGCAATAGAATAGCAGCCAAAACATTGTCATATGCCCCAAAAAATATGTGAGTGCAAATATCCACCAATGCTGATTAACCTTTTTCATTTTTATGGATGCTTAGCAAGAAAAACCTGTCATCAAACTATGACCCAAAAAATAACCAAATCACGCTAGGGCTATTTTGCTACTAAATCCATTCAATTTACAGTTGAAAAGCTGTAAAGATAGAGACAATTCTCAACGCTGTCCACTAGTGAATTTGAAACAAATTAAGGAATAAGTCACTGGAGTAAGGTCAGGGTTTACCTGGCAGGCTTTGAGAAAGGGGATAGGTGCGAATGATGATGAAGAGGTGGCTGGACAGCCATTGAATTTGACCCGCCTCCAAGCTATTATAGTGGAATTTCAGAAGATTGAGGCACTAAGACACAGAAGGACAGAGGAAAGAGTAGAATGGGGGAGATAACACAAGTCCATACATGCTTTTTCACGCAAAATACGTTTTTTTTTGCTGTTGATGACTAATATCTAAACCATCCTCCGTGTTTCACCTCAAACTTCACCCTGTGTACTTTTTCTTCTGAACATCTGAACCCACATAATCCTCCTTCTGGCAGGTTTTTTAACATCCTTCATCAGAGCTTTCACCTGTTCCCTCTGACACCTCTGAGCACACTCCAGATGTTCCCTGAACCCACATCATCCATCTGTATATCTGTAATCTCTTTGTAGAAGTCCAAGTCATAGAAAAGGACACCCCCATCTCCTCTAACTACACTTCCATAGCTTAATAGTTAATTTCCTGAGTACAGACTTTAAGGATACATGAGCAGATGCTCCTGGAACATTCACTGGTTTCCGGGCTTTTTGCAGCCGATGTCTGTTTTTAATTATCGTAATTAAATATGGATTGAATGATTATCGGGGATTTTTTTTTATGTACAATGCATATTAAACTATTTATTAACAAAATGAATATACCATTTTTGTATACCTTAAAATATGCTGTTTTTGTGCATGATTTTTAAAACAATTTTATTTAGTAATATTCCTGATCACACTTGTACCTCACACTAACTATGCTGTGGGTGGCATCTCATTGCAGTGGCATTGGACAAGAGATATATTCTGGCTGATGCTGCTGGAAGGATAAGGGACTCTGGCTGTGTGAAAGGGCTGAGGGGACTGGAATGTTTGCCACAGGTCAGGAGTGGCGCTTTCTGCTCTTTTGTGTGCTGTCTACAGAGGAGGTGTGGAATGCAAACTTCATGAGAATAAAAGGGACGAAAAGGGAAAGAGTAGCTGGGGGTCGCTGGGCGGGAGAGAGCCTTAAAAACAGAGAAAGAATGGTTGCAGAGAATTAGAAAGGAGAGAGCAGGGAAACGTTTTAGGGTGGACAGAGAATACACTTATTTGAGAGAGAGTAATAAAGAGAAGCCCACAAGCTGTACCAAAAGAGGAGAGTTAAAGCTGTTGCTGCACATCAGACACAATGAACACTGTGCAATGACAGTCTGAAGATCATACTGTGTCATTTCTGAATTATGACATTCTTAGAACAGCTCTCCCTTATACGTCATTCAAAGAGTCTCACGCCCATTGCTGTTGAAAAGCATCACTGTTCATCATTTGAAGCAACACTTTTTTTTCATTTATAAAGCTGAATAAAACAGGTTGTAATGAGAATTAAATGATTTAGTCTCAAAAGTCTAAAAACATGGCGACCACAAACTAAAATTCATATGTCTTCCACACAGAAGAAAGGTGGAAATAAATGCTGATTTGAATCATACAGTAATTAGCGTCAGTGTTTGGATTTACCTTAAGTACCAGTTTTCAACCTAACTGCTTTGCTATTTAGATCAAAACACAATCACTGTGTTTTGTGCAGTAACAGTGAAGAGGAGACGAGGGTGAGCTTGAGTGCGCTCGCTGGTTGAGTTTATTTAGTCTATTTGTTTGAGCAGTTCATTTAACAGACATGGTCCTTAGATGTTAATTAGTTTAGTCTCCCGTCATCTCTCAATACTATAATTATCATCAGACTGGCAGTTCCCCTCGCTGGCCCAATGCAAAAGAGAACATTTCCACACACTTTCGCGTGGTCACATCCCTGGTTTGGCAACTTAACAGCAGGGTTAAGCAACTCTGAAGAAATCTGTCTGAAAGCACAGCCCTGCATCCAATCCCTGCTCAGCTTAAGATCTGATGTTCATTTTTGCTTTCTTTTAATACATTTTCAAATACTAGTTAAAGGAAGTGCAGGAGTGATTAAATACCAAGCTGCCAATCTTATGCTATCTGACTTGCACACTTTGCCAACCGTGTACCGCAGGCAGATAAACCCAGAACACATGTTGCAGGATAGATTTGTATCACAGGGTGTGGTTTGGAATAAGCTCTTGTGTAAGTACACATGCTTTCTGATATATCAAGATACTATCATCCACAGTCAGTGGGTGGCACAATCACATTTCACTTGAGGTGCTTTCATAGATCAGAGGTTTAACCAGACTCTGACAGATTAACCTGAATATCCCCCACAAGCAAAATGTTCATGATTCAGTGTGTGTGTGTGGGTGTTAGTTTTATTTCCTTTCTTGATGTCAGCCATTTGTCTTGTTTTGACAAAACCGACAAAGCCCACATTTGACACAATCCCACTTAAAAGAATATTGTTTAGCAGTGAGACTATATTGCTGTTCTACAATAGCATACAGATGTTGGCTGTTTCTTAGTGTAGAGGAAACTTCTGTGTAGCATGCAATGGAGTCACCGACTCAGGAAGGAGACACGGGAAGAGTCGGAGCTTTGATGTCAAACCACTGTGATTTATTTGGAGTTGGTACCAGAGTATTCACATCACAAATCCAAGAGTCAGAGGTTCTGACTCCACGGTAGAGTTGCCACGTCAATTCTGGAGAGCCTCTCTCTTGCCAGCCCATCTAACTGGTTTCGCAGAGAGTAAACAACATATTTGAGAAGATAGCCTAAACAGTGTGGGAACACAGAGCTACTTGCGTCGGACACTTATGACCTCGAAGATTTTACCTTGGAGTCCACAAATACAGAGAAGGAAGTGTCCCAGTGTACCCACAACACAGACCATCTGTATCCCAGTATTGACCGGTCACAGAATGGGAACAATAACATTATTGGCTAAGCCGCCTGTGTCCTTAAAGAAGGTAAACAGACATCAAGGTTTGTCCTGTATGTTACAAATTGGCGTCTTATGATAATTATTTCCATAACACTTAGGATCTACATGTGCAGAAAGAAAGCTGTTATTTTAGGCTCATTCATAATTCCGCTATAAATAGGAAAATAAAGTGATAATGGATTGCTTTCCCTCCACACACATGGTCCACAAAGTTAGATTGACCATCATAATTCACACTCATCTTTAAAATCCTTGTTATAGCAGAAGGACAGGATGTCATAACACTGTTCATCATCCAATATGCAACTAAATGACATCACAAGCCCATTAGGAAGCAGTGGTGTAAGACATTAACTGATTTAAAGTGGTTACTTCATACTGACTGAATGCAGGGATAAAAGGTATTTATCTTTTAAACATACATAAATCAATTATTGGCAAGCTGAAAGAGTCAGCTGCCTCTTTCTTTGCATTATGCTTGCATATTCCCTCTGGCAGTTAGCTTGTTGTCCTGTTCTGGCATGTTCTTCAACATAAGGAGAAGACCGTAGGCAGACTAAATTGAAGGCCCAAGGTTTCATGACTCCCAGAGCCCAACATATGGTGGTGAAAGATGACCCTCTTAGTGATTCAATGATAAGAGAAGTCCACCACAATTTATCAGCACATAATGACCTGCAGAGGGAGGAAGCAAAACTTCTAATTTATGAAACCACACCACATGTCTGGAATAGACTTCAAACTTCAATACTGGAAGCATCATTTATGTAGTCCCAAGGAAATTCTGAATTAATAAATTAAAATGACATATAGAGATATACCCTCAAGCTATTTTCCCCTCTTAAAATCTGTGAAAGATGTATCTCTTGCCAAACTTCCTGTGATTTTCAAAGTATCCGTTAATTCATAACTACATGTTAAAACGCACATGGAGTTTAATTTAGTATCTTGGTGTTTCCACATGATTTGTCAGTGTGTACAAAATAAAAATGGCTCTGTTGGTTTCTGCAGTTTTTTCTTTAGGATTAAGTGACCTTTAAGTTACTTTAAATGATATGTTGAACATTGTTTACATCAACCTGGAAAAGGATCATCTATTTACCTTACACAAATTCTTATCAGTTGGATTTATAAAACCCTCTTGGTTAATGACAGCTGACAGACTGCTGGAAGTAAACAAATGGATTGACCTTGATTTTAATTGGAATTGTCCTGCACATTTAAGTCATGTCATTTGTCATAATTTAAAGCCATGGTGTATTTGACGTCAGGTATATTTTAAGGAAAACATCATTGTAAATTTAAAAAATGTTTTATATGTTTCATTGTTTGTTCTGTGTTTCTTTTAAACACAGAACAAACAATCAATCTGTAATTTGTCTGGTAGTGGGACAAAGGTACACAGCACATGCTCCGGAAATATTTCTCACCCAGAGTTCAGGCTACCCACTGGACTCTTAGTAACTATCTGCTAAAAGCTGTTAGGAATGTGGCCCTGACTCAGGTTGGCTAAGCTGGTACTGAGAAGTTAGACTGTGCGAGGTCAGGGAGTCCGTTGTTTACCTATACTAGATCAACCTCAATCTGTCAATTTATCTTGGTGTTTCTGTCAAAACGTCTCCTATCTTTAACTACTTTTAATGTTCTTTTCTTATCACTCTACAATTTGTTTCTCCAACAATTAACTATCTTTGATGTTCAGGAAATTGGATCTTTCATGTTGGTAGGGGGTTCCTTATTTGAAAGAATTCACTAAAGCTAATTGCTTTTGACATAATTTATTTACCATGGAGAAGCATTAACATGTTTTAGACTTTCATTGTAACTGATGTCATTAATGTTTAATGTTTAATACGTTGCAGCTCAGAATGGGGTTTGGCTAGAAATAATGTGAAACAGTTCCTCTGGATAAAGGAGATAATTGTGACATTTAAATGGGTGTGTTTCTCCCTCTTTGTGTGGTTTGAGACTCTTCTCCCTTGAGAAATTATGGCTTGGCTTCTTTTCTCTGTATGTTCTCTGGGATTCAGCTCCAAGTTATTTTACAAAGGCCTGTTGTAGCTTGGACTAGAGAAATTGTATCTTTGATAATTTTCCAAATAGACAAGGTCTTCACAAGTCTTATCTTAGAGCATGTCTCAACTGAATAGCACAGTCTTCCTAGAATTAATTAGGCTTCTGGCAGAACTGTATTCAACCTGCACAGGTAACACTATAGGCTTAAGGTTTGGCAGATGCTTAGGACAGATGTCCCAGCCAGGATCAGTTTTCATGTGACGTTTTACAACCAATTTGTTCAGCTTATTCCTATCAGCAGTTTCTCTAAAAAAATGATGAAGTTGTTGTTTAATGCAAATAAAATTCACTATGTTATACCTGTACAAATAGATGTAATACAAAATGGAGAAATGCTAAAATATCTGTTTTTAATCTGTTGATGACATGTAAAACAGGACATTTCTGTCAGAACTTTCTTCATAAAAGAGCAACACAAAGTGGGATTAAATTGTTTTTCAATGAGGGATTTCAAGCCAGATGTGCATGCTCCTGACCTAGTAGGCCATGACAACCTTTAACCTGAGATGATTTAGCCTCTAGCCTCTCTGTGACCAAGCTCCAGTTTGAACAGGTATGGAGAAACTGAAAGATTAGACTGATGGTGTGGGGATAACCTGCCCTGGAAAGCAAAAACCTGACTTCATGAACTGCCACTGGCCAGGGGTATTGTAATTGTATCTGAAGTTAAAAATGTGTATGTCCCACACCCTCCAGCTTCAAGTAATTTATAGAAAACTCTGATTATCAGTGGACGTTGAAAGTAGGAAATCAACTAAAAATAAGGAAATAATGAGATAAAATATTCATCATCATCATTAATATTATGAAAAGGGTCACTGTTTTCAATCACTGAGACATTCTGTTCAAGTCTAATGTAACAATACATTCAGATGTTGCCTCCAATATGAAGTCTCTGGGTAATAGTTGCATACACTGGCTAGATTTAAAAATCAGGAAACTAACCCACATAAGAAACCAAGGTTACTATGTCACTTATTTGGGTAATGAGCACTTTAAGAAGTGAGACCTCACAAATTATCGCAAGTAATAATAATGATTGAAGGGGTTTTACTGCATCTCATCCATGCGTCCTGGGACCGTCCTAATGGGAGGGAAGAGGCGTGGGAGGTGGAGAGAAGAGGGAGGGAGTGATGGTGAGAGGGAGCAATTGAATTAGAAGGGTAGAGCGATACTAAGAGGAGCCACCACAACAAAACTTCTCCGACCAACAATCAAGCAAGTGGAACTACTGCGACTGCCTTCTGTCCTTCTCTCTCCGCATGGCTGCTTGGTTCCTAGAAATATAACTTTAGTATAAAGTTTAGCTGGCGGAGGCAGAGGGGGGTCTCCGCTTGGAAAGATGGACCATTTAATAAGGAACAGGTCGCGCAGGAAAATACCGCTATATGTTTTTATCCTGCTTCACCTAACGACGACACATGCAGGTAACGTATTTAGTTAACCATATATGATGCACTGTCCCCTTTATCTGAGTTTCCGTGACTTTTTTCTAGGCACCATCATGACACCATCACTTGGTCCCATGCCAGCAAAGTTATTGGCGCAAACGAATAATATTTACATTTTAAAGTCGGATCCTCCAGTGCCGTGCACAACTTGTACATATACGTGATCTGAATGTAAACCTATGCATACGTATTAATATGCCGCGTGATTTCACAATTTACACGCATTTGATTGACTCAGTACTCCTTGTTCCAGCTTACATTTGAATTGAACACATTTCCAATGTTTTCAATTTGAATGTCTCCTTGCTGCATAAGGTGAGCTGCAAGACTCGCAGCGACCTCAGGAGATGTGATGTCATGTTTGAGTTTGCTTGTGACCAGCATCGGTTTACTGTGAAAGGGTTTAACGTTGGCTTGAGAAAGAGGGGAATGGCTGAACACTGACCGAACAGAGTAGATTAAAATTCCTGTCATAGATCTGTTTAATGTGCCCTCTGCTCACATAGGTCTTAAGTGAAGGCGCTTTACACTCTTACTGCCTTATGATCATTCTGGCACACTTCAATATTTAACATGTTTGTTTAGTAGGTAGCTCCTTGGTTCATTTTGTACACACTTGAGTCTTCTTCTAGGGTTGAAGTAGCCGGATTGATTTTTCAATTATCCACCTGCAAGAGGTGGTCTGTCACACAGCTGTCTCTCTCCATCTGTCAAACAGACCTGGTGTTCACATTTGTTGCACTTTCAGGCTTGTTCAGCAAGTGCTGCACCCATTTTAAGACTTCCTTGTCCCCAAGATAGCCAGTAACAACCAGCTTGTGCCATACATACTATATGTAATTTAGCGCACTGCTGTCTGTCACCCACACAGGTCTGCATGCCCTGTGGCTGTGTCCTGAGCATCTCCAAATGGCAGCAGACTATTTCATGCAGGTGCTGCCTTTAAAGACTCCCTCAGCAGCAGGAGTTAACCCCATGGTCACCATAAGTGTTTAAAAATGTCTAATTTTCACTAGTGGCTATCCGCATGCACATACTTCATGGCTGGCATGATTTGTTGGAATTCATTGGCTGGCATAAAGTGATGGCAGGAGGAAGCAAGCCAACTAACATAATCACACTCAATTGACACAGCGGCTGTGGCGCCCACTGCTTTCTAATGAGGGCTGTGAAGTGAGAGGCCGAGAAGATTTAAAAGTGCATGGGACATATGGTGGTGCTGATATGGCTGTCTTAGATATGTGCATGGGGTTGATAATGTGTCTGCGTCTCTGAGTCTGTGCGATTTGTGTGCAGCTGTGTGTGTATTACAGTGCCAGAATGTTTTCCCATATGCTTTCTGTGTGTGTTTGAGAGAGATGAGAGAAGACTTTGTAGTCATGTTTGCTGACAGGAAGGAAGGGAGACATTCTTGCACACGTCCACAGCTAGTTTCAGTTCGAATCCTCTGTTCTTTTGCCTCAACACAGTTTCTTTCTTTCTTTTTATGTTCTTGGGAATAGAGTGTTTGTTTTTATTTGATATGCCTTATCTCTTTTTAACATCAACGTTCAACACTTGCTCATTCCCTGCCTCATCCTTGACTGGTTCCATGAGAGAGGGGAAATCGTGCGTACCACCCCCTCACTGCGTCCCGTTTGATCAAGCCTCCTTTCCAATCCTGCACCAGACTCCCATTGGAGGATTGCCAGCCTTGTTCGCCTTTGATCCATCAAACATGAGTGGCAAATGAAAACAAATAAAAAAGGCAGCTGAATTTAGCAGGATAGAGAATAACACCATATTATTTGTACGCCTGTTACAGCTGTAGTGCATTTTCTTCTGTTATTGAAGTTTGTGTTTCTGTAATGGAAACATTAAACATCAAAAGTGTCAGAGATATCATATCAAACTGCTTCTCAGACTTTTAGATGAGGCAACTGTTTGGAATCCCCCCACGTTTTTATTATGTAGAAATGATGCTTTAACTCTTAATGACGCCGGATTGCAATCTATAATATTCAACACACATCTGGCTTCCAGAGACTCAGTAGCACCCTTCCCCTCAGGCTTCTATGGTTCTGTGTTTCTGATAACTGGATGCTTCAATAAGCTGTATGTGGGGCTAGTTGTAGATGCTTCCTGTAGAATTGCAATCAGCAGAAATCAGAGGGGCTGACTTCTTTGCAGTGTCCCCTTACATGTAATCTGCCTCAATGTCATTTATGGGCCTCAGAAAAGTGTTATCATATTCATCTATCACGGCACATTTCAGTAGAGACCAGTAGTAAGCTTCCCTTCCAAAGCCATCTGTAGAGTTTTGAAAACAATTTGCTACCCTCACTGACATCGTGACCTGGGTCATGTTTCAACTCCTCTGAACCTGCCAAGTGTCCTTTAGACACAAAGCCGCAATACAGAGGCCCACAACTTGTCAAGAATTTATTTAAAGTGTCCATCAGAAGCACAAAGGAACATAACTTCTAAAGGAGCATGTGCATATACCTGTCATACACATGGTGTTCTACTTTGATTTAGCCAGCCCTGGTGTTACAATCCAATAATAGCTGCTTCAGAGTTGAGAGACTAAATGACAGCTCTGGGCTGAAGCTTGAATGGGCTCGGTCGTGTGTACACTTGCATGTTTATATCCAGGTAATCCTCTGTGCCTTAAGGTATGTGCACACATGCGCATAAGAACTTGTGTGCATGCACTTCTGTATTTGTTGTGGTGGTGTATCATGTTGCACATTTATGAGGACCCAATAGCTTTTGAAGTATAAAGAGATGAATAACATCTTCCAACAGCAGGTCATTTTAAACCTTCTCCCCACCTCTTAAATGTACTTGATATAGTGCCAGGGGGGCAATTATATGCATGCAGTGGGAATACTAGTAAGGGGGTGAATGTTCTGTAGTCAGAGCAGTAAAAGGAACATCCTCAGAAGTATATCCGTACAAATGTGAGTGTGGAGCGGCTGTCCAGTTATGGGCCTAGTGGGGCAGGTGTTTTCTCTGAGGGCCAGCTTTTTGGCCTGTTAGCCTATCATAATGTGAACAAACATGAGCAGAACAAACTGTAGTAATGGAAGAATGTGGTGCTGATGTGTTTTGGAAGGGAAATGTGTAAGCTGATGCCACGAGAATCATGCAGCTTCAACACCAAAAGTAACAACAGGAAGCAGCCACTGACATATCAGCACAGCATCCTAAAACAAACTAAAACTAATGTTTTGTCGTTCATGTTGAGTTTATCATTGTAGTTAGAAGAGGATCAGTCTGCAGATTTCTCAGAGACTCTACATTGTAGATTTCATGAGTGAAATTGTTATAACATTCTTCTTGATATAAATAAATACAACTTGAATACAGAAGACCAATTAACACTCCCTATTGCTTTCCCTGTGATGTATTCGTCAAATTTGATCAAGTAAACAAATGTAAAGCTATTAATAAAGTGGTATTACAATTTGTTTTTAGAAAGATCACACACTTAAAATTAATTAAAGACTTGGTTACATTTATCATCACTTATATTGTCTCCTAATACTATTGATGACCTCATAACCCTTCAGTATTTGGTACAGTCAAAGCAGGTCCCAGCAGTCTGCTACACAACAGCTGACTTTACTTGTTCCTAAACTCTAAGCGATAACTCAAAGCAGACCCAACCATAAAGCAGGGCGATAACTATCTCTGCCTTTCAGTTTGCATACTTCCAGCCCAACAAATGTCTGCATGTTACAGTAAATGAACCTTTCTAGCACACTCTTTTTCGTTTTAATAACCTCTGTTTACAAGAAAAGAGCAATGTGTGTGACAGATTAATACAGTGGTCTAAAGTGCTGTTTTTTCCTCTCTGAGGGCATTATAATTAAGCTGCACATAAACAGTGTGTGCAGGCTGTAAGGCTATAATATTGAGTCAGAGTAACAATCTTATTTGGCTTTTCATGCGTTTACATTTTCATCTATTCAGAGCTTGTATTAGCTCTCCTCACCTCATTGTGTTATTGTCCACTCACAGCAGTGACCCAGACAAAAGGTCACACCCACCGCTAATTAGATTAAGCTGTTCTTCATGGAGCCTATGAGAAGCTGTGACTTGATTTATTCAACCACTTAGACTAGATCTGTCATCAGTTTTCCCTATTAATCACCACATGCGTTACAGCTTGGTCACAACAGGTTTTCTGAAGAAATGCCCACTGAACAGTAGTTTTTACGGAGAGTGGAATTTCAGAGAAAGAGTTGATGTTCATCTCAGGGTGTGGTCCATGGTGGGAAATGTCCATTGCCCGGATTCGTTTTGGCTTAATTTATTGTAAAAATCCCCCAAGTTCCCAGGAGCAACCATTTTTGACAGAGTAGTATTGTTTATGTGCAAGTTGTATTTCCAGGCTGAGTTGGGAGTGTAGGTGGAGTGAGTCATAAATACTGTCTTCAGACATATTAGCAGTGGAAACACAGAACACATTATGTCCATGTATAACTGAAGTGGTGTTGAGTTGTATGACCGCAGTGTCACACGGCCAGATAAGAAACACAGATGTGGACTGTCTGGTGGCATTTCCAGGAGCTATAGTATGATCTGTGTTGTCGAGCTCTTTTCTGTCAGTTAGACTGTGGTCAGCTCTGTCACTGGACAGACATGGATGTCTCATAGAAAGAAAGAAAAGCACAAGAAAAAGGACGCAGAAATGCCAGATGTCTGTGTAATTGCTGAATGTTTGAGATCCTTCCCATGTACTCTGACCTTTTAGTGTGATTGGAAAACTCTCTGAGTCATCAGTCCTCAGAGATCCTGCTATTTCAAACATGTTGAGCCATAAGTAGCGTGGACTGGATAGCATGCTGCACAGGCCAACAGAATAACCACAAGGTTGTGAGATCTGTCTGAGTGGCCATATCTAACAAGTGATACTTAAGACAAACTCTTGCTACGTTCCTTTAGAAGTAACACAATTTGACAGATGAGATAAGGACATTTAAACCACAAAGCCTAATGAGATGCAAGCAGAGCCTGCTCGGACAGTCAGTGTTGCAGGATAGATAAAGAGGCTGCAATAATTGGCACAACTTAAGGTAACATAAAGGGATTCAAAGCAGGTAATAGATCACTATCTATCCTGTATTGCTCCATAGATACAGACTTCAGCCGCCTTCCACATATTTAATGCTTGTATTCGATTATATTTTGAAGCAACTTTAATGGATGGAACCAATGAAGTTCAGCACAGGTTTTCGCCTGTTATTGAATCCGCTTGCCTAACTTATAACAGCTTATTTTTGGACAATCGGCTGTGAGATGCCTATTATTCTCTGCATGTTTATCTGACAGATCATTGTGAATGCAGTTTCTTTTTTTGGAGGAATTTCTGCTGCTCGTCTCAGATTTCTCCCTTTGGCATTGTTGCACATCTCGACTGTTCTCTGTTGTCTTGAGAGTGTCAGAGGTCATCAGTCTCCTGACAGCCCATAGCTGAACATGTTTAGAAAGGGGCCACAGCTATTTTCACAACACATATTTGTTGAGGCAGAAATGCACTTTATGTGGTTCTTAGGGAGATAGAGTCTTTGAATAACTTGAAATTCTTAGAGAAAAACAAAATGAAATTGCAGGAAAGTTAATTGTGTTATTTTGTTTTGAGATTATTTTGTCAGGTGCTCTCTTGGACAGGCTGACATCAAATAAAAAAATTCCTGCTAAATAAAACCCATGTTGTTTCAATTTAGAAGATTATTCAGAGTTATGCCTTTTGACCACTTGTTCTCCCTGTGCATGTGCATGTGTATGAATGAGCGAGATAGGGAAAGAACTGGAAAGGAAGAAAGATAGACTGAAAGTCAGCACCAGTCAAGGCCAGAGCAGAGCTAAAAAGAGTTCATTTGGGATCAGAAAATTAATGAAATACAAACATTAGGAACTAGGACCCAGACATGATGATAAGTGCAAAGTTAGTTTAGTGTTTCAACAAATATGCAGATGATTATTAAGCTTTTAGTTAAAAGAATAAAAGACTCTGGCACTCTGGCAAGGCATGCCTTTTCTTTTTTTTGCTTCAAAAGCAGAGGTCTGATCAGGGCTTTCAAGGATGCAGCTAACTATCTTAATATAAATATCAAAATGGTTGCAACCAAAATATTCACTCTTCTTGCTAAGCAACCAGCATTGTCATTTATCGGCATTTCTTTTATTGGGCACCTGTATCAGGCAAAAAGACATTGGGAAGTGCATGTGAAATCAAAAATAATATCAGGGACTATATTCATTAACCATTGAATATGTAGGTGACTTGGCTGTGATATTTTTAAGTCAACACCTTATTCCTTGACATTAAGGTCTTGGTTGACTGTCATGAGGGTTAGAGTAGATTTAAATATTATCTTAAAAGACTGTGTGTGGTGAACACACAGGGGGGAACACACAAATATAACTGTATGGGGGTTCAGCTGTTATAAGCCAGCATCCTCTTTAATTATTGAATATACACTGCTTGTTTATTACTCGATATGAATAAAAACATAAGCCCTATGGTCTGAAATACCTTTAGATCTGCTGCCTACCAAATGTTTTCTATTGTTGGAGCCTGGCTATAATTCACAGCTTAACCTATTTACAACCCTGTTGCCATGCTAGGGGACTGAGAAGGCGAGCTCACAAAGCTGCTTGGAATAAATGGCCTCTGCTATGCAAACAAATAATGCCATAAAATGCAATGTGGTGTTTTTCTGCATGCAGAGCCTGGGCAACTGTATACTCTAGCAACATGTTTAATTAACAAGGGGGGGGGGGGAAAAGGCCATACTCTGTATTAGCGGCAAGAGCTACAGGAGGCAATTTGGATTTAGGATCCTCATTTCAGATGCCTGGAATGCTAAGTGCTGAACAGGCTCTCTCCAGCAGCTGGTGGGAGTCTGACTAGGCACAAAACTCTGATCCTGACTAATGCTCAAGGCAGCCCTTTATCAACATACATTCGACAACATGACCAGGGGACTGTGAATAAAGCTGAGGCTTATTGTAATGAGAGAGCCAACACTGGCAGAAACTTCAAATCTACAGAGACATCTGTTCATCAAAATAAATCCCTATCTTAACAATACATAAGATTGGTTTTCCTGAAATTCAAATCAGCTGGTTTCAAGAGTTTTCATGAGAAAACTATCTCTAGATAGTATAGCAGTATTGAGCCTTGTTCTGTTTGTTTTTTAGATTTCTAAATTTGATAAAACCTGAAACAAGGGGAAATGGAGAACAAATCTTTGTTTTAAACAAGATTTAAAACAAAGTTAGATGACAAGTTAAGACAGATGTTCTAGCTGTAAGAATACATGAATCATTGATGCGCCTATTTATGCCCATGAAGTGTTTAAATTGTGATAAATGCGATACGGACATATTGCTGCTCGCTGGTGCATAGTGAGCGGTGTGCAGGTGTCAGCTGTCAGGTGTGTTGCAGTAGGATTATGGGTTAGTCTGTGTACCACCCCTATCCTATAATAACCCCCACAGAAGCCTGGCCACCTGCCGCCACATCTCAGAGGAGCCTGTCTCTTCCGACAACTAGGAAGCAGGAAGCCTCCACACTTTAAAACAAGCTTCCAGCCACACTAAACCCTGCTCTTCAGCTCTGTAACAACCGGCACTTAACTGAGCCAGACAACAAAGTGCTGTCATACTGATGTGACTCAAAGCATGTTGCTGTAATCGGCCATGAGTTCCAGCCTTTCATAATATTTTTATAGTTTTGTCCAAGGCTATAAAATAGGAAAGCTTTTTTTAAATAAAAAACTGTCTACTTTAAATCTGTGGAATTAGGAATAGTGCGGCAGCATCAAATCAGATTAACCAACATATTTATTGTATCTGCTATATCACAATTTGCAGAAGGTTAACTTGTTTCCTTTCTTTCCTTTTCCAGCTAATCCCATTGACGTTCTGCAAGTGCTGGAGCTGTCAGAGAACATGGAGGGGGTCTCCTTGGAGGCCGGTCTCTGTACCAGCAGGAAGGGTTTGGAGGAGCCCGACCTGGCCTACAAAATAGATAAAAACATCCAGCTCAGTGCTCCCACCAAACAGCTCTTCCCTGGTAATTGACTTTTTTTCGAAGTGGGATTTAAAAGAAATTGCAGAATCTATTAAATGTGTCACTTTTGAGAGGGATTCTTCGCTCAGTAGAAACCTTAAAACATCTGACTTCTTTACTCCTCCTCGTGAGTGTTCACTGCTTTCGTGGGCAATATTTTTCATCATTATTATCTTTACTCAAGTCTCACTGGCAGCGGGTGGTGCCTGCATGTTATAAAAATATCCACTCCCTGCTGTGCTCTCTCGTGTATGACCTTCTCTTCTCTCCTCTCTTTTCCTCTCAGACTCCACATTTCCTGAGAATTTTTCCGTGATGGCTACAGTAAGAGCTAAAAAGGGCTCCCAGTTCTTCCTGCTCTCGGTGTATGATGTCAATGGGGTGCAGCAGCTGGGGCTTGAAGTGGGCCGTTCGCCTGTCTTCCTATATGAGGACCAGCAGGGGCAACCCACACCAGAAATGTACCCAATCTTCAAGAAAATCAACCTAGCGGATGGAAAGTGGGTATTTTGAGCGTAAAAGTCTCCATTCAAGCAACAAAATAGCTGTCT
Source organism: Gymnodraco acuticeps (assembly GCF_902827175.1). Taxonomy (NCBI): domain Eukaryota; kingdom Metazoa; phylum Chordata; class Actinopteri; order Perciformes; family Bathydraconidae; genus Gymnodraco; species Gymnodraco acuticeps. Next base: position 5,545,448 of record NW_022990238.1, read on the forward strand.
TTCTTTTCATGTGATGACACACAGCATCTCATCTGTGTGTTTGAGAGATTTCCCAGCACTGTGTAATATACAATGAATGTGCATTCTGCTGTCTGATTCATATAGCACACTTGATGTTCTTGACCTTAAATGTCCTAATGAAAAAAGCCTAACATTATCAGGTTAAAATTAAGTGCTGGTTTTCATGAATTTAAAGAGGTGTATAAAACCTTTTCGTATTGCTGATTCTGCTGGGCAACAGAATTCTCTTCAGACCATTAATTTTCCTTCGCTCTTTGTTCTTACAGATGGCACAGGATAGCCTACAGTGTGCAGGGCAAGTCTGTGACCCTGTACATAGACTGTCAGAGAATAGAGACACTGGATCTGCTGCGAGGAGACGACGCTGTAGTCAGCACAGAGGGTGTCACTGTATTCGGAAGACGGCTGCTTGACGAAGAAGTATTTGAGGTAGGATATTGTCAAAGTATGGGAAGTTTGAATATATTATGTATTGTGTTCAAACATTGAAGGTGATTGCCAGCAAATGTGTTTAGGCATCTCTTGTTGAGGCAGACAAAGAAAAGGTAGTATGTGGGTTAGTATCATGTGAACCTTGAGTTATTAAGTATATAGGTTTAATGGAGACTGGGGTAATATGACATTAGTTTTGGGAAAATGTGCATGTAATTGCACAAGAAAAAGGTCCTGGGTGTCAATCGATTCCTGAACATATGGGGAGCCTACATCACATAGTTTGTATCTACTGTATATGGCATGGTACAATTTACAGTTTTGTCTGAGAAACAGTCGGATAAGAATAATATAAAATAAATTACTAAATTAAGCTAAGAAAACATTTAACAGGGAAAATCATAGTTCATGGGGCTATGGGGTGACAGGGGTTTATCGTCACTCAAAGGCAGCAAGAACAAAGCATTTTCATTGCAAAGCCAAGTATTGACACATTCTCTATGCGGTTGGACATTGGAAACATGTTGTTTTATTTGGCCTTGTCCTGTGATGGTTCTGACTTCCCTCAGGAAAAAAACCTGCTTTCTGGTTTTTTCTTTTAATTATTAGTTGCATCACAGAAACATTGAGTTTTTCTAAACGGCATCTACTGTACCAAAAAAAAGTAAAGCACATTGAATTGTGTCAAAGGTGCATCAATATGATGGGAAAACGTGGAGGAGCACGAAGCTTCAAACTAAGCCCTGGGAGAGGTTCCAATTCCTTTATTTCTCTGCGGTAACCTTTATTGCCACAAGTCATTCGTTGTGCTTTCCATGACAATATGCAACCACTGCTCCATTGTCATTCTCAAAGAGGCTCCACACATCCCAAATCTCTCTCCCACAGCATGAAATAGAAATCAGCTCAAGCCCTTTCTCCTGCCATGCCCTCGAGGGTCTCTGCTCGGCAAAGGAGCACTAAAGAGTAGAAAAGATAGAGAGAGGTATAAAACATATCAAATTCAGAGAAATTAAATCCCCCCAAATCTTTGTCCCCTCAGACACCGGAAATAACCAACAGTTTATAAAAGGGAACAGTGACACACTATTTAACTTAAGTAGAGTACAGAGAAAGGGGACAGAGGTTATCACACCCTATTGGCCTAATGGACAGAAACCACAGCTTTCTTCACTTTCTCCAGGAGAAAACAGATGTCCAAGAAAACACTTGGGGACCCTGATGTAAACAAGACAAAAGTATTTTTCTGGTCTGCATCCCCTTAACAATTGTGTGTATTGAGCTGTACTGTATTGTACCCATTCTGCAATCTGTTAATAAAATGTTCAATCAATCAATCAATCAATCAAACACTTATAGCCTTCGGGTTTTGTGTGTAGTCAATAACTACCTTCCTCACCTTGTCCACTCATTAACCTTAACTCCTCTATTAACCTTACCTCAGTTATCCCTCCCATGCAATACGTTACTCTCCGCTCCCTTCCTGCCCTTCCCTCTCACATAACAGGCATTCCAGTTTTTAAATGAATTTATATCCCACTTCATTAAGGAAATGTATCTCTTGTTGGCTCTATACATTTCCCTTTTTAGAAACAAAAGAGACATTTGCATCTTTGGCCTTGCTCCAAAAACACTCATGCCATTATTCATCATCCTAAAAACGATTTGTAGTGGAGAGTAAACCCCTTCAGAGGATCCAATCAATCCTTTAGTCCGATCATATTTTCTGCGGTTATTCTGGTCATTCTATTAAAGTTCGAAAGAAGCTCAAATGAGCCATCCATTTAATTCTTCTTTGACACATGTGATGGTAAAATAAGTTTGAGTGTTTATGAATTTACAGATTTGTGCATATCTAGGCCTCAGTGTTACAGACCTCTGGTGAGGCTGGTACCAGGGGAGGAGAGATTAACAGGCTGACCTTGGCCCTCTGTTCCCAGGCCCTGGTTCCGGCCCAGTGTTCCTCAGTGTGGGAGCTCAGCGTGGGAGCATTGGCAACGTGGTCAGCCACTAATGTCTCTATTGCTTCCAGATTGTCCTACAAATGACTACAAAAGTTTGGTGTTGAAATGTAACAAACATGTCCACCAGCCTGGTTGTGCTCCTTTGGCCGCTGCCTGCCCTGTTTGTGCCTCTGACACGCTGGTTGCTTCGATAAGATCCAGCCAGAGTTTATTTGTTAGGAAACTCAGAACATTTCCGTTTCGATTAGGGCTGGAAATAAGATGTTTTTGGCACACTTTTACAGGCATGTTTAAACCCAAACCTGTCAAGCATATCATTAAAGGGCTGCTTTATTTAAATACTTAGCACCCCATTGCTTTAAAAGGAAATTGTAGAAGCACATTAAAACGGTCAAGGTCTATTTAAGTAATATTTTGCCCTTGGTAATAACTTGTGTCTCAAGGTGGCCAGAAGTTTTTGATGCTGTTGCTGTTTTCCTTCAGTGAGCTTACACTTTTGGCTTTTCTTTCACCCACATGAGGTTATGAGTCACACAAACACACAAGTACTTCATTGACGAGATTGGACTCTGATTACGGTACTGCAAATTAATCTGCACCTCATGTAATGTCTACTTATTTGTGAATTGGTGAAGGGAGGTTACTGTTTGCTTTCTGGCACCACACACCTTTTTGCAGACAGCTGGGGAAAGCAAAGAGGTCACTCTGAAACACTAATGAACCCTTGCCAACAAAGCCATGTGTGACCTCATGTGTGGATTCAGCTGAGGTGTTTTCTCTTTCTGTGTCCTCTTCAGAAGTCTTTGCCCTGTCCTTAATGGAGAATGGCAGCGCTTGCATTATTTTGGGCAACACTTTACTCAATCTGTCTCCCAAAGGGATTACTATATGCCTTCTAAATTGATTCAAAGGTTTGAAAGGGGAGAGCTCCTGCTGGGAAAGAAAACAGGAAAACTTCTCTGTGAAAGTGTTTTCTTTGATCTCAAATTGAGATTGGATTAGATTGGAATAACTCCCCCCACTGCTTTTCTCTCTGTCTCTCACCTCAGAGTGCAATATTTTCCTTTGTATAACACAGGCTTCTGGCTGAAACAGCGAGGTAAAAGGATTAGTGGATAAGAACAATTTTTTTACGTTTGATGTCATAAATGAAAGCATAATGTCCACGCTTATTCCTATGTTTACAGTTTTCTGCATGGTGATTAAGACTTTGAATAGACTTGCATTGCTGATACAGAAGAGGCTGAAATTGAATATATATGAGCCGTTGCCGTGTCACAAATACGATATGTTTTGATTTATTTCACCCCTGGCCACTAAAGCCTAATTAATGAGATTACAATGGCACTATAATTACCACAACATCAAGCAGTTCATTTGACGCCTTTTATCATAAATGGTTGCCCAGCTGTCACCGCATAACATTTCGCCCGGCAATACAGTATGTTCGCAGTGGCCTGTCAGTTACATGCACTCCTATCAATAATGTAATCTAAACGTTCTCAAACACTTTGCCATTATGGCCATCTAAGTTTATTTCTAGTTAAATAAAGGTGTGTTCTTTCTTAAATAATAGTATTTATTGATTGTAATATAAGTAAGAAAGCATTTGTAAACCATTGGCATTTTAATTTGATAATTCTATGATTAATAAGTCAATCAACAATTAATATACTAAGTATTTTAGCTCAAAATAGCATTATGTTATAGTATAAAGTAGACAGAAAACAGAGTGATGTCGAATGTAAGGCTGTTGAAGGTAACAGAGGCTCCGGGCTTAGTGCTGTCTGTGTGTGAGTTTGGCTTTGCCTCCAGGGCTGGATAGAAAGTGAAAGGTCCTGACATGGGGGTGAGAGAAAGCTATTTGACTGTTTCGTGTACACAATTAAAATTCTCCTGGAGTTATGGGAACTCAGAGAAGCTGTGGTCAGTAGCAATTGTAACTGTAGTTTGATGATGCTACTGTATTATATCTTGCTTTACATCTAGTTATGAACGCAGTTCTGTTGTTCCCCTACTCTACTGTCTCTATTCTTTTGATACATGTTCAATATACTGGTCCTTGTAACATCTCATCACTGTGTAGTGTAGCAGCTGCTGTATGTTTCTGTCAGTTTCTGTCTGCTTCTTCTGTATAACTGACGTTATAACTTCTATCATTTCTGTCTGCCTGTATTTCAGGGAGATATTCAGCAACTACTGATTCTGGAGGATGCCAATGATGCTGCCGAATACTGTGTAAACTACATACCAGACTGTGACTTTGATTTGCCCTACACCAGCAAATTGCCAACGATTCACGAGGTCAGTACTTCCACCAACAGCAGGCAATGCCTTCAATTAAAAAACGTGTGCAAATCTTGGTATAGTTTTTGGAAAGTTGCTACAGTGAAGTAGAGTATAAGGTCAACAACTGAAGTCTGCTTATTTCAATGCATTCTATTGTTTTGATTGTTTGATTGAATAAGAGTTTTCCGTAGTGTAGTAGCTCTGTGTTTTATGATGTAGTTGCTTAAGTGGGCTTGCAGAAGCACTTGCTTCACAGCCAACTACTACAAGCAGCCCAAGCATGCCTATCAATAGAGCTATGACTTAGACTCCCTAAGACTTGTATGATTTATAAGCAGCCAAGAGTAAGAGAAGATAAGAGCCAAGAGAAAATAAGGTCTGAGTATAGTAGTGCAAGCGTGCCGAATCTGTTTGAAAAGAGATAGAAGAGGCCACCAGTCAAAGGAGAAGTGTCTTCTTTCAAATGCAGCAAAGTGCATTCTTATGATCGATCACACACACACACACACACACACACACACACACACACACACACACACACACACACACACACACACACACACACACACACACACACACACACACACACACACACACACACACACACACACACACACACGCCTATAATTCAAACATGATATAATAGCTCTTCCCTTCCTCCTTCAATCATGGATATAAATTACTGTATATCTCTGTGGTGGTGTCTGAAAGATAGAGATAAGAAGAAGGGAGGCAGCCAGAGGAATAGAGGCCAATGGAAGCTGGACTTCAAGGATTACATGATTTTAACTGAACACTTACATTTCTCATGTGTTCATTTTTTACGAGTCACCATGTGCTTACACTAATATTTGTGTTCCCACATGTGACAACATTTGAGTCTGCACGCAAATGTGTGTGCTTGGTCACTGATTATTCTCCAAAGATGGCACTCTAATGGTAGTGTTAGGCCATTTTCATAATCATCCAGCTGGCTTTTAAAGAACTACAGCTGAGAAATGAGCTCTGAATCCAGACTGTCAACATCCGTCATTCCACTTCTCATCCTTTCCCCTTAGACACTGACCTTGTTTACAAGTGGATCAAATCACTTCTCTGAGTCATTTTCAAATCACTTACATGCAATGGACATCTCACTGCAGTATGAAACAACCCATATTTGCTAGAGCACACAGAATTAGCATCTCTTTAGGACCATAAAGAGTGACCCCCTGACCCCACAAAGCATCACGAGCAAACAACTCTACATTTGTTTGTCCCTCATTTTATGGTTTTTGCCAGCTTAATGGGAATCACAGTAGGTATCTCACCCTATAAGAGTGCTTGTTTGCATCACTACTTTACTGTCTTCGGCTATTTCTCTTATTGTGTTTTCATTCACAGCAGTGTTGGTTTAACCCCCATTCTCTACCTGTGCCCTCATTCTTGCATTCCCTTTCTCATAAAAGAAGTCCCAACTTGCATCTGATGCCTTGATGCAAAGTGACCAGCCCGATGAACAAAAGAAGCATTCCAAAAAGGACAAGAAAGACAAAAAGAACAAAAAGAAGAGAGACAAGGGCTCTAAAGGCAAAGGCAAAGGCAACGGCAAAGGCAAAGGCAAGGGCAAGAAGGGATCCAGAAAGAAAAAACATGGAGAGGGTTTTGAAGATGGCTTTCTCAGAGTGTCCACAACACTGCCGGAGTATCTATCCCAAGAACCTTTTTGGACCACAGCATTTCCAGAAATGAAAAGCATCTTAGAAGATTTCATCCCCACTGAAGTCTTCGACAAAACCCTCATGGAGATGCCCACACATGAGCCTGACTCTACAGCTGAGGCCAGCACGGTGCTGCCCAGTGCACTGCCTGAATCAAAGGTTACTGAGGAGGTAGAAAAGTTCACTTGTAGATGCCCTCCACCCCCACCCCATCCTGCCATGTTAACTGATCACTCCCTTAATACCTCCTAACCATAGCGAGCACCTCTTCCCTTTCCAGTTTCTTACCACCACCACTAACCAGCACCATCTTAATCATCACCTTTACTACCAGAAAGCAGGGAGAACGCATCTTTGACATTTTTGATGATCTTACTATATGCCTTCTTCCTGTGTGTTTTTTTGTGAGTTTTTTTTGTGAAACATGCATACGCATGTCAAGAAGCATGATATGGAGGTTACATACAGCATTTTCCTTATATGTTAACCTGCAGAATAACTATTGGGTTTAGAGGTCATTCAATGTGAATATTTGCTAAATTTTGAATTATGAAAATGCCAAAATAACTTTATATAATTTTGTTTTAAATCCAATAATAGTTTTAACCTCTCGCCGAAGCAAACAAGGAATGTTTGTGTATGTTTCCTTCATGTCTATTATCTGCTAATTAACCAAGTAAACAAATGCTTCATGTTTCTGTAGCAGTGGCAATCTCTGCCATGCTGCCACATAAATCTGATGCAGTCCATCAGCTAATTACACTCCAGCAATGTAATTAACTGCACACCTGTCAACTTATCCTGAATAATCAACACGTAAAATACAACTGTTTTTCTAACATTCTTATTGTGCGTTACAAAACGTGCTTAAACTTGGAAGCACTGGGTGCTAATGAGAAGAGCTCAGTGTCCCCTGCTTCATATCTGCTATGACTCATTGAGCCCATGTGTTGGCCTGCAGGAGGACACGCCAGTGAAGGAGCCAGTAATGGAGGAGCATGGAGATGACCTTTACGGAGACCTCTACGATGATCTCTCAGTTTCCACGGTAACGGCGGGCCCAAATGTAACAGATTATGAGGTAGGTTAATTGAAAATGCGAGAAACTTCCCAGCATAAACAAATTACGAGTTTATTTTGGTATTTACTACACCTGAATGGAGTTTTTTTTCCTTAATAGGTTCTTGATTATGAATATTACAAGAATGACACAGAGCCAGAGTATGAAGAGTATGAATTATACGAAGAAGGCTTTGACTTTGCAGAGCGGGAAGGAGCAGAGACGTGGGATGCAGAGGTCATTCTCAACATGAACTACATCAAATCAGTAGTCACAACTTCAAATGCAAGTGTCAAGTGATTTGTAAAAATCCACATCCATCCGTTTCTCCTCCTCAGGTTGAACTCAGAGCAGAGAAAGGCCAGAAGGGAGAGCCAGCCATTATTGAGCCGGTGAGATGCAAGAGACATATAATGAATAGCATAGTAGCTTTAGTTATAAGGATGGGAATGAGTTAATACTCTTCTAATTGTATCTGTCTGTGCCTGTTTCTAGGGCACATTAGTAGAAGGACCCCCAGGACTACCAGGGCCACAGGTAAGCCTTTTCACTGTCTGAATACAGAAGGAAATGGAACTTTTGACAATGCCTCGTCTCTGTGACTGTACAGGATGTGGCACAGTGGAAAATAAGCAGGAACTGTCCAGATGTGGTGCAAAATGTAATGTTATAACCATCAGAATGCAATATGTTGTTTTCCGAATAGGAAATAGGTTTTTCAACTCTAAAAATACACCCCTGTGTAGTAATGCAATACAATATGACACTTCAATGAAAACAATTTCCTAATATTTAGTGTACCATTAACACACAATGGAGTGTATCCTTAAAAATAAGTAACCATACTTTGATTCAAAACGACATAAAGGAATGAAAAGGAATTATTGTCAGGCTTTTGAAGGGTTTCAATAATACATAGAATAAGTTAAATAAATATTCCTAAATAAATGTGTGTTTCAGTGCTCTGTATGTTTCATCCACAGGGACTCTTCGGCCCAGCTGGACCAACAGGCCCTCCAGGACCCAGAGGAGACCCTGGTGACCTGGTGAGTGCAGCTTAGGTCATGACCTGGGCCCTTATGAGTAGTTTGACACCATTTTAACTCCTTCACCTTTGGGACAAAGCTTGGGGCTTAACTGTGATGTGAACTGAGCCTACTGGACTTAAGGGATGGAAGTTGACTCACTTGTCTGACCTGATTTACTTCTGTGTGCGTGTGTGTGATTTGTCTATGATTCATCAAAATGGAACACACACGCTCTGTGATTTCACAGTTGTTGATGGGGTTTCTACCATTTTGCTTTGCTAAAGTGTTGATTACATTTTATAACCATTGAGAGACACGTAGCTTGCATCACTTGAATCTATATGTACTGTATCTCAAGCTCTCTTTCAAAGCCTAATTACTAACCATTTAGTTATATGAAAACATTTTTAACAGTACTGTAAATGTTGCACCGTAAGATGATTTTTTCATCAAATATTTTAATATATGATGCCTTTGTATGTTATAATTCAACAAAACAAAGGTTTTGTAGGTATTAAAATAGTCAAATGCATGGAGAACAAAGTTTCCTCTTTTGTTCATGCTACAGCATGGGGCTGTTTAAAATACTTAAAGGTCCCATGTCATGGCCATTTCTACTGATTCCATTGTTGAGGTAAACTAAAATATATTTATATTGTGCAATTTTCCAAACTCACATTGGTTTCTGATACAGCATCTCTGTATAGTATGTGTATTCACTCTCTGTCCTAAACGGCTTGTTGGAGCTCCTGCCTCCCCCTCCCTGTGAGCCCAGTGGCCGTCTGCGAGACAGCGAGACACAGCGAAACCCAGCCTGAAACACACACACACCCGCAGCCTGGCTGGGAGTTTGTGTGTGTGCTCAGGCTGAGTTCCATGGTGTCTCGCTGTCTCGCCGACCCCACACCAGTGAGCCAGCTCACACTCTCCGCCCCTCGCAGCAGCGAGCCTCGCAACGTCCCGCCGTGTGTGTGTGTGTGAGGAAGTCCGCAGATTGGTCCAAACGTAACGGCTCCGCAGACCAATCTGCGGAGCCGTTACGTTACGTTACGTCACTATACCCAAATACGTCACTGTACCCAGGAACAAAAAGAGAAATCTCCAACGAGGCATTCTGGGGCAGCATAGATAGGTATTTTCTGTGTTAGAGCTTTACTCGCTACAGGGTGTACTTTGAGGGTTTATGACTCTGCAGACCGTTTACATTCATGAAAAGCTACGTAACACACAAGGGGATGGGTAATAACCAGAAAAGCATGACATGGGACCTTAAAGCCTATACACTACAGATGTACACATACTATTTAACTCTCTAAGGATTTATTTTATTTAATAATTATTGGAATATCCTGTAGAAATTCAAGGCATTAGGTAAAAAAAAAATCCAATGTGGTAAGTTAGTAAACAATATTCCCACTTCTGCTTCACTTGTTCGTGGAACCAGTGTCAGTTAAAATAAAATGAAAATGTTTTATCAGTAGAGGAAAAATATCTTACTGATTGGAATATATATCAGATAACTTTTAACAGTAATCTAATAAACACAATCTTAATGACTCAATGCAACATTAAATTACTTGTTAATTATTGTTAGTTACAGTGTGTAAACTGAAGTTAAGGGACTGTGTGTGTCATGACATGTGGACATGGAGCAAAGGTTGTTTTTGCAGCGATAAGATTGCAGAGACGTTTTTTCTCTGTGCACACAGTAGCCAATGTTTATCCCTTTTCCTTGACTCTCTTTTTAGGGCCCCCCGGGACATGCTGGGATTGCTGGGGTGGATGGGATTCCGGGTCCTCCAGGAACCCTGTTGATGCTTCCAGTAAGACCTTACAGCATGGTGACAGTGGTACAATGTGGTGTAATGCCATTACCACAAGGGGGAGCTGTGTGATTGAACTTCATTTACATTTGGTGAATCCTGCAGTGTGAACTGACTCATCTTTTTCATTGTTTCAAGTTCCAGTATGGAGGTGATTCCCAGAAGGGACCAGTGGTGTCTCCACAGGAGGCACAGGCACAGGCTATCCTGCAACAGAGCCAGGTACAACTGTCATCAGTGACTGTTGATATTTTCATTCTATGCTTTTAGACCAATTTGTTGCATATTAAAAGTAAAAGGTATCTTGTGCAGTGTACATAAACATCCCCGTTGTGTTTTCCTTCCAGCTGGCACTCAGGGGACCTCCAGGTCCACTGGGTCTTTCAGGGCGACCAGGCCCACTGGTAAGACACTCCCTGACCTTGACCAAATTTGCCTCGTGCCTCAAGGGCTCCTGCGACCTTTAACCTCAACTTCACATTCTGCCTCATCAGGCACAAGCACTTCTCTCACCCCTCCTATCCTACCCACATCATTATGCATGCTCAGTATGTTCAAATTGCTTGTGAAACCACTGTAGAGTTGCAAAACATGAACATATTTTTATTATGATTTGTTCTCAGCTCATTTGAATTTTGTCAGTTTGTTGCTGAATTGGAGTTAAATTGCTTTGGTGCATCGTGTCATGCTTTAATGAAATGTATTTTTGCAGGGACTTCCAGGTTCCACTGGGCTCAAAGGAGACCGGGGAGACAATGGCCCCTCTGTAAGACAATACATTATTATTACTACTTGATTTTTGGTCACACTATTGACTTCCAATTGTCCTTTTGACTTCCTTTTAAAATATATTTACTCTTACTCTATTTCTTTCTCATCTAGGGATCAGCAGGGATGCCAGGCCCTCAAGGAATTAATGGAAAGGCTGGAAAGAGGGTGAGACATCTTGAGTATTGCAGGGTTAAACAACATGTCTCTGCATTTACCGCTTACAGCATATTGTGCAAGATTCCAGATAAAGCAAAAAACAATTTCAACTGGATTGTGTGTCTTACAGGGGCGTGTGGGAGCAGACGGCGGTCGTGGAGCTCCAGGTGAAACCGGTTCTAAGGTAAGATTGTATTGATCTCTCTGCACTGCAATGCAGACGATCATTTCAACGAAGTCTTTCATGCTTATAGGATATTAGTTGAGGTTATTGCTGTGTGAATGTTACCTTGACAGTTTTTACAACTCATGCTGAGGTTTGATGTTCTGTTTCCATGAACACAACAAGACCACATACGTTTAAGCAGCAGGGTCACACACACTATCTTCACTTGCAAGTGTAAGCCTTTATGTATCCAGCGGCCCGCAGCTTTTTATGTACATGTATATATATATATATATATATATATATATATATATATATATATATTGACAACAAGGCAACTCAATACCTAACAGCAGCAGGAAGAGTTAGCAAATAAATCAGGCTCCCTCGATGCTGTGTCTAACAGAAGAACAGAGTCTTTATCAGTCAAAGCAGCATTTTAGCAGACCTACAGCTAATCTGAAAGCTCCCTCTCCCCAACACATACGCAGAGCAGATGGGAGGCTCTGCCAGGGGACACTTTTAGGACAATTCTGCTAATGTTTACACATTACCATATGTTTGTGTCTTTCAGGGTTTAATGCACTTTCATCTCCATTACTTTTCAGGGTGACAGGGGTTTTGACGGCTTGCCAGGTCTCTCAGGAAACAAGGGACACAGAGTGAGTTAGATTTGTTAACCTAGCATGTCACTGTATTTATTTAGTCATTTAGGCATTTACACCTCATGCATGAATACCTTGTTATTTGCACATTATTATCATGATCGTTTTGATTCCTATGATGACAGGGTATACAAAAACAAATGGTAGATTCTGCTGTGCTAAAATTAGAACAGTCCTAAATATCTTGAGGGTTGTGGCTAATGCTTTTATCTTGTAGGGGGACAGAGGAAAGCCTGGCCCTCATGGGCCTGACGGAGATTCAGGAGAAAAGGTGAGTGCACAGTATTACTTTCATCAAACAAAGGCTAGAAGATACTTCCGGCAGCATTGCTTTGTTTTTCTTTTTCATTAGACAAGGTTAAATAGCCTTTTCAGATCAGTGAATCAATTCTACAATCCATCTAGATGGTAAAGCACCACCGATCAAAGTAGGCTTTACTGAAGTCATACTGGCTGTCAACTCTTCAATCTTTTTTTTTGCAAGGCGCTGGACTGAGTTCATTCACGATCAAGGTTTGCTAAAGAAATGAAAGCTATGCTGCGCATCCCTGACATAGAATTGAAAATATGAAAGATAGAAGCTCTCTCAAGATAGTATCCATCCATGCAGGCGGTCGGGGGAAATTTGAGAGAGCGATCTATTAGTCTTTGCTGGAAGATACAGTAGTTGAGCCTTATCTGTCAGGCAGGGAATTTCTATAATGAGCTATTTTCACAGATTATGTCCGTGGGGATATAAATGTATCCACGCCTGAGGTTGATTTAAAGAGTTGCATAACATTTGGGTGTTGAATCTTTTTCCATCTTGTTATTTCAGGGGTCCGATGGACCTTTGGGGCCAAGAGGGCAACCAGGCGAACCTGTGAGTAACCCCATCTGTAATGATATGTTCTCTCCTAGTGCACATAATGCAGTAGTTCATGTTTATTGCTTCTGTAAACAAAAAAAGGTAAATGTAAAAGATATGTATCAAGTCTTAACATTGGATTTTCTGAAAAATTCTTACACAAAAACCCTCTCCTTAATGCAGAAACACAGAAACAATTTCCAGAAAAAAACATGGGAGGATTGTTGGAGATCACTAGATTAAAGCTAAGGCAGAATTTTAGCCCAAATCGTACACTAAAATTACAAAAAACATCTTCTCATACTGAACATGAGCAAAGCAATAGAAACACTGCATCATAGTTTACGATATACAACAACAATAAAAAACGGTACTGCCACAGTGCTCACCGTAGCATAAAGAGAGAAAAGGTCACTTGGAAAAGACATGCAGCTTGAAGACAAGAACGTAGAAAGGCATAACATATATTCAAAATCTGTCATCGAGACTCTACCTGTAGGGTAGCTTTAGATCAGAGAGACCACTAGGTTTAAAGAGCACTGTTGAATAAGCTGTCATTTCTCCTGTGTACCTCTGCGGTGAACGCTGGTTTATTGCTTATGACTCACACTCTATCTTTCTCCCAGGAGGTGAGGTTGAAGCACAGCGGGGCTCTGTCCTTCCGAATGGATCACCAATGCAGGACAAACTAGAGTTCAATAAGACATGTTAGGAAAGCTGTGTTTAACTACAAAGATACAGTACATGAAAGGAGAGGAGTTGGCTGGTTTGATGAGAGCGATAGAGAGGAAATGATGGGAAAAGTGAGGCAGCAAGAGACAAATGTGAGGCAGAAATGTAGTTGGTGTTGAAAGAGATAAGAGAGGAAAGAGGAAAGAGATGGAGTAGGAGAGGGGAGAGATACAAATCCTGGCCTGAATGATTATATTTCCATATCAATCACTTCCCAGGAGATCACAGATGTGGCTTTGGAACAGGTGGCTTGGCTTGCCTACAAAGAGGAGGGCTGACAAAAACAGAGCACACCAACACAGACTTGTGCTGTCGTTATGGCTAGCACATACAAAACCAGATGCCCCCCCCCCCCTCCTACACGCAGTTAAATACATTATTTGTCACCCTCTGATTTATCGCTCTCTCTCCGTAGTTCTGATTTATGATTAGGTATTCCGCACTCACTCCATCTCATCATGAATGCAGGTTAGCTGCTTACTATTTGCTCTGTTTTGTCTCCAGGGTTCTCGGGGTCTTGTCGGACCAAGGGGGCCATCTGGCCCACCTGGCCAGCCGGTAAGTCAACATCGCCTTCATTGCAAAATCAGAGCTATTTAGTCTTTTCAACTCCATCAAATGTCCTCTAGTGCCTGGAATCATCAATATGCCACTGAATATAAACAAAGAAGCTATCAAACGTTTTTTCGATTAATCTTGGACATTTCATCCATTGTTTTCTGACATCTTCTATTTTGTCAGGGTATTCGTGGAATGGATGGAGTACAAGGGTCCAAGGGCAACCTGGTCAGTCCTGCTACCTTTATAACATACTGTAATATGTGTTATGATACATATAATGTAGAGGCAGATTGTGTGACTATCAGTCTTTGTTGTTGGCAGGGTCCAGCTGGAGAGATAGGGCCCCCAGGTCAACAAGGAAATCCAGGAGTACAGGTACTATACCAATACAAAAAACTGTGCTGTTTCTATGTTCAGAAATCCTCTAGTAATTACACATCATATAACTGTATTTAATTCATAAACACATCCTTCAAATAAGCATAATCACTTGCAAGCAGACAGTTTCTCTCAACAAGTTCTCCAACTCATACGACCAAATGGGCCGATTGTTCAGGCCCTTATTACGACCAAATATGTTGTTTGTTCAAGCGCTTAATACGTCCTATAACCAGGGCTGCACATAACTGGTGCGCAGGTGCACCTCCGCCAAAAAAAGAGCACCGGGTCATTTGAAAAAAGGCGCATTTGCCATTTGCGCACCAACATTGAGAGAGAGAGAGAGAGAGAGAGAGAGAGAGAGATGAGAGAGAGAGAGAGAGAGAGAGAGAGAGAGAGAGAGAGAGCGAGAGAGAGAGAGAGAGAGAGAGAGAGAGAGAGAGAGAGAGAGAGAGAGAGAGAGAGAGAGAGAGAGAGAGAGAGAGAGAGAGAGAGAGAGAGAGATGCGAGTTGCATATTAACTGAGAGCCGGCCCGTAGCGCTGGCGTTATAGATGTTCGCCTAGGGCGCCAGATCTGGGGAGGGGCTGCGCTGACAGCTCTGGGAGGGGGAAAAAACATTTGTAACCGTTGGCGCTCATCCTAATTTTCGGCCTTGATGTAACAATATTCATAATTAAGTAAATGTAACACCCTTTTCACCCCGGTTACACGTTTCATTTGCCCTGTACGATGGGCGCTGTAAGTGATGAAAATGGGGGATGTTGGCTTATCTGGCACCCGCAGCTCACAGCCAAAATGCGAGTGAGCGTGGGAGAGAGGGAGGGTTGTTAGGGCTGTTGTTATTAGAATCTGGTGCTAGCTAAGAAGAAGATGTTTCTACAATAATGTGGAGGAGAGCTCTCTCCAGTCAGACTGAGAGGCTGATAACTACAGCTCAGTGAGGTAAAGGACTCTTGAGTGTTTAGATAGTTCACTTTAGTCTAAGTTCAAACGGTTTGGTCACAATTTATGTAAACACACATTTCCAAGGCACTCCTTTATAATTATTGGGATAAACAGGTTTGAAATCATTCCAATGTATACTATAGGACAGTAACCAAAAATATCCTTTAAAACTGGAGATAAAAAAAAAATGCATAAATAAATGTTAAGGTAAAATAAGATATGAATGAACAACACAAATAAAATAAGTTAAATTTGTTATTGGCTATGGTAGGTTATTGGTTATGTTCACATACTTATTTGATTACATCCACTTGTCTTAAGATGACAACAGAGACTTTCGACCCAAACCCAGCTGTTGACTTGTGGATGCAAGCAGCTAATCGCAGACTCAACCAGAGAGAAAGTAGTTAGGCCTACATCATCAGCTACCATGTCTGGCAGAGAGGAAGACAGTGAGGAGAACAGTCAGGAGGGTAGTGATGACAGCTTGTAGGATTACTGGTCGTGGTAATGTTGTCTTGTGTTCACCTCTGCATGTGTGTTCTGTGTTCACCTCTGCATGTGTGTTCAGTGCCGTGTGTCTTGCAAATAAAGTCAAGACCCCCTCAAAAGTTACGGTTTATTTCATTTTAAGGATGAGCACCAAGCAACATCTCCAGGTGCTCCTTTGAGAACCAGGGCAAAAAAGTTATGTGCACCCCTGCCTATAATTACGTTTTAAAGTGTTCGCCCTCTAGTGCTCCCGTTGAATGCAAACGTTACAGATGGTCGTTTATTCACAAATAACCCTCTCTCTAAAATCCTAAATTGTAGGATAGTTTGGCCATTAAAATGCTTTTTGATTAGATTTCTAGCGAGAAGTGTATATTGTACTTTTAGAATCCACGTCCAGTCGATATGTAGGATCTATAGTTTGATAGATATTACGAAGATGATTTGAGGTATGCGGCAGCCTCCATGTAAAGTTACGGGTTGAAAACAGTATTTCCGGTCTCGACGTTTTCATAATAAAACCAATGATCAAATGATTTAACAGTGATATCTGCAGTAGCCTACTCATCAACTAATAAACATCAGTTTATCCTTGTTAATTATACGACATTTATTGGTTTAAATTGTGTACAATGCTTTTGTGTTTTTCCCATAGGTTTTTCTCTTTAGATTCTGAGAGATACCTTTCTTTTTTCAGAGGTTTTGACATTGATTGTTTTAGCCGCAATGCATGTCGGGATATGGTGTTTATGTGATATGAAATCGGAAATTTTTTAAATAAAATAATACTTTATTCCGAGTGTTCTTGCTTTTCTCTTTGGAAGTCATCACATAACGGCATTGTAATACACGGTTCGGCTGCATTAAATATTACATATCTGCCGTAGATATTTATTTGTAGAGCCCTGATCAGAAGACCTTTTAACAAACTAAGAAATGCCGCCAAAACTGAATACGTGACGTGGATCATAAATATATTAGCAATTAAACAACATCTTCCATTTATTTTCACACAATACGTCTCCTTGCAGTATCAACACTAATTCGGCTGACTTTTATATTTGATCCAATTGATAGATAGGTTATATTTACACCATAACGGTGCACAGCTGATAGAAAGGGATTTTTTTGTAGTTTTGAAAGATATTATTTACTACCTTTCCAACTCCTCATGCAGTTGACTGTTACAGGTTTATACAGGTTCATGGTACAATGCATAAGCTTCAAATCGAGAGACTGAAACTGTATTTTCCTTTACCGTTCTGTTTTAATTTCACAATAAAGTTAATAGTCATATTATGTTTGATATTATTATATTTTAATAACTACACCACTGGTTTTTTAACCCTAGTGGTTAAAGCACGTTATTGAATTGTGTTGTTGAATACGTTTTATTTGATGAAAACATTTAAATATTAAGAGTAGCTTACATACAAAATTGGGGGAAAGTAGAAGGCATGATAGAAATATAGAATAGAAAATATCAAGAAGATACTGTAGTGATCTCTACAATAAAACAGTTTAGTGCAGGACGTCCAAAGATATTAACAGGAGGATGTGCAAAACAGACAAACTAATAAGGCTTTATTTAAACATTAAAGAATACTTTAAGTTAAAGTCTTCTTTTGAATAAGAAAAAAACATTGGGGTTGTTCACAGATAAATATGAAGTCTGACAAAGTACTTAATGTCCAATATATTGCATAGTTTATTTTGGCACTTGACAATCACCTTCCCTGAATTTGACTCAGGTGTAACTAAAGTCTGATTTAAGGGTTGTTTATATTTCACATCATTAATCAGAATCTGCTAAAGTAACTAAAATAAATGTAGTGGAGTAAAAATACCAGGTTAACCTCTGAATTGTAGTGGAGTAGAACAAAGTAGTACATGCTGCTGTAACAAAAACATTTCCAAACTTGGGATCAATAAAGTATATCTTATCTTATCTTAAGATGATCGATGGCTACTGCCATATTTACAAAATGTGCCTCTGAACCTGGACAAGTGCATGTTTCAGGCTTATCAATGAACAACAGGCGGGGTCACAGACGTAAGACCATGCAGCTGTTAAATAGAGCTCTTCTGACCTTAGGTGTCATGTGGGTATATTAATTCACCCATTTATTAATTATATGTTTTAAATGTGATAAGATAACACCACTGTGTTTCGTATCCCCTAAACCTCCAGGGTGTACACAGTTTAATACTGGCAACTTCTAATTGTGGGAAATACGAAAACGTCTTATAAAGAGACGTGCCATAGAACATGTTGCGAAACACACAATAGCCAGCATGTGTAGTTCTGGAGCCGGGGCTGGACACGTCCAATTCCAGTTTTGTAAAGTCTGTCGTTGTTCCATTGCATTTCATAGAGCTGTTTGAGTGTCTCTGGGTCGTAATAAGGGCATGAACAATCGGCCTACATGGTAGTTTTTTGTAGGAGGACAAAAAAAAAATCTCTCTCTCTCTACTTAACCTGATTGATGCTTTGTTCTGTTCCAGGGTTTGTCTGGTCCTCAGGGTCCCATCGGATTGCCAGGGGAGAAGGTAGGTTGCATGTCTCTCACTTAATTTCACAATTAAAGCTGTGACCCCTGTCATCACATAACCCATGCCAGTGGAGCCACTTCTAGCTCCCATTCAGACAAGATACAGCTAGACAGGAAATCAATATAAAAGAAACACACACAGGCAGAAGAAACAGCCTTGGCCACTGCACATCATGAGGCTAGACTGAGAAAAGAAGAAAAGTGGACTAAGTCATAAATAGAATATGTTTTAGTAAAGGAGCATCAAAGATAAATGATAAATGTGGTCTCTAAGTCATAAGTTATATTTTTGCTATATTTTATCGTAAGCTTATCTTATTCCTCTTTCTGTGCCATACAGGGTCCGCAGGGGAAACCAGGCATGCTGGGACTACCAGGCATTGATGGTCCTACCGTAAGTATACACACATATACAGTACAGGCATTAGCACAAAGGCATGCTAGAGTACACATGCATGTATCCATGCATACCTTTGCACAATCAGTGTCTATGTATATATATACACATATTGTAACAGGACTGGGCAGATAAAGAGAAAAGTGGTAGTGCAGCAATCATGACAGAGGCAGTGTTCAAATCCAAAAAAAGGCTTTACGTAGCCGGGCCACTAACCGACTTACCAGCTTACCAAAACGTTTCCTTACACTTGGAGCCTCCTGCTCCCTCCATGTGCCACACACAACTGAGCAACTCTGTGTGCTTTGTCTCCCTTGAGGGAGTGATTAGCACCAGGTGTGAGGTCTCCACACCTGCTCCCAATACTGCTAATTGGAAGACGGTGGGAATGTAGGTGCCTCCCACTACCCTGCCTCTCAGCCCCTTACAATATATATATAATCAGACAGGCCCTTGCTGATTCTTCCTCAGTCAGCTCAAGCTACTCAATGGCAGCTACATAAAAAGTCAACACTTTTTGAGACTGGTACATCGTTTTACAAATTAAAGAGCTCACACAATAATCACTACTAAATAGCCATTTATGTATGTACACCCTAAAAGTTAATTAATCTAAAGAAGCACAATTAATACAATTTGCCATCCTACACTTTCTGTGTTCTACCAGTTGGGGGACACAGGAAGCATTTCTGGAATTGATCCATATCAGTATGAGCTTTAGGAAATAATAAAAAATATTGCAGCTGCAATGCTCAGAAATAACTTTAGATTGAAGTTAGACACATTTTAATGAGTTTCACTTAATGTTCCTTGTATTGTTCTGCAACGCTTTGTAGCACACAATGTTTTATGGTGCTTTACTCCCAGTGGCAATGGTTTCCTCTGTTTCATTGGTTGGTTGCACATGGACATGTCCATCAAGGAGTAATACAATAATTATGTATTTTCAGAAGTGCTAAGTCTGATTCCTGATATATAATTTCAGGGTCACCCAGGAAGTGAGGGCCCGTCGGGAGAGAAAGGCATCCAAGTGGGTAACTGAATATCTGAGGCTTGTACTGTTGTGGCACAGCAAGATATCAAAAGTACATTATCATGGTGTTTCTTACAATCTATTGTAACTGTGCACTCACTCACCTGGTTACAATAAAGCTTGCTCTAATCATTATAATCAATCTGTTCCTACAATGTCATTGACTTTATAGTGGAAGAGCATTAGCTCATTAGAGTCAGCAGCATGCACTCATTAGCATCGTCAGCTTTTTCCTGTTTGAGAATGCTTATTGACAATCAAAGATAGGATACCGTGACTGAGTGCAACGTGTACTAATAACTGGTCAGACAAATGCATTTTTCTGGCAGCGGCTGTCTAAAACTAAACTGGTTGTTTTTTATGTAGGGTTTACTAGGTCCTCAGGGACCTGTTGGGTACCCAGGGACCCGTGGAGTCAAGGTGAGACATCAATGCATCACAATCTCAGGTGTAATGTTGACTGTGATGTGTATTCTCCAAACATGTTACTCTGTGAGTGTGTTTACCTGTGATGGACAAGCTGTTTCAGTCTATGACTGACAGGTGATAGGTGGAGGGAAAGCACCACGTTTCTCAAGGGGGCCGCTAACAACAGAGTGAGGAACGTCTGACGGATGGAATAGATGTAAAGTCAGATAGAGCAGAGCTGTGTGGAGCTGTCCATTCTCACTGAGTGTGCTTTTAAAACTGGGGGAATAAAAGCAAAGTTGTCATGAAACAGCATTCTGCTGTGTGTTTGTTCTGTAACAATCACACATCTGGTATTTTATCTGGTAGTTTGGCTTGACATAGTTTCAGGGAAGCCTGACCTTGATGGCAATCATGTATGAAATGAATGTACTGTAAGGTCAATAACTACTCAATAACATAGCAATGTTAGGTCAAGAGCAAATCAATACACACTTATAAATTATTTCAGTGAGTAAGATGGGGTATTGCTGAACATGCAGACAAGCAGTTCTTTGTGATGTCCAGAGTGGTCTTGTAAGTGACGTGACATTTTTGTAACATAACTGTTTTCCTACTTAACAGGGAGCGGATGGAATTAGAGGTCTAAAGGGGGGCAAAGGAGAGAATGTGAGTAAAACTGATGTTGTTTCTGTTGTTGTAAAGCTGGTGTATTGTGACTGGAAAAACACTTGACAAATTACAATGTAATGATGCCATTTATCATCAAATATGTTATATTTAAACATCATCTCTGCTCTATGCATCACAGGGAGAAGATGGCTTCCCTGGGTCAAAAGGTGACATGGGCTTGAAGGGAGACAGGGTGAGAGCGCCCACAATTCACAAGCCTCAGTACCATTTTTATTATTTTTTCTCCAATGGAGTGGAGATATAATGGTCATTTTCGTTCTACTTTCATTCTTGATGTTAGGGTGATAACGGAGTTCTAGGTACCCGTGGAGAGGATGGACCAGAGGGGCATAAGGGCCAGTCAGGACCCTTGGGAGAATCAGGATCTATCGGAATAGCTGGAGAGAAGGTTATTTTTATTTTTAAAAAACTATTTTAATTACATTACAAATTAAGGTTTGGACACAAAAGAGAGGGAAAGGAAGATCAAATAGTCTGCCAGTCCTTCAGACATTTTGTATCTTAATGTGCATTGTGTTGCTATAGTCATTATGTTAAATAGTATTCTTTTATTGCTTGTTGATATGGCGATATGCACTGACAGGATTGCTTTTTTTTCCCTTCTAATGTTACCTGTTCAATGACGATAAAGGAATTAAATTCATTGTAGAATTAGATTACTTTAGCCCAGTATTTAGCTGTGACAAAGGTTTCAATAAAATTAATGTCTGAAAATATCAAAAATCCTGGACATATAGATGTTTAATGCCCATTTATTACATCTGGTCACCGTCCATTCCTAAAGGCGACAACACAAAACCAATGCGCATATATTCAACAATTCTGTCATCACTATATGCATTTATCTGGCTGTATTGTTGCATGCATAGTCAGCAGCATGTTATACACATCTTGTATTTTTATGCACTTTTCATCTTAATCATTCTCTAGTTTATGTTTTCCTCTTATTGTGCCTGGCTCTTTCCAGGGTAAACTTGGTGTGCCTGGATTGCCAGGATACCCAGGAAGACAAGGTCCTAAGGTGATTTAACATTGATGAGCTATCACAATCAGTTAATGTCTCCTCTGGTTCCAGCAAGATGAGTGTCTTTGCCTGGATTGTTTCCTGTCTGATTAAAAATAAAGGATGATAAATGGCTTTTAAAAAAAGGCTATTTTATTAATCGTTCATTAGTGACATAAATTCATTACATGTTGATGAATGGTGTATTTAAGGCTGTGTTGAGCACCATGGATTAAATTTGCTTTAATTTGATACAGTAGTTCATTATATGTTAATGAGGCATTGGGGGTGATGTGTGATGAATGGAGGGCTGAGGCTGATTA
Organism: Gymnodraco acuticeps; assembly: GCF_902827175.1. Taxonomy (NCBI): domain Eukaryota; kingdom Metazoa; phylum Chordata; class Actinopteri; order Perciformes; family Bathydraconidae; genus Gymnodraco; species Gymnodraco acuticeps. The sequence continues at coordinate 5,567,889 of NW_022990238.1, forward strand.
ACCTCTATGTGTGTCTCCAGGGATCACTTGGCTTCCCTGGAGCGGCCGGTGTCTCAGGAGAAAAAGGACGAAGGGTGAGGACTGTTGTGACTTTTAGCACATTCAGACTGCTTCAGATGTTTTGTGTGTGGGTGCTGTTAAACAATTGTTAATCTCTATAATGCAGGGTCCAGCTGGTCAGGCAGGGGCTGGGGGCCAAAGAGGTCCTAATGTGAGTACACCTAAAGATACGTCCTCTACTGTATGTATAAATCAGTATTTGCTTTAATTAGATACCATCAGATTAACACAAGTGTAACATCACTGCAGGGATTTCACAGCACAAGTTTGTTAATCTTTCCCCACCTGATGCATGTGATAATCAGACTGTTGTTTGTTTCCTTATAGGGGGCCCGGGGGGGAAGAGGAGCAAGGGGGCCCACTGGAAAGCCTGGAGAAAAGGTGCGCATAGAATGAGACATGCACAATCACATGAACACACAGACATAAACAAAGACCTAAGCACATACAGTTACACATTATCACACACCTGGCTGTCTCATAAAGTATGGATGAATATGCACACCGAGTTGGAACTGGTTGTTGCTTTTCACTTTAAGATGACAAGGCATGTGCTACAGTGAGAAGCGATTGTCTGGCAGGTTATGCTTCAGTCATACACACTCACCCTAAGACCTTCTTGGAAAAGCTAAAAACTGTGTTTGCAGGCAGGAGCCTTAACAAGTAAGAATGTCTCCTGTTTTCCTACTGTGTATTTTATTTGTATTCTGCCTTCTAGGGTTCTGTTGCACAAGACGGTCCTCAAGGATCACCCGGAGAACAGGTAATATTGGATAAGAGTGTACATACATTCAAATCAAATCAAGTTTTATTTATATAGCACATTTATAAACGATTTTTGGTCGAGCCAAAGTGCTGTACATATAACAAAAATAGCCTACAGTAGAGACACTTTACAGCAAATACAACAGCACAGATTGTTCAGAATATCAGTATGAGAAAAACGACACCCTCTATCCTTAGACCCTCACATCGTACAATGAAAAACTTCCAGAGAAAAACCCACATTGCCTAAATAAGACAATATATGTACGTCCTGGAATAAATATCTTGGAATTAAAGATACAATGTCATACATCAGTGCAAGAGAAGCAAAGGTGATTGAGACTGATCTGTGTTCAAATGGTTTTCCAGGGCCCCCAAGGACCACAGGGAAGAAATGGTGAAGCAGGGACAAAAGGGCCTAATGTGAGTTAACGAAAATGCCTGTCCTAATTTGTACCTCATCCAATGTTTTATGCTCACGTTTGGTTCTGTTAAGTTCATAACAATGATGTAAGAAAATGATTTCCTTCCAGGGTCTATCAGGAAAAGATGGATTACCAGGTCATCCCGGCCAGAGAGGGGAACCAGTGAGTCACCTTTGATCTCAATAAAGCTTAATATTTAGCACAGCATGTGTAAACACAGCTAAAAAGTAGAAAGCGATGATTTTAGCACTGAATTAGTGTAGTAAGAGTGCAAGTTGAGTGGCTTCCCTGTGTGCGTCTTACTGACTGTTTCAACTCTGAGTCACCAAAATCACTTGTCTCATTCTTCAGGGCTTCCAAGGCAAAAATGGACCCCCCGGCCCCCCAGGTGTTGTTGGGCCACAGGTAAGGGGAACAGTCTATTGTATATTATTTGCCATGTTAGATTACAGGTTTTTGTGATATGTAACTTGCTTACTGTTACGTGATATGTAACATGCTCATTTTCAGGGCAAATCTGGTGAGACAGGACTGACTGGAGACAGAGGCCATCCAGGTTCACCGGGACCACCGGGAGAGCACGGCTTACCGGGATCTGCCGGAAAGGAGGGCGCCAAGGTGAATAGTTTTCATCATAATGACAGGATCCTAATCACTTGCCAGCATCACCTTATTACTGTTATTTTCAATAAAGCCCAAGGACTCTCTCAGCACTGCCAGAATATCTTATCTCCTGGGTCTCATTCTTTCCTCTAATTTGCTAATAAATAAAAGAGGAAACCACACAGTGTTGAGGGTATTATGGCTCATAAAAGATAAATGTACTTTCTTGGTGTGACTTTCTGGTTGGTGTGATTTATGAATGCATAAGGGCCTGCTGTCTGCTGGCTTCCTGCCTTACAGTATATCTAATCACATGTGTGTGTATGTGTGGTTACCAGGGAGACCCAGGTCCATCAGGAGCTGCAGGGAAAAGTGGTCCTACTGGGCTGCAAGGCTTCAGAGGGAGCAGAGGGACCCATGGAGCAATGGTAACGCAAACTTCCATATATCTCACATCCTCAGCATCACTCAATGATTCACTCAATGATTCTCTCAAAAGATTCTCTGGAAATGTTTAGCTTGCAAGTAAGAATTGTAAGTTTTTCAATGTCAAATCTGGCCAGTGATGTCAAACACAGACAATGTGAAATCAATACAAACATTGCTGTCCCAGATAATAAAACGTGTGCAAATTACACAAGGGTTTTTGCATATGAAAGCTGATATCTTAAAAGGGCCCATGTCATGGCCATTTCTACTGATATGTGTATTCACCAAGTATTCACTCTCTGTCCTAAACGGCTTGTTGGAGCTCCTGCCCCCCTCCCTGTGAGCCCAGTGTGCTCTGATTGGTCGGGACGTTGCGAGGCTCGTTACTGCGAGGAGCGGACAGATTTCCGGGTCGGCGATACAGCGAGAACAAGCGAAACTCATCCTGAGCACACACAAACACTCACAGCCTAAGTAAAAACAATAAGTGTGGCTTGATATTGAGTAAGAAAAAGGTTTATAACGCTGTGAGAATGGGTCTGCGGAGAGCATTTCTCCGCGATCCCAACTCGTCTATTACCAGCGTTCAGGGACTCCCTGTTAGTTAGCCAAGGGATCCTGGTGTGTGAGGTGCACCGCGGATTGGTCCATCCGGTCATTTGTTGTTGATTTGGGTATTCACACGTCACAGAACCCAGGAAGAAAACAATGGAAAATGAGAAATCTCCAACGAGGCGTTTTGGGGCAGCATATAGACAGGTCTTTTCTGTGTTAGAGTTGTACTCGCTACAGGGTGTACTTTGAGGGTTTTTGACTCTGCAGACCGTTTACATAAAATCCTTCATAACACACATGGGGACGGGTAATAACCGGAAAAGCATGACATGGACCCTTTAAAATTATTGCTGTTTTTGTTTGTGTGTGACGGTTGTCTTTGTTTCTCTCCAGGGTCCTGCAGGTTTGAAGGGAGGAGAGGGTCTACCTGGTGTTGCAGGACCTGTTGTAAGTCTCATTTTATTAAATTGCTTTTCATCCCATCCCCTGCTCTCTGCCCAGGGTCTATGTTGTATAGAATGCTGGGATATATGAAGCAGGAGGTTGTTTCCATGGTGATCCCTGATCGTGACCACCACATTAAAACGGAGAGTGAGTCATGTGACATGCTCATCTCAACTCTCTATCTCCTCCTATTTCCAGGGTGCCACTGGGGAGAGGGGCCCCGCTGGGACGGCTGGTGCTATTGGCCAGCCAGGAAGGTCTGGTGGCGTGGGTTCTGCTGGGCCGATGGGAGAGAAAGGCGAGCCAGTAAGATTTGGAACATTGCACATTTTTGTTTCTTAGGCGACAATGTCCATGAATATATACTGTACCATCACCTCCCACCATTGGGTAACAAACAACATGTGCTGTTTTTTTGGAATGTGTCATTATGAGACTTAGAGCAGGAGGCTGGTAAAAGAGGAGAAAGGAGTTAAAGGCTATGATCAAAACATGTGAACAAGCCTGCTTGGGTGCACGTTTCCCTCCTGTTATGATATTTAAATCAATGCGTCATGCTGCTATATGAGGATAATAAGTATTCTAGCACTTGCTTGATTTCTGCTGTTTTCCCACCTGTTCCCCAGGGAGAGAAGGGGCCTGTGGGGCCAGCTGGGAGTGATGGGGAACAAGGACCTCTGGGGCTGCCAGGGGCTGCTGGAAATCTTGGACCCCCTGGAGAGGACGGAGACAAGGTAGTGAGATGGAACAGCCAGCATGGACTGCAGCACTGATATAAAGGATGTGGATTAGTTGTATTTGTGTTGTGTTCACGTGTTTGCATTTGTCTCCATAGGGCGAGATAGGAGAATCAGGCCAGAAGGGTGGCAAAGGAGACAAAGGAGAATCTGTGAGTATTAATTTTAGGACAATAGTCCTGGCATCACATCATTACATTGCATCATTAGGAGGTAGAGGAAAAATAGTCTTATAATTTGTAGCAATGTATACTATTGTGGTGGAATGAGCAAATGGATTTTAATAACATTTGTCCTATAGCAAATGTGTATTAAACTGCTCTTCTGTTTTTCTAGGGGCCGTCTGGACCTGTTGGAATCCAAGGACCTTTGGGCCAACCAGGACTACCAGTATGTTATAAAAACTCAACATGTCAAATAGAAAAACAGTCGTATAATTACATCAATATACTGTAAGAACACAGGGACAAACAATTCAGCAGATAAGAAACAAGTCCTGAAGCTAACTTTTCCAAGACCTTTGTCAGGTATAATATTTGGAAAAAAGCAAAGGAAGATTGGTGGATGAGGTCAATTGGGGTAGTTTGTCACGGTTTAGGCAGTGGGGGGGTGGCTTTGGATAGAGGAAATTTTTTCGGGTGAATACTTTAAAAATGTAGCTTACAGAGCTGCTTCCTCCCAAGTTGCCTACCTCAGCTTTAACATTGCTGACCTGTCTGTGTGTATTTCAGGGTGCAGATGGTGAGCCAGGTCCTCGTGGGCAGCAGGGCATGAACGGGGCGAAAGGAGATGAAGGACACCGAGGATTTAAGGGGGCATCTGGTCCTTCTGGACTGCAGGTAAGAATAACTATCCCATCAAAAAACTGGCTGTCTCCCTATTGGCTCATCTCTGATTTTATATTTATACTTTAGTTTGTATTGGTTTCCATTTCATGTGTAAGACTGCAATCCTCACCATATCTCTATTTGTAGGGAATGCCAGGACCATCGGGGGACAAAGGAGAGAGTGGGCATGTTGGCTCAATGGTAAGTACTTATCAGTAATCCAAGCACATACAACACCAGTGTCAGTCTCAAGGCTTTCTCAACACCACTTTACTGTCTTCTTACACTTTGCTTCATACTTTTTATGACTTTGAATTGTCTTGGTGCTGACTGATATTGGATATCGACATAACTTTTCTTCACTTTCCAAAAACCTTTTTTTCTCCAGTATCAAGCATAAAGCAGCGAGTATAAAACAGTTTAATGGATCATTTTTGAAGATCAAAAGGTTTGCATTCATTAGTGGAAAAACAATGGATAATTCACTAGGATTTGTTGGTGTATAACACAGAACTTTTGCAAATACAGTACATTTACATGTCTGTTAATGGTTTGGAAACTCTTTGTAGAGACGTGGGCCTTTAGTGTGAGGGAACTAAATGGTCAGAGATAATTACCCAGCTCAGTTTTTTCTCTGAGATTCAAACAGGTGGTACTGAAATGTCTCGTTACTGCCAGAAACCCAAAGCACTATTTTGTTATCGTGGTTGGTCCTGATATGGATGTGTTGATGCTACTTTTATAAGGTATACCTTCATCAATAATGTAATGACATCATATTAGAAGTCTAAAGAAACACAATGAAGTTGTTGAGTTGAGTGAGATAAAAAAAATCATTGATAATTAGTATGTCTTCAAATTAGTAAACGGTATCTGTGCTAGCATATTAACAAAAAGGACTGATTGAAAACTGAAGATAGAAAAGGGTTAATTTGCTCCAGAATACTGAAAGCTGTGTTTGTAATTGTATAGCTTCGACAACTCTGGACACAAAACAAGCTAATCAGCCTCATATGTAGAGAAACTGAGGAAAACGGCTAAATTGGTAGTTTCCTAAGAATAGGCATTTTTCAAAGCAGACTATTTGACTGGTTAATGATGGCTCTAGTAAGCTACTAAGCTAGTAAGCCATGCCAGTGAGCTGACACAATGACACTTTTAACTATTGAACAATGCTTGCACTTTGTGTGGGGTTTGATGAGTTATTCAAAGCAATGAACGTCCCACATTAGCTGTGCTAAGTAGCTGCACACTAATCAACTGTATTACCATGGCATACTGTGTTATTATGGAAGCTGTGGGAGAATACAGCCATAGGCTAGAGACAAATACTCTTCAGTCAATTGCTCTCAGAGGTTATGTTCCTCATATCTCATGTCTGTTGGCATTAGTTATATCTTTACATGATCTGATAAATCAATATCCACAATAATGATTGCAAAAAAGAAACCTTACAATAACAATCTCAACTTGTCTTTTGAATTTTTGATGGATCTTCAAGGCTGAGTGTGAATGACAGTAGACCATGAATTAATGTGCAAGAAGGACGTAAAGGAATGTAAAGAAATGAAAAGGATAAATAACAAATGAGAGAGTTACAGAGAGGACGCAGTGGAGCAATAGAGTGGAAGGAAGAGGCGGGGCTCTGGCTGTGAGCAGGAAGACGGTGTGACAGCTGCTAATCAGATTAGCCTCAGCCTTGGCTGTCTAATGAGCATCCTCCTTTGTGACAGTCATCTCACAACGCTGTCAACCATGAACACATTTCAACAAGATTCCTTATAGCTCCTCTTCTCCACAGCTAGATTAGGGAGGCAATGCATTAGAATGGAACCAAAACAAAGGGAAGAAACAGAGAAAGAGAGAGAAAGACTGAGAGACGAAGAGAGGAGAGAAAGAAGCTGGAGACTCAGTGGGAAAGTTTCATTCATGTGTGAGCGTTGCGGATCACAGGATTCTCCCCTCTAATGCTCAAGTATCTCTCCGCCAGAAGGATATGTGTTTCTTCGAGTCCCACACAGAGTCTCTCTGGGCAGATTGTGTGTCGGTCTCTGTGACTCTACAACACAACGCTCCCTCCAAGACTTTGGAGTGATTCAGAGCACAGCTCAACATCTACTCAACTGAAACGGAAGCCAAGCACAGTTAGGATGAATTGTTTGCTGCTCTCTCTTGTGCTGCACAGCAAAGTCAGATGCCGTCACTGTGGCTGAGAGACTATGCTCTTGCACATCACATGCTAGAAGTTTCTTATTAAACAGGGAGAATAAGAGAAACGGGTCGGAGGGGAGAATCAGAGCTTGTGTCATATTGAGGGTAATGACCTGTCTGGATGTCTTCATCATGTCAGTACCATAATGATCATAGATACTGGGGCCATTACATAAGCAATCCTCCATGGCCTGACTTCTAACACACATTTAATTTAGGGGGCACTCGCTCAATTCCAGCTCACACTCAGCTTGTATTTATGTTTGTGTTTCATTGATGTTGATCATCATTTCTGTATGCACTGATATCCTAATAACACATTACATTTCTCTCAACAGGGGCCTCCAGGACAGCATGGCCCACGGGGTCCTCAGGGGTCCAGTGGTGGAGAGGTAGAGTGAAGCATGTTTTTATTTAAATTACATATATTTGGATTCAGATGTCAGCATAACTGGTTTTATTACTCAAAACACATGCAGTTAGAATGTGGGGCAACATTTAGGAAGTTTATGTCAACATGCTATCATATCCATCTTCATAAAACAAATTCTCTGAAACATTAGAGAACAACATACGATTGTCCAAATAGTTTACAAAAGAAATGCACCAAGAATCCATTTCATAATGAGCATTGACATATATCAAAATTGGTTCACTCATTATTTCTGTTCCTTAATTCTTTTTCTGAGGCATGTATCATTGAGGCATATTTATTTTGCGATTAGGATTTAGTGGACGTCAATGCATTTTTGTTACTGTAATGCAATATTGAAATTACACACCCTGTGCAAGAATTGGAGTGCTAATATTTTAAAGTGATGGTTGTTGCATGCCTTTTTGACTCATAAAGAAAATATGACAGGGTATCAGCTTTGGAATCAAGAAGACTTCCATCAAACACACAGGATTAACTACATTTCAAACTGCACAATCATTTATCATTACTCCCATCATATTTCCCAGACACTCATCTTTTACAGATCCACTGAGATCCCCTACTGCTTTTGAAACTTCAATTATTAAACACTATTAGAATACAATTCCTGGGAGAGAGTTATATTTACTGCTTTATGAATCATTAAGAAGTATAGGACTATCATCCCTGAGAGGCAGTTATATTTACCTCTCATAATGGCCATCTCGCTGCAGCCTTTCACACTGTCAATTATTCAGCAGCAAGCTGCAAAAATCTGTGTGTGCCACGTTGTGCTTCATCACAGGAAGCATGGAAATACAGCGGTGCATAAATGGTGGGATCCATAAATGGATTGGTACAGGAAAAGCGGAAAAGAGCGGAATGGTGGTGGGATGTCATGTGAGGAAAGCAGCTGACAGCAGGAGCTCTGTAGTAGTGTATGGCTGTACTCAGCGTTCATGTTTGTGCACTCTACCGAAGACCTGCTTTTACTGGGTTTGTCTCAAGAGAAAAAGCACAATACACTGACAAACTTGCATGCACGCTAACATATATGCGCATACACAAACAAAATTGTTGAGAGGGGGATATAGAATCCACCCTACTGTGTGACGCACACACTATCCACAGCAAACTGACACTCAATTTGTTTCCATGTGTTGTGATAATGTGATGTGGGTTCAGCATTCTGTGAGCAGATCTGCTGACAAACTACAACAACACACTGCACCAACAACTAGATTTTTTCAAAATCAAATGAATATTTCAAACTTGCCCTTGTTTTATGATATTTGTCTTCCCTCTCCTCTTGCCACAGGGCCCACCTGGAATAACTGGTGGAGTTGGTCAGCCTGGACTTGTTGGAGAGAAGGTCAGCATTTGCCATTAGTAACTACACAGTGCATCTGTGCACATGGAATGATGGTGCATTGTGAATGCAGGATTTGTGTGTGAGAGAGTGGATTGTGATTATACCTTACTGAGTGTTCCTTCTCTACCAGGGTGAGGATGGGGAAGCGGGAAACCCTGGGTCAGTTGGAGAGACCGGCACTGTTGTAAGTAGCATTACTTCCATCAGTCGTTCATATCTTGCTCAACCTCATCATTTCCTAGCCCTTTCATTGATTGTCATTTCCCATGCTGGTGTCTTAGGTGGGTAAAGGCGATGTGGGGGAAAAGGGTGACTCAGGCCCACCTGGTTCCGCTGGGCCTCCTGGACCCAGAGGAACACCGGGAGAGGACGGACCCAAAGGCAACCTCGTAAGTCTTTTTCTCTCTGACACAGTGATTGTGTTGTGTCAAACAGTTATTGCTATGCCAGGCACATGATGGTTTCCGACTCACTGTTTTTAACCACAGGGCCCTATTGGATTTCCTGGAGATGCAGGGCCTCCTGGAGAAGTTGGCGTCAATGTGAGTATTTGTTGTTATGATTGTTTTATCATACATGTTTTAATTAACCCTTTAATTGCTCATTTCATCTATATGAATGTTTTACCCAGGGAGTAGATGGTGGCCCTGGGCCTAAAGGAGACAATGGAGATCCCGGCAAAGCAGTAAGCATTTCTACCCACTTCTTACATGTTGACAGCACTAGTAGCTTTATGCTGTATGCTTAGCTAAAGTCTATATTCTCTGTGACATATTGATGTTTTGCCCATCATTATGGATAGAAATTATTCTCAGAATTTAGTGACAGGTTGGAAAAGTGTTTATTTTTTACCTAATCCTTTTTTTCTGTTCTTTGCAGGGACCTCTAGGAGCCTCTGGGGAGCCAGGCCCTTCAGGACCTCCTGGACGGAGGGTACGATAAATATATTATATACGTTCGTGAGCTATGTGTATTGTATATTTATGTTATTGCTATTATCTCACCACCATTGTCTCTCTTATCCCTAGGGTCATATTGGTCCCGCAGGGAAAGAAGGGAAGCAGGGCATGAAGGGAGCCAAGGTAAAGACAATGGGTTGCACTGAGCCGGGTAATGCATTACAACAAAACCTTTGAGGTGAGTTTATGCCTAACGCCTCGCTGTGTGTGTCCATGCCTCTGGCTTGTAGGGGGCGTTAGGAGACCATGGTCCGGTGGGGAAGACAGGTCCAGTGGGACCCCAAGGGGAGCCAGGGAGGTCTGGCCTAGAAGGTCTCCGAGGCATCCCAGGCTCTGCGGTCAGTACACAAGAGAAGAGGGGATTCCTGATCAATGTTGTTAACTTGCAATGAAATGTAGGCTACTACTGACACGTTTCAGTCCTTAGACATTCATCAGGTGAATCATCCTCCTATGCAACAGCATTTCTACGAAAATTGAGAATGTGCAACAGCCTTCACAGTTTATCAATGAAAATGGGAATAATGATACCATTATTATATCCTTTTAAAACTGTGAATCATATCACAATATAGATCAAAATGATCACTACACAATTTAGTTTTTCCAAATCAGACAGCCCTAGAAGCAACATAACTGACAATAATCAACATACGGTATACCATTTGTGTTTAATCCTGGCTTCTGTTTCTTTTAAGCCAATATCTAATTCTAATGTTTCTTTTCTAGGGTGAGCAAGGTTTAAATGGGCCGCTAGGACAAACTGGACCACCAGGACCAATAGTAAGATCCTTATAATTGGCTTTTAAAGAAGCTTGGGACATTTATAATAATAAATGTACAGAATATACAGCATTGGCCAATTAACTAATCTGTGATTGTTAACAGGGACCACTAGGACTCCTCGGATTAAAAGGAGACCCTGGAAACGAGGGAGAAAAAGTGAGTATGTCCTTGACAAAGAGAACTCTCTGCACTAGCCTTAACCCTGGGAAACAAAACTGATGACCATGTCTCTGTCTGCAGGGTCATGGAGGGTTGATCGGTCTAATTGGCCCCCCAGGAGAACATGGCGAGAAGGGAGACAGAGGCCTGCCAGGGAACCAGGGGAGCCGAGGGCCTAAGGGAGATGAGGTATATGTCATTGCAATATATTTGGATACATCTGATACACTTCTGCAAGGAGGAAGTTCAGTTCACCAACGAGATATGCTTTTCCTTATTTCTAGGGAGCAGGCGGCACTTCTGGTCCCACCGGCCCACTGGGACCACCTGGACTGTCAGTAAGTGCAGCACTGTTACAACAATATTTACTTATTAATTATGGTCTGTTAAATTGTGTTAATACATATTTGAATTACATTTGTATCCGCATTTTCAGCCATCTTTTGTTAAAAACAAATATTATTATATATACACTGTATATAAACATTACAACAATGAATGAAATGAGGCTTTTAAACATAGCCTCTCACCTATTACAGCCATTGTTCTATAACTCTGATCCAAATTGGCTGATCAATTATTCAGTGAACTCGATGAGTGCTTATTTAAAAAGGTTATGATCTCAGGGCTTTTACAATTGATTCCATCTTCAATAAGTTAAGCACAATTTGAAAGCCCTGTAATTGCACAATTTTTACTCAGCAGTGATAGTAATAACATTGACCATAACCTGCCCTGTCAAGCAGGTGCCTTATTTTCTGGTGAATAGTTGACTAGTATTGATCAGTGCTTATTTGAGTAATTAGATAGTTATCTAACAGTTTAATGTTATTTATGTGTTAACTGCTTTTTACTCCTCTCCACTTTTAGGGTGCAGCTGGCGGGAAAGGGTCGAAGGGAGAAATGGTAAGTTCAGTAATCCGTCTTATTTATTTGTATATTGCCATTGCTGTACATTGCTGATTGGCTAGCATCTGCTGGGAACATCTGCTGGGTAGGAGAGAAAAAGTGTGATTGTTGGCTTAAATGTACCATGCTTGATAATAATAATAATGCTCTACTGTGTTTACCACATGTCTTTGGAACTAAAAGCCTGCTGTACAGCCACACTTGCCTTGTGTGGGATTTTCCATCGGGCCCTTTTAATAGGATTTGGTTCTAGTGTGTGTGTGATGTTATGAAAACCACTATAGTGTGTCTTGAGAGCCAGGCTTTGACCACAGAGTGCTGATGCACACAGCTGGATAATCCTATAAAGCAGCAGTCATATCTGTCTGGATAAAGCCGGGATTTAGCCAAGTGTGAGTGGTGTGACCAGGTGAGACGTGATTGACACAAAGTTTTGTCCTCTCTTTTTCTTCAGGGTCTCGTTGGTGCCAGAGGAGATACAGGCAGAATTGGCCTCCCAGGACCCCCAGTGAGTAACACCAGTTATTCAGATCATGGCTTTCTCAGTGCCAGCTTTACCCTCTTTCATTCCTTATTATATGTTGCTCACCTGTCTGTTCTACCTCCAGGGACCCCCCGCTTCAATGATTGAGCCCCTGCCCATGAGGGAGGGCAGGCGGAAGAAGCGAAGGCACTCGGATCGGGCAAGAGGAGCAGCTTCATCCACGGAGGAAGATGTGGAGCTGGATATGGAGGAGTTCCTCCAGGGAGATCAACCTCTGGAGGACGCTGAGGGAATGGAAGAAGTCTTTGCCACCCTGTCTTCTATGAAAACAGAGGTGGAGATAATGAGAAGACCCCTTGGAACCTTTGAGAGCCCTGCCAGGACCTGCAAAGAGCTAATGATGGTCCAACCTGACTACAAAGATGGTATAAAAGACAGTGCTTCTTACTTTATGCCCGTTTAACAACCAAAAAAGTTCTAATGGAAAATAATCCAGTAAAAACTGGAACCCATTCTACACTCCTTTTTTAGCCAGTTGTTTGTTATCATCTTGTTATCGTTGATGCAGTAATTATATCAACATCCAGAGCTTGTCTTTTTTGTGCACTTTCTAGGAGACTACTGGATTGATCCTAACCAGGGCTGTAACAGAGACTCCATCAAGGTCTACTGTAACTTCACAGCTGATGGAGAGACATGTCTCTACCCTGACAAGAGGATTGAGAATGTAAGTCTGCGATCTCTTGCTGTCAGCCTTTACAAAGCCAACCTCGTCATATTACATCAAGGCACAAATCCCTCCATATATCCCTTGAGCCTAAGACTTCACTCAACATCCTGTAAAAATCTTTCTCTTTCTCTTTTTCTCTGTCCAGGTGAAATTAGCAGCGTGGAACAAAGAGAAGCCAGGAAGCTGGTTCAGCCAATACAGGAGAGGAAAGCAGGTAAAAAATAACCTCCTTCCATTTATCTCAGCTGGCTCCAAATGCCAGCCAGTCTTTTTCATCTAAATGACTTATCCTAATTGAGAGTGTTCGAATGATACCCCTGCATATGATTGAGTTGCAAGCATTTGTACTAGTGTATTGACATGAAAGGTTGGGCATGTGGGCGTCTGTACTTCAAAGTGCACATGAATGCATGAGAGCGTTTTTAGTTTATTTGTATATTTGCAAATTGTACAATTTGGTATCAATTTATTAGACTTTGTGCAATGAGAAAACTATTTTCATATTACCATCAGTTGATTTCAGCCAACTGGATGAGTCACACAGAGGCAATGCTAGCTCTCTGTTCAACTAGCATTCAGGATAGCACGCTCAGAACTCTGGCCTTTCAAGAGTTCCTGATCAGAGGTCTCAAAACCCTCTCAGACAATCGCAAAGCTACCAGCACACTTACAATTCACTGCAGTTCTTGAACAATGTCCTTGGATCGGCATAGGTTTTTTTTCCTTCTCTTAATTTCCTCAGCTGTTACAATACTTTCTGAGAATCACTATTTCACCATTGCTCAAGGAAAGTCATCTGTCAGCACAAGCTAGGACATTTGTTAATTGTGATATAGTGAAATTCGAAATTTATATTAGCAGATTATAGAAAATGATGTGTTTTTCTGTGGATTCATCTCTTATAGAGGAAACTTGTTTATGCATTTATTTTTCTCATTCTGGATTCTGTGTGTTTGTCACCTAGTTCTCCTACAGTGACAGGGATGGGAACCCTGTGCATGTAGTTCAGCTGACCTTCCTGAAACTATTGAGTGCCACGGCCAAGCAGAGCTTCACCTATACCTGCCAGAACTCGGCAGGCTGGTTCGACAGAACCTCGCGCTCCTACCAGCTTTCCCTCCGCTTCCGGGGCAGCAATGATGAGGAGCTGACACAAGCCAAAAGCCTCTTCATTAATGCAGTGCATGATGGATGCCAGGTCAGTGCAGAGACATGCCAGAAGAAGGGACTAGCTCGACTGATAACAATTAGCCTTAAAGGTCACCTATTATGCAGAATCCATTTTTTCATGTCTTTTCTACATCAACATGTGTCCCCTCTGTGTAAAGAGATTCTGAAAGTTTCAGGAAAAAAGATTGGCTCACTTTTTGTCCTGATCCATTTATATAAAAACTGAAAATGAGCTGATCAGATTTTGGCCACTTTATGATGTCATAACGATGTTTTTGCTTGTGTAACCATTAGCTAATAACCAACCAAGGTAACCCCACCCCTCCCCAACCTTATCACCTGAATCTCCTCCTAGAGCACCATTGTGTTATTTTTAACCAAATATCTCTCAGAGGGGCTTGGGGAGTGGCTCCTTATTTTCATCTAAAGTAACAGACAGAGAATCAGCCCTTTTGAAAAAGGGCTGAAACAGAGGGGATTATGGGATGCTACAATGCGAGCCAAACAATTCAGAGACATGTTTTGTATATATCTGAGATCTATAATATATTGATGAAAAACAGTATAATAGGGGACCTTTAATGAAAGAAATGTGTTTATCAATTGTGTTTCTGTTGTAGCTAACAAATCGGGATTTGTGCCAGAGAGGCGGGGGAGCTAGTCAGTTGTAAGCCAAGCAAATTCTATTAATGGCTTTAATTTTTCTCTTTCAGTTCCGTAAAGGTCAGGAAAGGACTGTTCTGGAGATTGACTCCCCCTCGGCAGAGCTCCTCCCTATAATAGATGTGGCTCCAGCAGACTTTGGCAACGGCAACCAGAAGTTTGGGTTCCAAGTTGGACGGGTATGCTTCAATGGTTAACATCTTGCCAACCACAAACAACAACAAAAAGACCTGCACAGCAAGTTTGACTCAAAGAAATTGGACTTGAACTGCTTCCCCAAGCAATATTTATTATATCATGCTCCTGTATGTGTTGGGTTAGTGGTATTAATTTAAGACTCTACCGTGGCCAATGAAATATGTTCTATGGCGTAACAACAATAAGAAGAAAGGCAAGAAAGAGGACATGTACCAATGGGAACAAAGCACATTTACCAAAGGGAAATATTTCCAATTTGATATATTTAAGTGTTTTTCTTTTCTTTTCTCTCACTGTTGTGCTTTAATTTATCCTTGAGAATAATGAGGACCGCACCACTTTACGATGACCACTTATCAAGACAACTAACAAAACAAATGTGTCCGATCGAGAAAATAACAGTCTGTCATTCTGTGTATGGGTCTGTTAAGTGGTACTTTTCAGACCTTAGATGAACTGGTTGCTACCTAATGTTTTACAAAGACTGCGACGGCATAAATCAGAGACAATGTCATACTCATTTGCATGCTCAGATTTCACCCTAATAACAATTGCATAGCAGTTGTGGACTAGCCTAGTATATTAATTCCACACAAGAAGCATAATTAATTACCTGCATGCAAGAATGATAAATTGTCCTTTTTACCCTTCAACTGCAGTTTGCTCAGTGAATTACCTTGATTAGTATTCAATAGGCGTAGCTAATTATTGAACCCAACACTTACTTGAACAGATAAGGTTGTTTCCTTTATTTGACTGGTTTCCTCCATAGGCTTAATTATAAGATTTTTGAGCCATCCGTGTTTATAAGTACTACAGTCCTATATACAGTATGTCAGACTAAAATCTTTTCTACTGTGCTATAAACTTGTGATTACATACCTGAGCAACTAGGTTTTGGGAATTTGCAGGGCAAGAATTAAGAGCATGCTAATTAAAACTGTCTCTAGGCTTAACTGCACTTCTTTATACAAAGACATTTCACGCATCTCTTGAAAGCATTTTATAACTGCTGACATAACCTGTTTTTGCTTTTACGCCACACTTTGTTTCTCAGTTTTGTTCATATGTTGACATTTTGACAAAGTATGTTGCCGTTAATTTGACATGATTTGCTCTTCACTGGTGCTAAAGACGATTCTGTTCATTTTGTGTCACTGTGTTTGTGTGTCTTTGTGGGCAGGATTATAGAACTACAGCAGGAGAGGGTTATTGCTCTTTCAGCAGGAAACACCCTCAGAGGCTGGGGACTAGTATACTGTGTTTTTTGCACATCTTCTAGCTGATTGTGCCAATTTCACAGGGCCAGTGAAAAGCAGTTAGGCACAATTCAGAGCAATGTGGTTGATAGCTTTCAAAGTTAAGATCCATCCTAAACCACATTATATCATACCATTCCACAATTCTCTACCTAGACTAGCATTAATAGCATCAAGTCTAAAGTGAATGATGCCATCAAGGAATATTTGAGAACTTGAGATTCATTGTAGAATTTTGTATTTCTTTAAGTGTTGAGGAATCATTTATTGTCATACTGCAACACAGGTGCAGTTGTAGACTAGTTCATGTATGGTACACAAAAAAAGAAAAGATGACAAAAGAAACAAAATAATATATTGTTTTTTTTCAGAAAATTGTAGAGTCAAGAACCAACTTGTTCTTAAATTACCATGGGTGAATTATCATGCCATTTTATTCCTTTATTCACGGACTCTGGAACAGCTCCATGATTTGTTTTTAGATTATCTTTTAACTGCACTTCGCTCAGCATGTCGGCCTTAACAGAGACTTCTTCAAATTTACAAATGGAGCTGTCAATTTGACAACATTAACATATGAATGTGAATCCCATTTTATGAACGATTTTCCCTTGAGCGAATGAAATGTTAATGCTCAGTCTACCTCCTCCGTCTTTAACAGTAGACTGTGCGCCAGTATGTGTAATTTAGCAACATACTCCCAATGTTATATTTGTTATATTCCTTCCGTCAGATCCTGCTCTGCTCCTCCTGTGAATAGTGTTTGTTGTACTAATTTTGTATACTGTACAGTTATTCTGAGTTCTTAATGAGCAGTAACCGGCTGCTTAAATGAAAAACAAATTCATTTGTCAAAAAATGTATGTGCGAATAAAAACAAAATGAAATAATGATGTTATCTTTTTCCTTTCCAGACCTTACAGCTGGGTTATAACAATATCCATGAGAGAATGTGGCTGTCTGCTCGGTCCAGTTAGAGTGTAATATACAAACAAGGCTCTTCATTATCAACTAGTTCTGAAACATTCCCTCAACAAGCTTGCAATCAGCATCCACACAGCCGATGTTATCAACTCTGATTGGCTCCTCAGTTCATTTATTTCAATTAGTTCTGTTTAAGTCCTCGAGGGAGAAGCTGGAGTAAAAACCAAGGCGGGGTAAAATGGATGGTGAGGAACAGAGAAGAGGTCAGTAAAGTAATGGCTGAGGATGAGAAATGTGGTTGTCGAGAGTTGGTCAATTTAGTGGAGTTGGAGCTGTTTTTGATGGGTATATATTTATAAAAGGAAAGAAAAGACAAGCATAAATGGTTAAAGTTGCAATGAGTGCTTTATTTCTAAGCAGTGCCTGAATTTCTTTGTGCGCATTCTCTCTCTCTACGTCTGACTTCATATCTCTGTTGCTACAAGAAACACACAAGCAAGAATGGCTTTTTGCTCCATCTGCAGCACAGACTCTTGTGCTTACACAATAAACACATAAAGACATGCACGCTCAGAAGCCTATTCTATCGCACACATTACAGTACAAGCCGCTCATCCCCTTTGGGGCCCACTGTTCAAGGTTAGCGTCAATGTTAGAATAAAGGTTATTTTCTTTCTCCTTTCTGCTCCCTTCTACTCAATTGAATTGCAACCACAGTAAGCTCTTGACCAGGAAAGGTCATCTGTTGCCACTAACTCAGAATAATGATAAAGCAGAAGAGCAGTGTGACTGACAATATGGTTTTTCCACAGCACTATGCCCTTTTCCCTTCCTCACATTTCTCCCCCTGGTGCCCACAATTCCTGTGACAGTGTCTCCAAAGTCTTGTACGCATTCTGCTCAGAGCCAAACCTTTGTTAGATAGCAATGCTGCAGTAACTACTTGTGTTTATAAGAGTAAACTCTCAGAATGATGTTTTCAAACATGGCAATCATTTGGAAACCAGTGAGTCTCTCCACTGCACAGATATAAACCAGCTTGTACAAAGCACTGAAGAGCTCTTCATCCAGCTGATCCCGTAGCTCAGCTTTGTGAAAGCCAGTGGAAATCCTGTGAGGAAAATTGTTATTTTATGCTTGCAATGCGTACAACATATAAACAACAATGCTGGGAAGTGTGAGTGGAGGGTTATAGAATCTCTGTTAAATCCCTGTGCCTGAAAAAGACAACAATAACAAATAATTGTACAAAAGCCTTTCAGTTATATCTCTGATGACGCCATACACTTACTCACAATGATATCATTTTAATAACTATTTATTTCTGGTGTTCCTAAACTGTCTTATGTTAGGTTGTATCATTCGTACCACAAATCAATGTGCAGTTTACACTCATCATTACCAGCAGTTTTGTGGCTGGTCCAATATGGTCTCTAATGTTTTCCTCTTAGACATTTGTATCAAATACTCATAATAGGCTAATTAAATCATGACACAGTAACCTCGACACTTGACCATCAAAATACAGTCAGTTTATTCTTTAATCCGTAGGGTTGTGCCAAATTTAGAGAACCTCCCTGTTACATCACGTGCTTGCAGCATCTGTCGCAGGAGCTGAGGCTTAATGACAACAATATGTAACAATGCATGGTATATATGGAGATGATATGGAAGAAAGCAGGAAGCTTTTACTGTATATATCTATGTATTTTTGAATAGTTGTAATTCTTTATACATGTACCATATTAATATACCACAACCTGATCTTTCCCAAAGAGAGGTGTTTTTACATAAAAAGGAACTAACAACAACTAACATAACAAAATAATGGTTTTTACTTTGACATTTCATTACTTTGTCAGTGAAGCTCAAACAACATTTATTGTAACGAAATTCAAAGGATTGCTGAACTCTTTTGTTGGGCACACTTTTTCTGGAAGACACCACCCCTGTACTGCTCTTACTACCCTGTCTTTTAATGCAGGACTTTTATATAAAAGTAACCAGATGCACTCTGATCTGCAAACATTATCTGATTGAGAATATTGAACTTGCTCTTGGCCAACTCTGCATTGCTTTTCTGTGCTTTTCCATCAAATATTTGAGCAGCGCTTTAAGGTCTATAGTTGGCATTGAGGAGCTTATTTTTGGCCCAGGAGTACATTAGTGTAAACGCACAGGCAGGACTCAGGATGATCCTCAGTTGCTGCATATTGGCAACAAGATTGCCTCCCTTATTCCATCTCCTGCTGTTCTCTCTCTCTGACTCCCTCTCTCTCATTTGCTCTTCTCACATCTCTGTCTCATTATTCTGGAGTAGAACATATTAGAGATGTTTCTTTGTTTTTTGTTGGACTGTCTAGTCTCCCTTCTTATTCCCCTGCAGTTTCCCATGGTCTCGGCTTCTCTCCAGTGACATTGATTATGACTAAACTGAATGTGTCACAAAGTCACAGTGAGAAATCTACAAATTAGACAGTTCATTAAAAGAGAAGAGAGTCACTGGAAATATCTGGATTTCCAGGTGATCAGGGATAACCCCTTGGTTTCAATACATCCACCCAAATCCGGATGTTGTGTCACAGTTGATAAATGCAAACATTATTTTCCACATCACTGATGTGTGTGTATATGTATTCTGCTCTCAGTTTAGCCAAGTGGTGGGAAATAACTTTGTATCATCTAATCTTGTGTGCTGAACATGCTCCTTCATGCGTAGATCTGTAAATGTGGCTGCATGGGTATGTGAAATCATGAGCACTCGGCTAAGCAGGGGTTACTCTTATTAGTGTGCAGGCAAGCGCCTCTGCTACCATGTCCCATCCACAGCTCCTTTATCTCAGGAAGGGTGGGGGGAATCTTTTCCGCAGATGCCTCTTCCATCAAAAGCGCTTATCGGTAAAGCTAACATTAGTGAATCAGTTTGAAAAAATTACTTGAAGCCGAGGAAGGGGGATATAAATCCCTAGGTGAGTGGACAAAGAGCTATGGTTCTCGTGGTGGTTCGGAAGCCATGGGCCCTGTGAGTGTGAAAGATGATTATTTGGCAGAAACAGAGCCCATATTCATACTCACAGCTTGAGAACATCCCTGCCGCCTCCAACACACACAAGACACATACACTCTTCTCCTAATTTACCGCAGCCTCACAGTGGCCACTGCCAGAGCAGCAACCGCTACAGGCTGTGCCATCATCACTTTACTTAGTCCCCAGTAAAAAGGATGGTCGAGTTATCTGTCAAGCTCCCCAAGACAGCCAAAGTAATCAGTGGTGTCTTATTTACCACAGTGGGAGAGGGACACAGAGGGAAATTGATGTATGATGAGAATGAGAGAGCAGGAGAGAGAGGAAAAGAGCGATAGTCGTCTAACTTGACAGTGCCTCTGTTGTAGAATCACTAAGCCAATTTATAAACCTGCACACGCTGTTCATAAATCCAAGGAAGACAGTGCTAATGAAACCTTAGCCCTTATCAGTAAAACAGGAGTTATAATCGCAGGGGATCTGTGTTGGGCTTTGTGTGTGTGTTTCTCCTGATGTTGTTAGAGAATGAGAGTAAGCCGGACAGAAGAGACGAGAGAGAGAGAGAGGAACAGATGAGAGAGAGAGAGAGAGAGAGAGAGAGAGAGGAGAGAGAGAGAGAGAGAGAGAGGAGAGAGAGAGAGGAGAGAGAGGAGGAGAGAGAGAGAGGAAGAGGTAACAGCATGATCCTATCGCTCAATAGAGATGATTTTTTTCCCATTAATCAAACGAGGCAACGATGGAAAAAGTGTGAGAGAGACAGCGACTGAGTTATTCAGCTGTGGGAGTACACTTGCTCAGACCTCAGTTAAAAAGCCAGAGAAAACTAATCAGCTCAATAAGTCTGGTTCTGTTGTCTGAGGTTCTGAATGCAACAAAAATCTACCCCTCCAACCCTTTTAATATTGTCCCTTCATTTCCTGGTCTCTTTCTGTGTGAATAATCAATGTGCCACCGACGCGGTTGTTATTCTATCGTGGAGAATCAGATGTAGCAGAATTTCATGGACACCAGGCCTTTTGCAATAAATATTGCAAAGGCAGAGGTGAACTGCAGGGGAAGCAGAACGCCTTGTGTGACAGACCATGCAGGAAAGCCTTATTTAATGTAAACTGAGATTTGGAGAAAATATCTTGTTTGAGCTACGAGGGTGCTGAAACGCATATAGTGGTTAGAGGCGGCAATATGTTTACTGTCACTTGTTCAAAACCACCTATGCCGGGTTATCTCTGTACTAATGCCAGCAAAACAGATAAGGCCTCTTAATCAATACACCTGCTGAAGGGAAATGGCATTTTATTTCCCCTTGTCAGTGCAACTGGCAACGTTTGAATTATGCTTTCGTATGTTTCACCGTAATGATTACAATTGGGCTTGACTCTGCTGCTCTTCAATAATTCAGAACAGACCTGAGACATGAAGCGATATTTTGAATCTGCAAACGGGAATTATTCCTGAAGTCACTCACTTTCTATGTCTGTCTTTCTCAATAACTTTTTGCTACTTCAGAATAGTTTTTCTCTTTTATCATACTGTACATTGTACTTGCAAAAAAACACTTTCATCTCTCACTCACACACACGTTACAAACTCACATTAAGTCACACAATAGTGGCTTTGAATAGTTCCGGGGTGAATTCCCTGGCACAGAGGTAATCAGAGAGAGTTGGGAAGACTGTTATCATCACTGCATTTGAAGAACATTTTTCAATCAACAGAACACCTTGAGTTTAATAGATAATCATTTGATTGGTTGCTATCTTCTAAGGCCTTAACATTCAAACATTTTAATATTCAAATTCTAAATAATTAGAGAAGATTATTGAATAGTTTCTTCTTCAATTTGATGATAACATTCTCATACTTTGATGCTGTCCTTACCGTTTTCTTCTGGGTATAAAGATGGGTGTATAGAATTTAAAGCAGGCCAGTGTTAACTTAAAGCAACCGTAATTGTCTATGACTGTCACACAGCAGAGGCAGGGGTCTTTAGTTGAACCCCGATTCTCTATCTATTTCCTCTGGGACACATCAAACAGCCAATTTTTGTCAAGTCCCATATGCACGCCTTTTTTTCGTATTAGATGAAAGAGCAGCAATGTAATGATTAAATGCTTTGCTCCCTGAACAAACCAGAATCTCCATCCATCTTCTCCCGCTTATCCGTGGTCGGGTCGCGGGGGTAGCAGTTCCAGCAGAGAGCCCCAAACTTTCTTTCCCCTGCGACATCAACCAGCTCTGCCTGGGGGATCCCAAGGCGCTCCCAGGCCAGCGAAGAGATATAATCCCTCCACCTGGTCCTAGGTCTACCCCTTGGTCTCTTCCCAGCTGGACATGCCTGGAACACCTCCCTAAGGAGGCGCCCAGGTGGCATCCTAACTAGGTGCCCGAACCACCTCAACTGGCTCCTTTCGACGCGAAGGAGGAGCGGCACAACTCCGAGTCCCTCCCTGATGACCGAACTTCTCACCTTATCCCTAAGGGAGACACCAGCCACCCTGCGGAGAAAACCCATCTCGGCCGCTTGTATCCGCAATCTCGTTCTTTCGGTCATGACCCATCCTTCATGACCATAGGTGAGGGTAGGAACGAAAATGGCCCGGTAGCTTTGCCTTCTGGCTCAGCTCCCTTTTCGTCACAACGGTGCGGTAAAGCGACTGCAGTACCGCTCCCGCTGCTCCGATTCTCCGGCCCATCTCACGCTCCATTGTTCCCTCACTCGAGAACAAGACCCCGAGATACTTGAACTCCTTCACTTGGGGTAAGGACTCATTCCCTACTTGGAGTGGACAGTCCATCGGTTTCCTGCTGAGAACCATGGCCTCAGATTTGGAGGTGCTGATCCTCATCCCAGCCGCTTCACACTCGGTTGCGAACCGATCCAGTGAGTGCTGAAGGTCGCAGACCGATGAAGCCATTAGAACCACATCATCTGCAAAAAGCAGTGGTGCAATCCTTAGTCCACCGAACTGCAGACCCCCTCCCCCATGACTACGCCTCGAAATCCGATCCATGTATATTACAAACAGGATTGGTGACAAAGCGCAGCCCTGGCGGAGGCCAACCCTCACCGGAAAATGGGTCCGACTTACTGCCGAGGACCCGGACACAGCTCTCGCTTTGGGAGTACAGAGATTGGATGGCCCTGAGTAGAGACCCCCTCACCCCATACTCCCGCAGCACCTCCCACAGTACTTCCCTGGGAACTCGGTCATACGCCTTCTCCAAGTCTACAAAAC
Organism: Gymnodraco acuticeps; assembly: GCF_902827175.1. Classification (NCBI taxonomy): domain Eukaryota; kingdom Metazoa; phylum Chordata; class Actinopteri; order Perciformes; family Bathydraconidae; genus Gymnodraco; species Gymnodraco acuticeps. The sequence goes on from NW_022990238.1 coordinate 5,591,234, forward strand.
ACATGTAGACCGGATAAGCGTACTCCCAGGCCCCCTCCAGGATTCTTGCGAGAGTAAAAAGCTGATCCGTCGTTCCACGACCAGGACGGAATCCGCATTGTTCCTCCTCAATCTGAGGTTCAGAATCTATTCTGTTTAAACCACAATGCTTCAATTTGAATTGAAGATGTGGGCTTCACTGTGCTGTAAGATTTGTTACCTTATCTTTAGACATGTGAGTGAGTATTTCGGTCATGTTGTAGAATTAATGTATGCTTATGTTACAGATACTGTGTTGATGTGTGCTCCTATGCTGCTGCAGTGCTAATGAGAGACTAGGGGTTTCAGGTGCTGGTGCTTTGAGAGCGGAGGTGAGTGACAGGGTTCATGAATAGTGATGGCCGACAGCTGCTCATTAACCAAGAGACTGTCTGTCAGCAAAGCAGACTGGAACAGCAGCCCTTCCTCTATGTGTGCACACACACTTACACATAAACACACACAAGCATGAAAATACATACACAGCATACATACATGTATGCACAAGACCATGCAGATGTGCTACGGACCAGCGCACGTACACAAACACACACACAGAGTTTATATCTCCTTCATCTGGATCCCTTGTGCTTTGAGGCCGATCCTGCTTTTTCCCCTGACAGCATTAGACGTGTGTGGCTATTAGCTATGTGCTCACACCACTCCCACAGGGCCAAGCCCCTCACTGAATATGGAAATACCTGCCAGATGTAAATTCTGAATGAGGCCCAAAGTGCAAAAGGAAAAAAGTCTTAAGCCAAAGAAGAAACACGAACACTTTTTAAATGGTTTCAAACTTCTTTTTAAGAATGTCTGTCACCTATTGTCTTTCTCGCTTTACTTTTAACAACCTTTGAAGTACAAATCGAAATGAAATCACAAGGTGACCTAGATACTTTAACTAGAAGTGTAGATTTCATAACTTTTCTGTCACTTCGAAATGGAAGTTTAAAAATGCATAAATAGAGTAACAGAGCGTCTGCAAGCCAGTGGGGGCTGCATTCACCTACAGCTGTCTCATTCTTTGAAACTCATGTTTTTAAATTAGTTGACGATTGCTAAACAAATGCACATAGAGTGGGGCATGTCCAAAAGATACTGTATGTAGCTGGAGCATATTTGCACTGGTTCTGTACTTGTTGGTTGTCTGTCACTGCTATTATAATCATCAATGGACTAAACACAAACTTAGTTACTGAATAACTTACAGCAAAAAGCAGCACAACATCTAAATTAGGATCCGTTTTGAATACAAATGCGTTGTGACATGTAATGATTTTAATGTGCTTTCCTCTAAAACGTACTTTATTGGATTTGTTGACCAAGATAGTTGTAACTCAACAAGCATATCCAAATTACAGTCGGAATGAATATGCATTGAATCATTATATTGCCGTGTTTTAAAGTACCCCTGACAAACAACTCAATTCACACAAAAAAACAAGGGTTCAAATAACACTAACTACTTGAATGTCATCTCACAGCTGATTAAAGGGAGCTTCAATAGGATGCTCATGTTGCTCTGTTTCGTTGTGTTGTCTATGTCTTACAGTGACTGGTAACAGGACACACACTGGACTCAAACCTTAACAAAGGACTTGGCAGGAAGGCTTAATGGGCAGTTAACTTAAAACAATCATCAACAGGCTTTTTAAAGTCAGCAGGGAGTCATTTCAAGCAAATACACCAGAGGGGATGAGACAGGGAAAGCATGTAATAATAGGTAAGCAGCAGAGACATGTTGGGGGTCTGCAATCAGGTGTCACATCAGATAATGGTGAAGAAAACTTGTGAACTACAGTTAGTCTAACTCGGCCAGACAGTTAATTTGCCATCATGTTATCTAACTTCAACTGAAATACACCTCAAAACACAGATGTACTTTTCAAAAATGCTCTAGTTCATTAAATACCAAGCAACTCTAATTGCTTCAACCCGCAGACATCTCATGATGGTGAAAATAATACACAGTACTGTCTCTGAAAGCGGTGATGTAGCAAACATATTCATGTGCAAATTAGCATGATTTAATCTGAAAACTTCGACTCTTCCAACCGCCAGTTAATGCTTTTTTTGGGGTGAGAAATGGTCTCAAATAAAGACAGATCACTCAATGTTCACTTTGATGCTAAACGTCTATTTGGGCGGACAGCATCAATTTGGAAACCACTTTTGTACCATTATTTAAGACAACTTCCAATTCTTGTTGGATTCGAGGCAAAGTGACAATGAGCCAGTGCACTATAGATGACAATGCATGCAGCAGCAACTTTAGGTAAAAGCCTCTGATGGAATGCTCCTTTTGTTTGTGATCGATTGAGAGAGAAAAGCATCCACCGTGTAATTGTAGCCTCATTTGATCTCAAATAAACCATGCTGTCCTACACAAGGGAGCGAGCAGGGCAAGCATGAGCTGGAAACACCTTCATTACACCAAACACACACTTACACACTTCTTTCCTTGGCTTGACACACACACTCTCATTTGCACACTCCCTTAAAATTATATCGCCCTCCCTCTGCTGGTCTGTCTTTTTCTCCAATCTCGCTCTGTGTCTTGTCTTCAATCATACTCAACAAACAACTATCCACACAGGGCGCACACACAAACACACATACACTCTTCCAGCCAATCTTGGAATGAGCTTGGGATTGATTCTAGTCACACTAGAGTGGGGCGAAATGAGCAGTCGCTCTGAATAGTCAAAGGCGTCAAATAATACAGATATGAACGTCAGAGGAATAATTGAAGAAAGTGTTTTATATGTAAAAGACAGGGGAGGATAGAGTGGAATTGAATCTCAGAGAAAATGAGGAGTGGGTTGTATCCCAGGGTAGCGACTCACAATGCCTGAGCCTCGTTTGAAGAAAATAGAGGATAATTAGAGTGGTCAGTGACTTCCACAGGGCCCAACACAGCTCAGCCTCACTCTTCCTTTATCTGTCCTTCGTTCACTCTCTCCCCATTTGTTGGCCTCTTTTTTTTAAGCAATTCCCATTGAATTGTCAGTCTATGTTCATATACCAAATGTCCCTCTTTTCTCTCTGTCTCTTTGTTCTTTCATCTCAACCTTTGCTTTTCTATTTGTATCACTCCATGCCTCATTTTTCATCAGTCTCTTTTGGTGCTTCCTCCCATCCCTCTATCCTTCCCTCAAGCAGACGCAGAGCTACATCAGTGGAGTTGATCAGATATTCAAGGCACATATGGACAGCTCTGACCGGCATAAATCATGAGTATTTTTGAAGTGTCCGTGCAGGGTTCTTCAGGCTGCTTGTAGTGAGCAGGAAATGCTCTGTGGAACCAGAGCCTTAAATCCCTCTCTTCTACTTCCAGTTTCAAGACAAATCCCTTTCTCTTACCTTTTTTTAAGTGTCAACCTGTGCCTCGTTCCGACTTTCCCACTCCCTCCATGCCTTTCATCCTGAACCAACTCAACATACATGTTAATACTAATGCATCTTCAAAAGCCTTGATGTCTGAACATTGTGCACTCACAGCCTGAGAGGTGACTGATTTTCAAAGGAACCATCCTACAGCAAATTCATAAGCATGTCTGTGGTCTGATCCCCTTGTTTTTTCACATTACATACTGGCTAGGTTGTCGGCATGACAACAAGATGTTTCTATGGCGACATACTAGCCACAAGCTAGATTTCTGGGTTTTTTAACCTGTAATGTTGCCCAAGGGTCCACTAGTGGCAGGAGAGCACATGACAATATTTCCTTCAGAGCAAGAATGGGTTAAAACCAGCTCTTCCTTTTCTCATAGACACAATCCCCTTATGAGCACCAGAGTGATACATTGACACTAAATATGCCTCAATGTAGTTGTTATGTTAAATCTAAGTAACGTCTCAAAAATAAATGTAAAAAATAAAGCTTCCAAATACTTGTAATTTACACCAATTTCATTTTTCACAAAACATTTCATTGCTCTCCTTTGGAATTCCAGTTAGCTGTAAGTGTTATTATAAACTGGGATTACTTCAGACTAACCTACAGCTGATCGATATTGTACAAAGATGAAAATCATTACAAAATCAATTGACGTGCTCCATAATCACATAGGAGATTCCTGGAGCTTCCCATAAGCATTCTTCTCCCTGTGTGTAGCCACAAAGCGACAGGCAGCGCAAATAAATCTCCTCTCCCTGCTCTGTTCTTGCACTTTCCCTCCCTCTGCCTCTCTCCAGATGACTTGTCCTCTGTCTACGTCTCCTGCTCCAAGTCCCTGGATATTGATTGGGACCCAACTGGAGGGAGCAGGAAAAAGATAAATAAGGAGTCAGTAGCCATAAACAGTTCTCTTACTCACCTTAACATGAGGGGAAGGATAATGATCTGACAGACCTGAGAAAACAGCCATGTATTGCTCAGGGTCGTTTTCATGCAAATGACCTCAACCAATCACTAAGGATCCGCAGTTTCAATGAGCCTCGTAACACTCTGATTGCATTTACATTTTGTCAAGAGTGTTTAGGCACAGTAGAACGTGTCATATCTGTGTTGAATGACTTAAGGTTCTAAAATGAAAACATATGATCATCAAAACAAATAAAACTGAGAGGCAGCTACTTGCAAACATTAACAGAAGCATGGTGCAGCTGAAAACATCACCATTTAAGCAGGTGCTGCTCATGATAATTATGGAAGTAGTTCTCCTACACGGACCATAACACACCCCATCACACTACAGCTCCATCAATCAAGCCTGACTCCACTGAGATTCAATAAAGTAAAGCTGATTGATTGTCATACAGCACTACACTGTACAGCAAAGCACTGCTGTCTGCACACTCATACTCACACACAGGCATGCGTAAAGTCATCTGTAAACACACACAGTGGGGTAAATAACTGCCGGTATCTCTTGCAGCGTCGGGAGCAGTGGCGCGAGGCTTCTCCTCAGATTTTGAAAGCCCTATCTGTATCAGGAACAGCAAACCGAAAAAGCAATTTGCTTTGTCACACAGAGACATGCTTGACTACACTGAATAATTGCACTGCAGCCCTGGAAAGAGCTGTTTTCCTTTTATCTAATGAAGGCCTTCAAGGGAGGGAGCCCGTGTGTGTGTTTTGTATATGTGTGTACAATAAACGTGTCTTAGGACTTCTGTTTGTGTCAACATATATAAGTGTGGAACAGGAAGATAAGCGTTTCAAGCCAAATGAAGTTTATCTGATCCAATCCTGCCGGAGTCCCTGCTCGCTTTCCTTGCTAACCGTTCCAATGCAATATATTGATTCATCACATCTGCATGGAGCCTCTCGGCTGTGTCCAGTCTCTGGATAGAGGCATTCTCAAGGTTCAATAATGCAGAAGAAGGCTGGAGAAGAAAAGAAAGCCCCTGTGCCTGGCTTCAGACATTTCTAACTCCTAAGAAGTGCTGAGTCTACACTCTGCTGCTGCCTCTGTGGGGCTTGGCAGAGCTGAAGCTGGAGGAATAACTTCAGACTCCAACCAGACAGTACAGTACTAAAGTTCTCCCCATCTTCCTTTGTGTTCAGTACTTTAACTTACTGCTGTGTTTAACAGTTGTTTTCATATATAAGTGCGCGATTACTTTTATTATTACTACTAAAATCCTGTTTCATTTCATTAATGTTGCACTTACTGTACCCCCGGTCTATCTAACTGCATCCAATATTTTAAAGGCCAATTACTTTTCTACTCTGCAATTTTTGTGGATGTGAAAATAAAGAACTTGAGTATAGAGGACTGAAAAGTGAGAATTTGGAGTGAGGCAAACAACAAGCAATCTGGCCAGAGCAATATCCAGAGGCAAGTGAGAAGGTTGTGTTTGGTCATCAGGGGCATGAAGACAATTAAGTGAATGAGATGAAAAAGCTAGCAGCTTCACCGGTGACCACATTTGTGTTCACTAAAAGTTTTGTGAGTTGCGGTAATGACTCTTAAGTCATTTGTGGGACTGTAATTAAGCCATCAGCCACAGTTTGGAGTCTTTACTTTGGTAATGAGGCTGAATGCGCACAGTTGCACTCTGTGGATAAGCTGCTGTAATCACTTCTATCTGGTTAATTATGTAAAACCATTCTTTTATTCTGGCGTCTCGCTCTTTATATCGTCCTCTCTCACTTGGTCTCTGTCATGGTCTCATCTTTTAAATATAACTGTTATAATAAAAGCAAAGGATGCATTGGAAATAAGCACTCGCGCTAGGAGATATCAACCTGACAGAGCTATGCTGGGAATTGTCAGTCCAAATGGCTGCTTGGAGATAAAGCACAGTGAGAACTGAGTTTTAACAAAGGGCACTGTAAAAGGGATGAGATGTGATAGCTGCAGCAACAAAGCTCTCACCCCTCTGAAGAGTGTTTTATTGCCTTTCTCCATGCCATCTGTAGTACTGGTCGAAGGGCAATTTCAGCTCAGATGCATTTATTTTATAAAGCGTTTTGCTTCCTTTCACTTTCATGCTCATCATTTCATTTGCACACAATGACTTGAATTCCATCAAAACTATTATTATCATTAGTGGTCGTGTTTCAGTGTGATGGAAGGGAAGATGCATGCTGCAGGTTATTTGCAATGGAAGTAAACACCTTCAGCATGTCCAAAATGGAGAACACCTGGTAGTACTCTTTTTAGATAGACCTACATCAAAGCTCTCCTTCTGCAGTACTTCAGAGATGTTACCGCTACATGCTGTGCACACACAAACCCATGTACTCACCCACACATACACTCACTTTTGTGGCAGTGGAGAGTGAAATCTTGTGTTGCTCGGGAACTTTACATCACAGACTGTGAAATGGGGAGAAATAAAAGCCCTAGGTGGATGAAAAAACATGAAGACGCCGCTGTTTCAATGGAGCAGAAAAAACAGCTGAGAAAAATGTCAACAGCAAATAGCTGCTGGTTTCTATTGCCGCAGGCGACATGGACTTTGGTTCTCTCATGTTTCTTTCCACCCGCATTATGCATCATGTTTTCATCCAATTAAACACAAACACAGGCTACAGAGAATCACTCAGGGAGAATCTTATCGTACTGCTCATTCGGGGAGAAACAGACGAGTAGGGATACACAGATAGGCGCGTGAGGAGAAGAAGAAAGGGATGTTTTGAGATAAAGCAACGATCAGGCGTGACTGGGGATGTATGAATAGGCCAGTTGGCTTCACTCAAAACATGGACCACATAGAGCATCCCTATGTACCTGCAAGCTTCCCCTCACGTCTTCATGTGTCTGTCTGTAGAGGGCAACGTTTTGTTTTGTTCTGGTACAGAACCATGAGCAGACTGCCATGCATTTCATCTAGATGGAGATTGATGATGTTTGCTGAATTATGGCAAGGCACAGACATGAAGCATGGCATGGCCTCCTCGTGGAAAAAGCCCAACTGAATCCGAGTTGTCTTTGCCCTGGTTGCCTTGGTGACGTGCAGGTAGTAAAGCGAGACAGACCAACAGAGGGTGTGAAAAGCTATGTTTGAATCCATCTTCAGGCAGCAATTGAGGATTTCACACCTTCCCCTCTGGACACTAAGGGCGAGCATTGCTATGGAAACCGAGCACTCTTAACCTCTGATCTGAAGTTCTCACCATCACTTGTTCTTAGTTTTTCCAGATCAAATTGCATATGCGGCATTTCCTCATCTGTAAAAAAGGAGAGGGGGGATTTAGCGAGTTGTCTATGATTCTGATCCGACAGAAAAGACGTTTAAGAATGGACATTTTAAATTAAAAAAAATAACAGCTTTAGATAAATCCTGTGAAAAACTGAGCAATGTTGTGCCTGAGATATTTCCTGACCCTGAAATGTAATTTGTAGATAAAGTTTGTAATAAAAAGACAGGTAAATGGAATTGCATTATACAGTGTCTTTCTAGTCTTCTATCCACTCAAAGCTCCTACACTTAATGCCAAGATTCATCCTATCACACACAATTCTGGGTTCAGGATCTTGCCAGAGGACACTCCGACATGTGGACTGAAGGAGCCGGGGATTGAATGGCGATCTTCCGATAAGTGGATGAGCCGCTCTACATCCTGAAGCACAGCCGGCCCAGTGAAGTGTAAAGACAAACTCAGCAGGTGCATGTGCTTTGGCAGTCCATCTGAACCAAGAATTTGCACCATTACTGATGAATGAGGTGTTTCATGCTCTTTACATAGGTGTGAGATGATTAGAGAACCATTAGAAAGTGTGAGTCTCAAATAAGAGCTACAAGCTGTGTTGTGAAATGTTTGCACACGGCTTTTGTGTTGGCTTTGATATCTGTGTTATGTTTGCAGAAGTGTCGGTGTTAACACTTCTCCATCTGTGTGTTCATTGACATGTTGATGTTGTAGTGAAGTGTGTTTGTGTGTGATAGATTACCTGCCTGCGAATTAATCAGTGAGTATTAACATTTAAGCCAAAGACTGCTTAAAATTATGTAATTTGCTTACCCAATATAGATTCAGGATTCTGGATACTTTCAGGAAGCATATGGTCTACAATGATAACTGCCGCAACCGCAATAGCAGAAACATTATGAAGATCAATAACAACCACACGCTCTGTTATAGGACAAACTCCAATGTTTGCTAGATGGATAGGGCAACTTGTGTTCTCCAACTTCACAAAATCCAATTAGACTGTCTGTGTGATGATCTACAATCTAGTCACTCACTGGGCCTATTCCCCAGTCTAATGTTCACATAACATGAACAAAAACTAAGCTCCACTTGCTCCGCCTCTGCTCTACAACTGTTCATTCTCACAGCGTGTTTAAAACTCTTCTTGCTTTCCAATTACTCGAACAGAAACAACTCCTGTAAATTGAAAATCTATATAATAATAGGCTTGGCAGCGGTGGCTCAATACAAATAGTCCCATTTTAACAGCTGTGTTTTAAATGCTAAACAAGTATACTTTTAGACAAGCCTGTAGGCAGTCAGAGTAAAAAATCCAAGCTCAGAAGAACAGAGAGGCTAGTGGTTGTTAAATGTAGTCCTCAGGCCATGATGTGTTGCATCGCCTCAAATATTTTAGCAACACACTCATACAGAGAAACACACAGAGAAATCCCAGATTAAATCATAAAGCATGAAATACAATCAAACAACTGTAAGTCAATAACAAACATAAACACTGAGGGGAACCATGATAAGACAAGGAGTGGAAAAGAGAGAGAGATTGAGTTGATCTGTTCAGAGAAGCTGAAAAAGGTCTAGAACGGAACAACATGAACATTTGTGGTTTTACTGACACATCTGCCTAAAACAGTGCAGTCACATGTGAAGTGAAAGGAGAAAAGAGAGGGAGAGAGAGAGAGAATACAGAGACACAGAGCAGCCCTAAAGGCCTATTCCATCCTTTCTCTTGGCCTTCTTGTACTTCTTTTCTTGAGTAAAATGCTGTATCTTTGACAAATGGATTATGCTTTATTTGCATTTACTTCAGAAACCTTCCCCCAGCTCCCTCAACGCCCCAGGCCTCTAAACTGTGACTGTAGGGGAGATGGTCGAAAGCACCCAGGAGGAAGGAGGAGTTTGTTTGCACAGTGTATATCATCAGCATGACCATTGAAAACACTGGCACTAACTGACCCCATGCAATGATTCAACATCAGTTTTACTCAACCTGGCAGCCATGGGCTGTTAATTCCCAGCCTCATGCTGTACTGTATGTATCTAAGAAGAGACATTATTCAGGATGGTATACAGATAAATGAAGAAACAATAAAATGGATGAAAACTAGAGCAGAGGAAGGCAGACATGCTGTATTTCCTGTGATCTTGTTTCTTTCTTTCCTTACACACCCCCTCTCTCCCTTGCTCCCACAACAGAGTCTCATTTCACCTCCTTGTGTTTTTTCCTGCTGGGAAAATAGAGGGGTGTGAACCATGCGACTGAGGGGCAGCAGCAGGGGTGAAGAAAGTAAACTCTCTGCTGAACCATACAGGCAAGGGCGGGACGGCACAGGCCAGCACATTGCCAGATCTAAAATCCATGCTGACAATGTTGTTTTTTCAAATAATTAAATTTTACAGAGTTATATCAGTAAAAGGGTTACAATATATCGACAAATATGGGACAATGGGATAACAAAATTGGAATAAAAAGGGATAATTGGTGATTTGCACAATGTAAACCATAAATAAACAAACACATTTGTTCAGGCTGTTCGAATGATGATACATCTGGAGAAGAAGCAACAAGAGCCTTCCAGTCCAAACATGTCCCTGTGTGTAAGGCAAGGCAAGGCAAGGCAAGGCAAGGCAAGGCAAGGCAAGGCAAGGCAAGGCAAGGCAAGGCAAGGCAAGGCAAGGCAAGGCAAGGCAAGGCAAGGCAAGGCAAGGCAAGGCAAGGCAAGGCAAGGCAAGGCAAGGCAGGCAAGGCAGGCAAGGCAAGGCAAGGCAAGGCAAGGCAAGGCAAGGCAAGGCAAGGCAAGGCAAGGCAAGGCAAGGCAAGGCAAGGCAAGGCTATTTATATAGCACTTTTCAACACAAGGCAATTCAAAGTGCTTTACAAAAAATGAAAGAGATTAAGAAAATGGCATTTAAAATCAGTCATTAAAAAGAAAAGCTAATAAAATAAACATTAAAAGAAAAATTACAGTGCAGTCAATTACACATTAAAAGAAAAAATACATGGATAAAAGTTACAGTGCAGTCTAAGATATGAATAGTTAAATTAAAAGCAGCGACAAAAAGAAAAGTCTTCAGCCTGGATTTAAAAGTAGTAAGAGTTGCAGCGGACCTGCAGGTTTCTGGGAGTTTGTTCCAGATATTTGGAGCATAATAACTGAACGCTGCTTTACCATGTTTAGTTCTGACTCTGGGGACAGAAAGCTGACCAGTCCCTGAAGACCTGAGAGATCTGGATGGTTCATAATTTAGCAGGAGGTCAGAAATGTATTTTGGGCCTAAACCATTCAGTGCTTTATAAACCAGCAGCAGTATTTTGAAATATATTCTTTGACACACAGGAAGCCAGTGTAAAGACTTCAGAACAGGAGTGATGTGATCCACTTTCTTAGTGTTAGTGAGGACTCGAGCAGCGGCGTTCTGAATCAGCTGCAGCTTCCTAATAGATTTTTTGGTGAGACCTGTGAAGACACCATTGCAGTAGTCCAGTCTACTGAAGATAAAAGCATGGACAAGTTTTTCCAAATCCTGCTGTGACATTAGTCTTTTAATCCTAGATATATTCTTTAGGTGATAGTAGGCTGATTTAGTAACAGTTTTAATGTGACTGTTGAAACTCAGGTCAGAGTCCATGACTACACCTAGATTTCTGGCTTTATCTGTTGTTTTGAACATTGCAGACTGAAGCTCAGCGCTAACTTTTATACGTTCTGACTTGGCTCCAAAAACCATTACCTCAGTTTTATCTTTGTTTAATTGGAGAAAGTTCTGACACATCCAGTCATTGATTTGTTCAATGCACTTACTCAGTGTTTGAATTGGAGCATAGTCTCCTGGTGAAATTGTTACGTACATTTGTGTGTCATCTGCATAGCTATGGTAACTTATTTTGTTGTTTTTCATTATCTGAGCCAGTGGTAGCATGTAGATGTTAAAGAGAAGAGGCCCCAAGATGGAGCCTTGAGGAACCCCACGTCATATTTGTCAACTCAGATGTGTATTTACCTATAGAAACAAAGTTGTTTCTGTCCTTTAAGTAGGATTCAAACCAATTCAGAACTGTTTCCGAAAGTCCCACCCAGTTTTCCAGTCGGTCTAGTAATATGCTGTGGTCAACAGTGTCAAACGCAGCACTGAGATGTAAGGGATATTTAACTGTTCTCCACGTGATAAACTATAATAACGTTCACCACTGCTTTAAGAGATACCTTTGTATCCCTTTTACACCATACATTACTGTAGCTAATGTTGAAAAACCCACAACAGTGCACATTCACAATCTCCCCTGGCCTGGGAAAGACTTATTATTTCATTTAATTATCTGTTGGATAACAACATTCATTATCTCCATTGTAAGCGGAGACAGAATAATATTTATCATTTACCTAAACCTCAGAGTCCTTCTATTTTGGAATCTTCTAATTGGATATGTGTCAGCGCTGAATTGATGGTATTATCACTTTGACAGTCACCATCCTGATCTTTAAATGCAGAAAGTTATCACTCACCATTGGGCTTACAGTATGACATTATCAATGCTAAATGTCAGCTCTTTCTTGAGGTATCTGTCATTCTGGTGGAAACATTTAGTTAAGCACGCAGCATCATCACTGGAAGCAATGCTTCTATCTATCTATCTATCTATCTCTGTATGTTATACCAGTAAATGGGCTACAATATACCGACAAATATGGGGCAATGGGATAACAAAATTGGAATAAAAAAAGGGATAATTGGTGATTTTCACAATGTAAACCATAAATAAACACATTTATTCAGGTAGTTCTAATTGGATATGTGTCATCACTGAATTGATAGTATCGCTTTGACAGTAAACACCCTGATCTGTTAAATGCAGAAAGTTATCACTCTATTTTGTTAAGCATGCAGCATCATCAATTGAAGCAATGCTTCAAGACACACGCACACACACACACACACACACACACACACACACACACACACACACACACACACACACACACACACACACACACACACACACACACACACACACACACACACACACACACACACACACACGCACGGCCAAGCTTGGCTGCGTCAAAGAGTGGTACTTCTTTCACTGTGCTCCCGGCACATAGACGTGCTGCTCCTAGCGTCGGTACCTTGCAAGCACAGCAGTCACCTTCCAACCTCTGCGACTCTCCTCCGATCCGTCTCGCTCAGTCGCAGTTATTTTTGCAGGAGGGAGGGGACCGCCGATCTTCCTCTCCACACATTTATCTGCGGAGTTTCTCCACCGACGGAAATTGGGAGGGCTGCTAAAAAGTCTATGCTCCACGAAAGACACGCGACTGGTGGCTTCACCGAGCCAGAGAGGTCTGCCGTGCGTCCTGGGGATGAGGTTGCTGGCGCACAGCCGACACAGCGTTAAAGGAAGCCCTCTGTATCTGAAGAAACCGCCCCAGTGAGGGACACGGACGGAGGGAGAGCTGAGGGAGAGCTGCGGGAGCTGGTGTCGGCTGGGACGCTATCATTTCGACTAGGATGCATCTCTTCAGTGCCATGTTCCTGCTTGTGATGTTAGCTGTCATGCCCTGTGAGGTAAGGACTCTGGCTTAAACGCTTACACGTTATGAATAAGCATTGTTTAAAAGTTCCCAACATGTAGCCTACCATTTAAGCAAGAACACACGGCTAACGAGCAGACTGTTACAAAACTGGAAACATAATTTAAATTCAGTGCAGTGCAAAGACTGGACAATGAATGTTGCAGCATTTAATAGAACATTTGCTATTGTTCAGTATGCAACCTACCGAGCTGATGATAAGCAAAGAGCATAGAGAAACTTATAACAAGCAGAACTGCAGTTAATGTGAATCCAGCTGGGCTCACTTATCGTTTTATTCCGGGAATGTAAGTCTCACCCATGTTTCTGAATGGCATCTTGAAGCAGTAGTATGTATTACAACTAGTGGACTAGATGACTGGAACATGGTGATGAAATATTTTAAAGGAAAAAGAGTAAAGATTTGACTGATACGTTTGATGCCCTGGAGGTCGTTGTTTACAGCCCTTCCTGTCCATCTCTCTATCACTGACAGAGAGGTCCAAAGGCTCCTGGAGAGACACACACACGCGTTGATTAAGCTGAAAAGAACCGACACTGACAGTTTGTATACAGGATCTACAAGCCATGCGTAATTAGTAGTGTGCCATAGCAGCCAACAAACGGTTGTAGATCCTGGAGATGTGTGACGGGTGTCTGAGTGATTGTGTGGCGTGCTGTGTTGTGCATGACACTCGAGAAAGCTGCGTCCCTTTGCTAAAAATGACGAGCTTTGATGTGACCGTTGTAAATTGAAGTGAAGGATGGAAAATGATTTGACCCAGAAAAGCTTTCAGTCAAGGCAGATAATTTGAACTTGCAGGGGTTCATCTGGTCATACAAGCAGCATGGCAGCCTACACAGTACAAGGTCTGCTTATAAAGTAGGTACAATGTGCCTGTTATTTAGGAGTGCACAAAAGGCCCGATCTGTTGGATGGCACAGGTTTGCACCTTTAGCTCCATACAGCAGATACATTCAAATGTTCTACATTTCAGACTGAGGAAATATGCTGTAACATGTAAAGCCCATATGTTGCATGCAGGCAGCATACATTAGGGTTTTATATGGCATGTCTACAGGGCAAGCTGGAACTGCAGTTGACCTTTAACAAAAGCTACAGTATGTTGTTTTAAGTCTACAGGATGTGCTGTACACCTGTGTGCCAGGTTGAAAGTATAACATGTACATCACAGATGGTATTACATGAAAACCAATTGATTTTATTCTGAGTGGTATGAAACAAGGCGCAGCAGTTCCCAGGTCTCTAATTCAACAATCCGATTGAACACATCCCTAGCCTCACGATAATGACAAAATGAAACAATTCAAATGTGTTGCATTTTAACCTCCTATATATGTTTTTGCATGCATGATAACTGATTTAACCTTCCCTGAAAGTCCAAAACTCAAATGTATTAACTAAGCAAACAAAGTGTCAATTACAAAACGTGTTCTATTCTACACGCATCCACACAGCACTTTAAATGTTCTTCAATATATTAAGAGGAATACATGTCACTGGCAAATACTTGCTAAAGTGACACAGACAAAGTAGCTGATGACTTGCTATCATCACTCAACCCCTTCTTCAATGGGTTCACACTGTAATTGGCCTTGGGGGACAATTTGTTGCAAGTGTTTGCATTAAATATTTAAAGGTCTAAAAGAAAATATGACGCGGAAGATTGCAAGTCAAACATAAAGAATGTATGACTTGGTGCATATCCACTGCAATGACACCAACATTACTTTCCACCAGAGTCGAGATATTCACATATTTTCTGTCTCAGTCTTAGCACAAGCCTGTATTAAATATTAAGAGAGCTTTAATGAGACAGATGCACTTGTTTGTTAACTGCACACGTTTGTTAAGTACCCATAAAGCCCTGGGGGCCCTCAGTGTACAGATGGGCACCTGCTTGACCTTGCCACAGATGTCTTGTACATCAAGCCATGTATGACAGGACACACTGATATGCGTGTATGTGTGTTCATGATTTTGGAAGTAATGGATTTACTATATACACACACATAGTATACTGTAACCGGCTATAATAACACTTTAAAAAAATCTATTTAGGATGTCTAACTTTACTGGATGATCTTAAATAAACCTTAAACGCGACATATCTTCTCTTTAAGTACCAGAACATCTGAGAATTGTGTGCTCAAAATCTTTCTGCAAGGTGTAAACCATGTAAAGTTAATATTATTTAGAAAAATACATTCCACATATTGAATGAAAAAACTAATGTTGACTCTTCTTTGAAATGATAGGATAATAGCATACATTTCTGTGAAACTCAGATTTTCTTTAGTCTGATTTAATAGCTTATTATTGAAAGCTTCAAATTTTAAATTGAACAGCAAATATGGATGTACAGCCTAATTTATCTTGCTCCATTTAGTGTACAATGAGATGACTGGATATTGTGTTCATGTTTTCAACAAACAAAGGAATTTAACAATACAATTCAGTGTGAAACATTACTTTTATCACAAACAAAGCAACTGAATTTGGTTGGTGACAGCTGCCCGTAATACCTCAAGAATAAATATAACTGCTTTGTTGAAAACAAAGGCTTTGAATGAAACAAATCACATTGTGTTGTAGTCAAAAGAATGCTTCCAAATCAAAAAGCTGTGTGTTGCACTAATATTCCTGTTCAACTGACAAAGTGATTTAAAAAGCTTGCTGGAGCCTGAATGATATGTGAGGTCATACTTTCCAAGGGGACCCAAGATTTCTTGAGTTTGTTTTCTGTAGCTGCCCAGTTTCTGTTTACGGTAAGATTGCTTAATGTTTTTTGAAAGATTTACAATCAGGTTTGGAGGCAAAGCAACTGCGTAAGGGGGTGCCAGAGGAATACAGTTATTGGTTTAGGATGTCTGATCTTGAAGACTCCCAACATGGTTGAGAGTGATTGAAATAAACACTTGCTTTAGTGTGGCTGTACAAACATCAAATGCAATGGGGGAGAAGACTTGCTTGTCATTCTCAAAGAGTGAGTCAGAACACTGAGCAATTGGAAACAGGTTTCAGTAATATACTTGATCCTTTTTCTCACCAGGGATCACGATAAACAATCAGGCCACTATTTAGGGACTTATTAAGCTGTGTTTACTCATTCCAGATAGGTGTGATGATTAGACCAGAAAATCAGACAGCCAAATTAAAGCTAAAAAGCAAGTACTGCAAAAGAGAGAGCTCTTCTAAATCACAACTAAAACACTAAACACTAAACCATCCTTAGGCACAAACATTACGTTTATTTACGTTGAATTAATGATACAGTACTTATTGCTGTGATATACAGTAAGTGTCACTGGATTGAAATGGTTTTATTGATGCAAATGATGGGGCCGCTATTAGGGGTTTCACAACTACCAATATTTACTAGTCGACACGTTTTTCAAAATAGTAGTCGACTAGTCGACTAGTCGTTACGTCATAATAAAGACACACAAAGAGAGGTGTACAACTGTATTTTATATTGGAACTCATACAGTTACATTAAACACTGCATTTTAATTTGTGTTACATGGCTGAGTAAATAACAAACAGTAACTGGACTTAGTAAATAACAAACAGTAACTGGACTCACCAAAATCGACAGCAAAAAACTCTGTTTACTGAAATGCCACGTAAATCCAGTGCGCAACAGCGCATTGCGCAACACTTTACTCGCTGTCCTCCACGATAACGTCCACCTTTCCAGATTTTTGGTTTGCGTTGAGGAACACCAACGCATCGACATGTGAGGGAAGGAGGCTTGACCGCTTTCGGGTGACAGTGTTGCCTGCCAGGGAAAAAACCCTCTCACTGGGGTGCCTGTGGCTGGAATAGCTCCTCGAAAGCTTGGCTAAACGGGGGACGCGGTGCACGTTTTCTGCCCACCACTCCAGTGGGTTATCCATTGTGGGGATATGCGTGTGTCCGCTGGCAGTAAACCCTAGCTCATCATCCGCATCACTGTTGACCCGTTTTTTCTTGCTGCTCGTCTGCCTCGGTCCTGTGCTGACGCCGGTCCGTTGCTCACTGGTGCTAGCATTACTGCTAGTGCTAGCTGTCGGCAGCGGGTGTCTCATCTTCAGATGGTTGCGCATAGCAGATGTATGTTTGTTGTACTTCAGTACAGCTGTACACAACTGACACTTCACCGTGGAGTTGGTTACATCTTTGTTGAAGTACTGCCATACATAAGAATGTCGGACGTGTTTTGGAGCATTTTGTAGCACCTCGTTTACCTCCATTTTTTTCACGACTAGTCGACTAGGGCCTACAGCGCCGACTAATGGTAAAGGTAGTCGACTAGTCGATTAGTTGGTGAAACCCCTAGCCGCTATATGTTGCTATTTTGAGAAGAGTGTGTATCAGTATTATTGACAAACCTCACATATATTAGGTCTCATTCCACGAACAAATAGGAAAAGTGAAAGGCTAATACTATTTACTGTGTCTCTGCATGTGAGGACAACAAAACTTCAGACCTGAGCTCAATCAGAGCCAGGCAGGACAAACAGCTGGTTGGATAATATCCAACAAGACAGCTTTTAAAACAGATTTTTTCAGCAAGACTACCTGTTAAAAGCTTTGATAAATATGAAGGAATTAATCTGGATGACAAAGATGTGAGTGTATGTTTCCCAGGAGGAAGGACACTAGGTAGCAGGCTGGACAGAATATGTTCTGCCAAGCATCAGCCTAACCTCCACCAAGAGAATTAAACAAATGGAAATCAGCAAGAGCAGGGGTGTAAATCTGCCAGTGAGCGGCAAGGAGACACACTGAACTATAAAAAACACCTTGCTATGCTGTGACAGAACCCACGTTTACTAAATGACTAACACTGCATGACCATGAACAAGCCCTTGGAAGGTCAAGCTGCAACACACAGATCAAACTGTAAAACTAAAACAAGGAAATTACGTGTTTTGCATGCAGATTAGGCTTAATGTATCATGTAATAATGTTAACATTCAAGTACACTAGTGTGGCTATAAGATGAGTCACAAATGAATATCAATAATATGTAAGTTTAGTGTAGTTTTCTCTGTAAAAAAGTATAACAGACACATTTTTGCTGCCTGTCAGTCACTAACAATAATGTCGAGCACAATGTGGGTGAGTAAGTGAGCAGGTTGGGCTTGAGGAGCCACTATGCCTGCATCCACCTTCATGCACTAGCTGTAAATATGAAAAGGTGCTTCATAATCAGCCACAGATAATGAGGTTGCATTATGTTTGATACAGTGCTGCTTGAAGAGATTGAACAGTATGTGCTTGTGTCATGACTGATTAGGGCAGAGCTGGAATCAGTGCACGATAATGATACCACATTGTGCGAGTCTTACCACTGTAAAGAGATCTGTGTCATAAAGAGATGCTGCTTAAGAAAGGCTGGAGCACAGAGAGCTATTGAGCCTTTGTTCTGTCCGCTGTTCACTCCCACATCTTAATGTTTGATGTGCTTTCGTGTTGCCCACTGCTTTATCATCAGAGGTGTGTGTGTGTGTGTGTGTGTGTGTGTGTGTGTGTGTGTGTGTGTGTGTGTGTGTGTGTGTGTGTGTGTGTGTGTGTGTGTGTGTGTGTGTGTGTGTGTGTGTGTGTGTGTGTGTGTGTGTGTGTGTGTGTACACTGTATAATTGTTAGGACTTGTCTGCCCTCTGATAATTTGGTCCTTAAAAGGGTTAAAAAATGATTACTGAGGTAACACCTTCTTTACTAAATGGCTAGCTTAAAGTTAGGATACGTATGTAACATGTTGTGTTGGTGGTGAGGATTTAGAGCAAATAAATGCTGTAACATTTCCGGTACAGCAGATGTATTGATAAAAGAAGAGGTGGTTACAGTAGGATGTGTGTTTTTTAATGGACAGTGAGGTGTGTGTGCCTGTTTAAGTGCTTAGCTTTCTAATGATGATGTACCTGTTTCTGGGTCAGTTTTATAAATGTGGTCTGCTCATGACTCACACAGGGGTGATAGTAGCGCGTGAGCTTTTTTGCGAATGCGGCCGTGGGTGAAATGGGTGACTGATTTTGCTACTGCGGTGCCTTAGATGAGGCACGAAAGGCAGGTAGCGGTCAGCAGTCTAATTGGTTAACAGATGGGAGGCAGGGTAGGGAAGCATGTGAGGTCAGTGGCCTGACTCTCAGACTGACAGTGTGTCCCCGCCATGGTCGGGCCCCTGAGCTACAGAGGGTGTGTCAGTATGGCGTTACCTTTCCAGCTGGAATCCCCCTCTCCATATCATGGGTACGTATGAAATGTAAATTCTGCATAAAAATTGACCGATTGACCGGTCATTGACCGATCTGACCTGAAACAAACTGTGATCTTATATTCATACTACATCAGAGAAATGTAGTGATATTAAAACAATATCATGATTTCAGATTAGGTTATTGCCCAGGATTTCGTATATTGTAATAAGTGTTGTGTTTTCCCGGCTTTAAAAGATGCATCATATTCAACTGATGTCATTTTCAGAACTTTCCAGACTGCTGTAGCTGTCCAATTATTGGTCTCACTTACTAAATAATTTTATTCTCATTACTGCTAATTTTTTAATAAAAAATCTCATTGGGTAAACATTTTGTCCAAGAACCAATAGCCAACCATACAACATTGCTAGAAGTCTTTATGCAATTCGAATTTGATATATGATTTTCTCATTATTGCTCAACCCTACAATGCTTTACTAACGAAATCACAACAAAAAACGAATTGACAAAGGGAAACTAAATGGCTTGCAGGCTTTGGATTTGTATTCGTACAGCACATGATCCTATATGATTACTCTCCGCCTTTATTTTTGAAACCATGAAAGGAGATGAATATTGCAAGTACTTTAGAACCAGGGGACACATGCTTCAAACTCATATTGTCAAAGTCAGAGATAAAAGTCTGGTACCTTTGGTATTTAGTCCATGCTTTAAATGACCAACTACTCATTCAGAGCTACGGACTGACCACCACATGCTCTGGGGTTCTGTGGGATCTAAATGACCTCTGTTGATGCTTTCTGTTTTGTTGAAAACCCAGTGGCTGCTTTACTAAAATGACCATAAGCCATCCCATGGACTGAGCTGGATGACTGGTCTGCTCGTAATCGTCATTAAAAAGGTCTTAAAGGTCTTTTGGGAACTGGATACAGTTCTCCTTTGTACAGACAGGGTTAACCTGGCAGCTTACCAGCATCCAGCTGTACACTCAGGGACTGATTACTTTTATACATGCAGGAGGAAAGAAAAAGTAGAGGACACGTGCCCTTCCGACCCGACTCTTCCAGACAATTTCACAATCATTGACTGATGCACAACAATTTTCTCAAAATATTCAGTTTCCCCATAAAATGTATAGGAGGTTATTTGTATGGTTGCTGTCGACAGAGTATGGAAGGATCAGCTTGACTGGTGGGATGAATATCATCCCTATATCGCAATCTCTACCCCACTTTCTCTCTTTCCTTCTGTGTGAGTGTGCTCGAGGGTGCAGGATTCCCAGAGGTTTATGTCTGTGACTCTAAGCACGAGTGACATTTCTCTGACAACACCCAGAACAAGCACACGCATGCACGTGCGCATGCACGTGCACACGCACAGAACTCTTTCACACACATTGTTACCATCTCCTTTTCTCTCTCCCCTTTGCTCTCTAGTTCACAAACATGTCAGGAATGGGATCCACAGCCGACAAAGAGCAAAGCAACGCATTGAATCGACACCATCATAAATACAGCTGTGCCAGTTTTGCCTGTCACAGGTTATAGTATGAGTGACAGACACCAATTAGAGCACAGACACGGTTCATCATCTGGTCAATGCCGGACACACAGCCACCAATAATAAGGGCAACAACACACGTTACCTAAGTAACTGTCACCGTGGGACTCACCCAATGATTATTTTTTGCGTCCATCTGCTCTTTTTTTGCATTGCAGTAGGCACCTTCTGACCAGTTTTCTGTACGACCTTGCTTTCTCCTGCTCGATGAATCTTTTATGAGCTTGGCAATGTGGGTTTCTGTGTAGAAGATTGGAATATAAATATGGCTGTTGCGCCTAGAGCTCCTCTTTCGCTCTGATACAAAAGCTTTCATAAGACTGAGCAGATTGGGCAAGTTGCTATGAACGGTGCTCTTCACATGTCTTTGCTTTCATCGGAAAACACACATCCCATATCAGAGAGTGTTATGCATTATCAAACACCCAATATAGATTCTGCCTCCACCTGCTCGATCACATGCCCGGACAACCTACCACACTCCTGGGAAATCTTGTTTTATATATAAAAAAAGGTTTGGTTTATTATAGTCGGCATAGTTTTCTTTTCAATAGCCCAAGTTAATCAACACGTTCATGTTTTGGGGAGCTGTAGAATCACCTGACATGGACTCAGAGGTGAGGTAAGAGTAAATATTTTAGTTGAACTACTCAGACTGTACTACGCCTCTTTTCTATAACTACCTCTATCTCTTTTATCTGTTTTTCTGTCTCCTCTCCTCCTATTTCACATGATCCACTCTGCATTGCCATGTGTGAGTGTGACAGCATTGCCTCCCATGCTGAAAGCTAACTCAATTGCAGGTGTTTCATTTTGGGGAATGAAGGATGAGAGCTCTACGCCGCAGCAGAAGCGGGTGGAAAGAGGAACCATTTAATCGATGTGTTTTCCACGTGGCACTGTCACAGCCACTGAGTAGGGCCATTGATGAGGGAGGCTCTCTCTGACTGCGCCAAGGCTTAAAGGCTCCAGTCAGGGAGGCGTGGGAGCCCAGCAGCCACCAGACACTGCTGCATATCAAGCAGGCTGGCAGAGCTCTCTGCAGCCCCACGGTGCCATAGGTAGAGAGGTCCTTTGATAAAGACACTACATGTAGGAGAGAGTAGATAACAAGATGCTCCAGCGGAAGGAACACCAGCTTACATTAATATGCCACCTGATTCTGAACCCCCCCCCCCCCTCTCGGGATTTATCCAAGTCTTCAGAACACACACACTTGAATGTGTAACACTGGATGTGAACACCACATCTGGAAGTAGAAGTCACAACTAGAGAACTCAGTATGTATTATATTAAATAATATCATGGATATGTGTAGAACTGATGACATCAACTGAAATATATTTGATGTAGATTTGATGGATTACACAAAATTGGGGTGAAATGATGTAACAC
This sequence comes from Gymnodraco acuticeps, assembly GCF_902827175.1. Lineage (NCBI taxonomy): Eukaryota > Metazoa > Chordata > Actinopteri > Perciformes > Bathydraconidae > Gymnodraco > Gymnodraco acuticeps. The sequence goes on from NW_022990238.1 coordinate 5,613,611, forward strand.
GCACATTTTTCCACTCATCCATCATAGATAAGAAGGACCGCATTGAGATGAGCATACTAATGGGAAGGGACTTTTCTCGTGAGCCCTTGATTTTCCAGCAGGGCATTGAATCCACTGCTCATCATGCCCTTTTGATTATTTACAGAGTATATAAACAAAACATTATTTTTAAACAATGGCCTTGAGTTTGCCCAGAGTTCTCAGTCTGCAACATTTCACATTTTTTTTCTCAATAACCGACAGCCTCAGACGAACAAAGAACAAAATGTATTTCTGCATGACTCTAAATAAAAGCTCCAGTCCCTCAGTAATACTTTTGGCAATGGGTTTACATACTGTAAGTGCATTCAAATGATGTTAATGTGCAGCATTAATTAAAGCTAGGAAAAAAATGGAGCTGTATATAAAAGCAATAATGTGCATTAACTAATAATTAAACACCAGTATATAAGGTACATATAATGTAGTCACACACACACACACACACACACACACACACACACACACACACACACACACACACACACACCTGTATAACAAACACACATAGACAGATGCTGTTAACTGCAGATGCTGTGGTGATCAGGGTTAGTAAAAAGTGAGAGGATGTGGACTGGGTTTGAATAAGTGCCCACTGGAGTAGCTGAGCAGGGTAGCATGGTTGTAAAGTGAGATGGCAGGAACGAAAGAGAGAGAGATAGAGAAAGAAAGAGTAAGAGAGAGAGAGAGATAGAGAGCGGAAAAGAAAGAGTGGAGTTGCTGGAAATGAAAATTGGAGATTGCAGGCGGGGATAGAGGGGGAAAATAGACAGAGTGCCTTCCGACTGTGCCTGCCGAATGTGCCTGCAGGGTTATTATCTCTCCCATCCTAACCAAAAGGAGAATAATAATTAGAGGCCTATCGCTCCGTCACTATGATTTTTTTCCGCTCACTGGCCCTGACACTCCTTGCAGATCGCCTTTAATTATCGCCACATCGCTTAATCAATACGGCAGTGACCGTGACAAAACAATGGCATGTGCATCCTGTCGCTCGGGCAAGAGAGACACAGGAAGCAGCAGGAAGGAGAAGAAAAGATGAAGTGTCGACAGACAAGACGGGAGACAAAAATAATGTAGAGTGGCATTTCTGTGGGGAGGCGGGGGAGCAACGTCATGCTCTGATAAAAACCTGCTCTCATGATGATTAGAGTCTGCACTTGTTTATCTACTGTTTAGTTTGTGTTCAAGCAGATGTGTGGCAAGAAGTATGTTTTTGCATCCTACTGCGTCACAAGGTGAGGAAAGAAAGCAGGTTGCACGGCTGAGCTCAGGCAACAGTTCTGTCCTATCATGTCACACTATAAGGGATCTAATGCAGTAATCCTCGTTACTTTTTCGAGCAGCAGAGCTGAGTGCTTCAGCCACACTAATGGTGATGTGATGAATAGGTATTCAGAAGAGGTTTCTCTCTATAAGCCTTAGTGCCTCAGGATAGTGGCCCTCTCAGGCTCTCTTCTATTAGTCCTCTCAGTGTAAGTAACAGCAAGCAGAGATCATGAGAGGAATACTTCTCACTTTTTAGGGGCATTTTTTTACTTACTGTATGTTCTTTATCAATATCTGCAGCTGCCATGCTTACATATCTGTTGGTCTTATCCAACATAGGTCTAATGGCAGCTGCAGATCATGGAAAGACTGTTTGATGTGAACAGTGGGATTGTTTAAATTGTGGATTAAGTCAGGGTATAATGATGATTCTGGAAAGTTCAACTAAATTGAGATCAACATCAAGGAAATACAAATTGTCAGATTATATTTGAATGCAATGGAGCTCTCAATATGTTTGCATTTTCAAATTAGAGGGAACCCTTGTATTGGTGTCAATACACTTTAAAGTGGACCTATCATGCTATATTTGAATAATATATTGTAGGGCCATAGTACCTATATAAAACATGTCTGTGAAGTTCTTTTTCAAAATACCAAACAGATCATGCATTTTAGCCATGCCTCATTTCGCTCTATTTGCTCTATTCCAGCCCTGTCTTCACAAGGGCTGATTCTGTGGTAAATGAGCTGCAGCTGACCACGCCCCCCTGCAAAGGAGGGGGGCGAGGCACGAGCGTCATGTTACCATGCTGTTACCATGCTGTTACCATGCCACGGCAACCTCTCATTCCCCTGATAGGTAGAGAGTTGGCCATATAGGCGGAGCACCCCGTTTCTGACGTCAGAACAATTTAAAATCTGTATCAGTCTGTATCAGCTCCGTTGCAGCCCCGTTTTTAGAGATTTGGGTATGGAGGAAAAGAGAGAGGGTTGTGTTTTCTGACACTTGGTGAGTTCCCTGACACACATATTCCTGTATAAAAGACGTACAAGAGTACATTTTGCATGATAGGTCCCCTTTAAATTAGGGATTAAATCTCTGGGTTGCAGAAATGAGTTACCCTATCCAGCTCATTATTCCGAGGTATTTCTGTCATTCTAATCTAAAATTATTAGAGGTTTTACCACAGGCAACCAGGCAATAATCAATAATGATATGTCCCAAAAGGAATTAGCAGAGAAGTCGCTGACTGCCATGTCTTAAAGACACCAAATGAAAATATTTATGTTAATGATTAGAAGAGGATGTGTCTCCTTAAGGGAAAAATCATCTCTCTCTTTCCCTCCTTGTGCTGCATGGAATATTAATGCCAGAGATGGCCTTTTCTGATATCATATCTCTCAGGCTGCACTCACAAATATCATCATTAGGCTCCATAGATCTGTGTCGTGCTCAGAATAAAGAGCATGCTGCACAACATCCTGCATCAACTGGAATCCTGCACACACCGTTTGTGGAAATCTATCCAGCATCCGTTTGTATCTTTATAACAATCATACACTCACACATTCTCAAGCACACACTCCCCACAATATAATTCACATTTCAGGATGAGACTCAATTGAGTTGGTTATGCAGGACGTGTCACCACATTCAACATACAGTTTATTGCTTACCATCTGAACGCTGCATCTGTTACTGAATGATCCAGCCTGATGATCCAATGTAACGCCTGTGGTGAAGCACCAGCCTCTATGACCATTAGGGCCTCCCACCAATATCTTCCCACTCAGAATACATCTCATCTCACACTCCACTGGCTAACTCCACAGAATATTACCCTTTTATAATTTTCAACATATGGTCCTTTTCAGCTCTGTACACTCGTTTTCTCAAGTTCGTTGATATTTTCCTGTCTGTTTGTTTAATCACTGAGCGGATCAGTGGATTTCAACAACACTTCCTAGATTTGTGCAGATTACATGGCTGGAATCGTCACGTTGTTGGGGGGAGGCACAAGGAACACAAGACAGTTTATTCATACTAATAAGTATCTCTATTCTTTCCACCGGCAAGGCAAAACTCCATAAAAGCACACAGTGACAAGCTAATTTGTTTATCTAGAGGTTTCTCCTATCCAGTTTTGCCCATAAGCCTATATGGCTTTAAATGTAATATTCAGTTAGGGGCTGTTTTTGGATTTCTCTCCACTGCACACTGTGCCTGTGTTGGATTAATAATATGCCCTTAATTAAATGTTATAGCTTCTTTGAGCATTAATGACCTGAAGACAAAGGACACAAATGAGGCTCTAGTGTGGGCTCTGACAAAGGAGCTGGACACAAGACTGCAGGGCTGTCTCTTCATTACTAATATACAGCTATAGCTGATGGGTTCTGGTCATTGTTTGATCCTGACAGTCTACAGCGCAGAGCACTACTCTAACATTTTATTTCAGAATTGGCTGCTGCAAAACCTCAGTCAAGCAGACTGTAATTGGCAGGATCGCACCACTCCTCTCTGGTCCTGTTAGTTTCACTGTTGCAGACGTGGCAGAAAACAGACAAGATGTAAATTCATCACCTAAGGGAGTTTAAAATGCATCACCCATCCTTTTCTCTCTTTATCGGTTTCTTCAACGGCCGCTCCCTCTCTTTTCTGCCTCTCCTTAACATCACAGTCTTGTCTATTACCCTTTTTTTTATCTCCTGTGTTTTTCTTTTGTTTATATATGTGGTTAGCCAATCATGGTGATTCCTTTACTCTGTGACTGGGTGACATTTATAAACAATGACTCCGACACAGGCCAAATGAGAAAACACAGACAGACCCTTTGTCCCCTGTTCGTCTTACTCATCTAACAAGGGGCTAGTTGCACAACATCTAAGATCAGATCTCAGCTCTTTTGTGGGTATTGATAAATATGTCATTGATGCAACAAAGCACTTTGCCATTGCAGTAATGAGACAAAGGAATGACATTAGACTTCGGCAGCTCCCTGCAATAACAGTAATACATCTATATAGAGGTCCTATACAGATTTGTAAATATTTGCAGTAATAGCCATCTGAAGAAAATTGGTCAGAGCGCTTAGCAGAAGTTACCATCTGGAAGAAAGAAACTCAATTATCCTTGGGGGTTATTGTGACTGCACCAAAAGTTCAGTGGCCATGGGGGTCAGTCTCATCTACTGGAGCAGGCTTTCTTGAGATTAAGCTTGATTTGGTTTTATTTATTTGACATGGCAAAAACATAAATAAAACATATCATACACTCTGACAAAGTCATTGAAACAAATGCAGAGGATAGGACAATACAGTAAAAATAAAAACATATTCCTCTTTGTGGTCCTTTTTCCAGTAGAAGACTAAAAGTAAGCAATACAGGTCACAGGTGACTATCTCAACAGGTTTCACACAAACAAACACATATGCTGTACATATGTTTTTTTTACATTTCTAAATCAGAATCTCATTTTGGTCAAATTCCATTCCCCAAATATTATACCCATATGACATGCAGGACTGGTTTGACTTCACCTCTACTGAAAGCCTATTCCACTCCGATGGCATGAAAGGACAGGTATTTTGCTGAGAATGTGTCTTTAATTGACATGGCACAATGTTTGTCGCCCTGCGTCTGATTATGTATTCACGAGAGTCCCTATAGCTACCTTTATGCAAGGCTTTAACTTCTCAAATTGTTGTTGGTAATTACTCCATTTATAGAAATATCTTTCCCTATGCGCAGCAGTGAGAATGTTTGATTAGCGGGTGCAAAAAGGTCAGAATGGAGTAGCTGTTGGATTCAAAACAGGATTGGTTTGGAGGAGCTTTGTAATCAGGTCATGTAGCCAGAAAATGATCAAATCAAATCAAGTTTTATTTATATAGCACATTTATAAACGATTTTTGGTCGAGCCAAAGTGCTGTACATATAATAAAAATAGCCTACATTAGAGACACTTTACAGCAAATACAACAGCACAGATTGTTAAAAACGACACCCTCTATCCTTAGACCCTCACATCGTACAAGGAAAAATTTCCAGAGAAAACCCCACAGTTTAAGGGGAAAAAATGTGAGAAACCTCAGGGAGAGCAACAGAGGAGTGATCCCTCTTCCAGGACGGACAGACGTGCAATAGATGCCGTATGTAAATCGAAGAGATAATACATTTTACAGCATATAGACCGAAAGTTAGGAAATGCATGTGTCTGTAATAAGAAGATGAATCCACGAGGATGTCAGCTACAATCCTGTGGAAGCCATCAGGGAAGCAGCATGACGAGACCCAAGGCAGGACCGCAGAGACAGGTTCAGCCACGACCCGAAGTCCACGACTTAATCCAGAACTCGGGATAGAGGATCCAAGACACAGGACTACAGCAAGAGGATCAGCCTCGACTCCGGATCCCGGCGTAGATATAGATACAAAACAAGAAAAAAGATTTGGCTGGGTTAATCGGAACAAGAGAATACACAGACACAGACAGAGAGGGAAAAGGTCATTGGATAAAAGTTATTCTTGATAACCCTCTAGAAAGATCTCATGAACTTCCCCACTCAATCTATCAAGACCCGAGCAGTTCTATTAGATATAGATAAGAAACAGAGATAGGGAGCACAACATCATAGTAATTGTGTGAATGCATACATGTGCATATGGGCGAGTGTGTCTTTGTGTGTGGGCTATTCAACTTGGCCACATTTGCCACAGGAAATGCTGCTCTGAGTCTTATTCAGCTGGTCCTGTTGGCATGAGAAGGAACAGAACAGTGGATACAGCCATGCTGCGCTGCAGAATGTGTGACAGCTGATTGCTACATGTAGTTGTTGTTTGATCAGACCTTTTCTTTGGCAAGCATCAAGCAGAATGTGACTCCCTGCTTGTCCCTGATTGAGCCATCTGACATTCAACCATTTACTGTTCAGACATACCAAATACCTTACAAATAATAATGCATAGTGGAGATAGTAATCAAGGGAGCAATCAGGAGCAATCAATCCGTCTATGAATAAAATTGAAATGCATGTTCCAGCAATATATTCATGAAGCTTCCAAGATAAGAACACTAAACTAGGTTTCTCCAGTTCAATGTTGGCTTGATCAAGTAAAACAAGAACATGTATATTTGCTTGCAATTCAGCCTGTTCAATTGTAGCTGTTCCTCTGGTGGGTCATAAATCATTTTTGCCCACAAATTTCAAATATCCTTTGGAAGTGTTCTCTGGGCTTGCCTTAACACAAATCATAATTATCATCATTGAACTTGTGATTATAAATGTTGTCTTTGGGCACACAATGGGTTGAAAGGCAGTTTGAGTGGCTGTTAGATTTCAAGTAAAAAGAGACATGTTGTTCTGGGTTAAAATATTTGCTTCAAACTAAAAACAAAACAAAAGATCAGCTATACTCCGTCGAACATATATAGTTCTGTACAAATTATTTAACTTTACTGGTACTTGGAGACTGTTTTCAGAAACAAACCGAGAACAGCATGCTGTAGGTGAAGAGGCCTGCTATGAGTCAATCTCAGATCTGCAGTCTTGCCTTGTAATATTATGAATGCGTCTCCTTTCTCTTCACTGTGGGTTCATTAGATAGGCTCTATTGTAAAGACAATGGATAGACTGGCCACAGGATATTGAAGGTGTTTTACAGTCGATACAGGCAGGCAGACACACTTACAATATTGATTTTCTTATTCGTGTGTTCCAACTGGAAGGACAGAATCTCTCCTGCTAACATTATTCTAGTTAAACACCATCGGGCTGAGCCTCTGTTTTGTTACTTTCCTACAGGAGTGACCGATTTACTTTATACTGCGTGCATGTTACAGCTCTACCAGGTCTCTCGACAACACTGAGGCAACCACCATTAGAGGGTATTGTCGACATTTCACAGCTCAGTGGAGAGAAATCGTGGTTCATGCAAGTGGACACAAACAAAGAGAGGCATTGACGCATACAAACAAATCTATACATGCATACGTAAGCACATACACACAGTGATGGACACACTTATTGTCTTTACGAGATTATTGTGCCTGATCTTGTCAAACAGTGCTGAAGCAAGTTGAACATGAAAGGTTATCAACTCCCATGTAAGGTCTTCATGCAAGCCATATTTATGATGCCATTAATCATATTATGTCACCTTTCTCTGTGGTCAGAGTGGGACAGAGTCCCTACTTTATTTGTGGTGAACTCTCTCTGCTTGAATTATTGAACATATTCTACTCAATTTGATGTGTTCCCTGCACTTAATGCATGCAGGGGTCGATGCATGTGTGCTCTATAATCCTCCTGTAGTCTCAGTCGCTACTATAAAATGTAAAAGCCCAGATGAGTTTCCTTAATCAAAGGCCCACAGGAGCTGTTAATAGATTAAAAACTGCACACCACTGCGTCTGCCTGCCTAGACCCTGGGGTACAGCCTATTTATGCCATTTAAATAGTTTCCATGGTAATGAGGTCACACTTTGTTTGAGCTGATTTTGATCTTAATATATTAGGAAGGCAGTGGGCCTCCATGTCCATCATCTAATTAATGAATTATGACTCAGAAAAATAGCCAGTATTCTTAGAGCAGGATGACTCCAGCATCTCTCAGAGCTCAGGCGGGGGTTTGTGTGTGGCCTCAGTCAAAACGGCATTAATGTTAAGGAGGTCTGTGTAATTAGCTGAGGTGTAAGTTGTTCCTGTGTTTCCGCTGTGTTTTTGTAGTGTTTGGTGCTTTCTGTTCCACAGTTTTGTTGTTATCTCACCCAGAGTTCTTCCCTATGACCTCAGGCTTTATAGCACTCTACTGCCATCCATGGGTGTGCACAAATGCTGCCATTTGTGCAGTTGGTGGCCATTTTCACAGTTTGAACTTATTAAAAATGCCCTTTATAGAGCAAGCCCTCAGGCTAAGAGCAGAGTGATTTCTTTTTTTAGATGTTTATTATTAAGCACAAAGCCATGTTTGCATGTCTCTGTGGAGGCACCAAAATGTTGCACAACATTTGTGCATGCAGATGTTCCACAGGGTTTGTTTCTACAGTATGAAGTGCAAATCTGAGTCCACGCATGCAACAGGACAGTATGAACACCACTGAATGTGCATGAGCTAAGACACATGTAGGGTAAAGGAGAAACACATGATGCGATGCCATTTTTATTAATGCCGGAGGGGCCAAGAGAGACAACAAAGAGAGGCAGAGAGTGAGAGGAGTTAAAGGCTAAATAAAATTCATGAGAAGGAGAACAAAGGAGAGCAGAGAATTGAAGATAATAAGCAGCGAAAATGAGTCTGGACAATTATTATGGTGTAAATTGTGAGGAATGGCAGTGAAAATTAATCAAAAATAATTAAATTATTACAGGTTAAAAGGCCGACTTCCTCTCTAGTTAATATGTAATGAAAGCTTGTTCTGCCAACAGACTTCGTGATTAGATAGTTGATTGGCAGAGCATGGATTTATTTGCGGTATGGCAGATTGTCCTCATGACACTCATTATTCCCTTCCTTTATTTGGGCCATCACTTTACAAAAGATGGCATCTGACCTGCACTCTCTGACAAGAATTTAAAGTTTGAAAGAGTTCAGGTGCGCTCAACCTTACATAAGTAATGTGAGTAAGTTATTAACAATGGCTTTGAATAAAAAGACCCTGAGATAGAAGAAAAGGATATGAAAAATCTGTGATAGAAGATATGATTTGCAGGAGTCTGATGACAGCCTCTATGGTTTCAGTTCATTTACATTTAGCAGGCGCAGCATTCACATACAGTATGTTCTTGGCACAAATTAAAGAAAGGCAAATTAAAAAGGGAAAAGCATTGTCATCAGAATTCAAATAATAGTGTCTAGACTGCTATTATAAAATCAGAATGCAAGCTGATGAAAAGAGAGAATAAAGAGGTCTGGGAGACACATTTTCCTTAGAGATTAAACTTCTGAGTCACCAACTAGTAATAAAAGAACAGTCGACGGCACATGTCTAATTTGAAGAAACAAAAAAACTACCTTTGATATTGATCATTATAATTTTGAACATTAGGCATGGGCAAGGGAATTTATTATGTCAAACTGGGTCCTTAGGCTACTAGTTTAGGGTAATGTCTGCCTATTTAGTAGGGATGCTCCGATCGCCAATTTCGGGGCCGATCACCGATCGCCGGAATCAGTATCGGCCGATACCGATCGCCGATCCGATCGAGTGGGCGGGGCCTAAATGGAAGATTTAAACATCACTTTAAATCTTCCATTTAAAGTGATGTTTAAAACTCAGTTAATGGGGCTCATTCACTGGAGCTTCCACAAACAACAATCAACTTAATTATTACATTCAAATGATGTACATTATTCAAATTTACATTCACTTTGGATAATAACACGGGAGAAATTAGCGGAAGCGCTCTCTTTTCCTCTCGCCCTCTCTCTCTCTCTCCCTCTCCTGACAGCCTGTCAGTATCTCATGCAGCTCACTGATCCAGTAATGAGTGACCCGACAATGAAGAATAAATATATTTATAATAACTAGTTTAGCTTGATCCAGAGGTAGATAAAATAGCTAAGTGTGTTAGGTCTAACTCTTACGGTACGTCCACACAGCAGCTTTTCAAAAATCTTGAAAATCTTGGAGCTGGGCGTGTCTGAAAGCTTGGGGATTTTTTACGAGCAACGCGACCAACAACCAATCACATGAATCTCCCGCCCCCGACATACAAAGCAAAAAAACCCGGGGATTTTATGCGAGCAATATATATATATATAAACTCCCCAAACAGGCGAAAACTTACCAGTTTCACCCACTGTCTCTGCCACCTCCCTCCATGCCTGGTTCCTCCGGTTTGTATCCCGTTAATAGTTCTGGTCGTAAAGAACCGGGTGATTTGCTACCGTAATTTCTCATTTGGGATATGAGGAAATGAACTGCGGTCTGGTTCTCCCTGTGTGTGTGTGTTTCGCTGCGCTTACCGGTCCGGCGGGCGGAGCTGCAGGATTTCTGCTTCACACACGTTGCATACCGCTATTTTACTGTCTTTTTCGGACACCTTAAAATAATGCCAGACCGGTGAAGCCATTTTGGCGAGCTTGTTTTGCCGCACACAGAGAAAAGTGTCATGTATTTTACGTCATGCGATCGGCTCTCGCGATCGGCATGTTTAGAGAGCACCGATCGATCGGTAGAGAGTGAGTATCGGCCGATATCGATCAATGGAGGAACATTTAGGATGTGGCCATGTACTTCTATCTGCTTTGAAATATCCTACTTCTTGCACAATGGCCATAGTCGTACATGGGGTGAAAGATTTTCACGTAATTTAAGATGATGCACCAATAATCACCATCATAATGCTTTTCTTTTCAGTCACCCCTCTTACTTTGTACCAGGACAGAAGCAGGAGCTTGGTTATTTAATAAATAAACTAAAGTAAAGGACGCCCATCGATGTTTAAGTCTTTGCTGCCACCCAGTGAATGTCACCATTACTGCATTCTCTTTAGACGGTACATTGAAGTAAATATTAAGTACGGTAGATTACAAACATAGCTTTATTCATCTCTCACAATAGTTGCAAGCATATTCCCTTAAATATGTAAATATAGTTTATAATAAATGTTATTAGCACATTGTTTGGATTAGTTATAGTAATTTGCCTGTAGACATAATAGACAAACTATTTAGATAAAAACTAAAACATCTGTGATGTAATCAGATGATATGTGAAATGTACTTGGCTTCAGTCTATTTCCCGCATGCCCCTGAAGGCAGCAGTGTGTTTGTGACACTTTAATGCATTGTACCTTTCTCTAAAATCTCTGTGAGACATGGAACAGAGTGATTCTAAACCGAAGTGCCACGCGATGCCTCACATACCCTTGACACGTTCACATAAAGTGACAACTACCTGTCTACCAGTTTCAATATTGCACAACAGCGATGATGGGCGATGATGGGCGATGATGATGCCCCCCCCCCCCTCCCCTCTGACTGTGTAAGGCAGCATGTTGGCTGCAATCCCACCGGTAGCCACACAGGGTCAGTCTTGCTACAAAAATAGAGGTGCAGACACATGTGGGAGCCAGCAGGTGAACTGAGGAGGGATTAATTATTTTTGGATGGGGCTGAGAAAGCTGTCTCTTCTCATATCACTTCACAGTATGGCCGACACAGCGGAAGCCATATCACTCACCCGATGTGACTGCTCGGTGAAGGGAGCCCATCCATTGTAGACAAACTGAATAAGTCAGCAGACCAGGAAGCCAACAGAAAGGAAGATGACCTGGCCGTTTTGTCTGAGTGGGCCACTCTGTCATCATTATTCATGGTTGTTTAGGGCATAATATGAGACCGCCAGTGGCCCAGAATATTGCAGGAAAATGCGGCAAGGAGATGCTTCAAGCTTCAAGTAGTAATTTGAGACACTCTCCAGATCCAATACATATCCTACATCCAAAGGGTTGATCTACACACGTCTGAGGTCTGTCCTGAAATTATCTCCAATCAAGATAGAGGCAAAACCCCTTAGGTGATACAACATCTAATAGGCAGTAAATAAATTGCTATGCTATCTGACACTGGTTTACCTGCTGTGATTGTGATGAGAGCTTAAGCCATTTGGATTACAGCAATACAACAATTGTTTACCTACACCACTTGAAAATAACTTGTAATCCCCCATTATTGAAGGAAAGCATGTGGTAGCAGCCAGGTAAGAAAACAAATGTATTATCAGTTTTGGATACAAGTTGTTTTGTAAGCTTTAACGTTATCCGTCATTATGTCAATTCAATCATTATCCAAATGTGAACTCTTGCACTTATACTGTAGTTTTAGAGTTTCAGGCAGTGAATGTCGAGAAGACATGTAAGTTAAGATGGTGATATGGTTACGCCCCAGGCAGGGTGGATATGGTAGGATACTGTAGAAGTGGAGGCTACAGGCTGATATGTCATGAAGCAGAATGACGGATGAGCTGTCAGAAGCAGCCGTAGGCAGAGGCACCTAGATCTCTCATACCATTAATACTTTTCTCAATGTCTCCCCTCACGTCCCTGGAAGACCTTAAATCTATCGACTTCCTTATTTTTATAACCAGTCCTCCAATCAGTGAAGTTAGTTTGATGAGGGCCGTCTACTCAACCTGAGATCATGCCTTTGGCACACACATGCCACATAACAGAGCAGAGATCAGCCCTCTCACATCAGTCTCTATCTGATCTCCACACAGCACACATAAATGTGGAAGTGCACACACACACACTGAGATTTGAATCATGAAAGCACAGCCACATGTCAAAGAAACAGAAAATAATAGATGCATGCATGCAAAACAGGGCTGGCAAGAACAGAGCATAGGCTGGTCGGGAGGGGTTGAGACAGAGAGGCAGCCAATGCACAGCTCTGCATCTTGAGGAAGAGAGTGGAACGGAGAGGGAGGGAGAGATAAGGGCAGAGTGAGGAAGTGAGAGAGAGGGAGGGGGCGAGGCTGAGGCAGTCACTCTGAGGGGAAAGATTCCAGGGTGATGCTGTTGGATGTGAGCTGCTCTCCTCTAACCAGTCTCTGGCTGTGGGTCTGGTAACTGTGCTTCTCCAGCTCTGGGAGGCAGACACTGACTGGCTGCTTCCTGCCTGGACTGTCTGGAGCAGAGAGGGGTTTGACTGGAGCCGAGGTCCAGGGCAGGGCAGGGTAGGGCTGGCTGCAGGGCTGTTAGCGCCGGGGCCCCACAGGGAGCAAACATGAGCGTTCCCATGCTAAAGATCGGGGCGGTGCTCAGCACCATGGCTATGGTGACCAACTGGATGTCTCAAACTCTGCCCTCTCTGGTTGGACTCAACGGGACCACCATCTCCAGAGGGGGCACTTCGGAGAGGATTGTCAGTGTGCGTATGACTTACTTTCATTTTTTGCAAGTGTCTGTGTGCACTATATTTGTCCATTAATGTTTTTATTGTGAATGTAAGGCAAAAAGAGAGTGACAGCAGAAGACTCGGGGTGATATTGAAAAAATTGAAAGATACTAAGATTAGAGTTAGAGTGTGCCTCATGTTTAACTAAAGAAACAGCAGAGGGGTTTCTGGGAGGAGTGATGGGTGTGGGACTGTCACAAGTGCTATGATGCAAGAGCTGATAAGAGATGATAAGAGCAAGATGATGGAAGTCGACATGCATGTGCGAGCAATGTTTCAACCAAATGTGAAAGATGTACATGTTGGTGTGTGAGTCATGTTAAGTATAATGATGCAGGATTGTGGGCTAGTGGCTGAGTGATGAGGCGGAGGCGCAGGGTGCAGTGTGGACGGTCGTGGTAAATCATATGTCTTTGGCAGGGTGACGGGAGGTAGAGAGCTGTTCTGAGTGATGTTCAGGCTGATCCCATCTGTCACTCACCTCCAGGGTGGGAAAGATGTTCAGATTCAGAGGTGATGGGGGAGACAGGGAGGTTGAGACAATGTTACAATTTAACGTCTTATTTCTCCTCCGTTGTTTGTCCCTAAATCCTCCTCTCCTCATGTTAAACATTCTGGCATTTAGAGAAGTCATACAGGTATAACAAGGGCATCTGATGTGTTTTGTTAGAAAACTGTTAGTTAGTTTAAGGTTTTATATTTAATTTTGTTTACACGCTAAGTTTTTTCTGACAGTTTGTTAATAGGAGGCAAGACAGACATTAAATATATCAAGTAGACTAATAATTGATTAATTCATAGGATTACCTTCGCCTCTATCCCGAATGTGTTATTTGTGGTAACCTTACCCTTTAAGCAAATACTTTGGTCTGTTGAAATGATTGAATGAAATGTAACATCCCAAGAGATTTGCAACCATCTGGGTAAATGTGTGTGTCTGCATGTGTACATGAATTGCTGTGTATGTGGGTGTGTTTTTATGTCCAAATATGAACCCAAAGGAAGTTTTGGAATGTGTGTCTCAGGGGGGACATTCCATCTGTTTAAAAAAAGAGTTATATCATTTAAAAGGGTTTGTTAAAGCATCAATCGCAGCATTATGTCTCCCTATTATTGCAGTGAGGTGTCAGGTTGATGTCTTCTTGGAGATAAACTCACAGTATACCCTTGTGAAAATGTCAAGCATCTAGGTAAAAGCATTTTGCTCCAAATTGTGTTGTATCTTTCCTACATCAGGCTCATATTTGAGCAGTTCAATCTCAGTAAATCATCAAAGTTAAATCATAATGTCAGAACTCAAGGCATGTTTGAATTATTTACAGCACTAAACTCTATAATCCTATTGAACACCCACCTTTCCCCGGGGCTATGGCCTGATTAAGCTATCCACTGTTTTTTGTAAACTTGCTTATCCTGCTTAGGGTCAAGAGAAATAGAATATGTTGCAAGGTTCTTCTTCGGTAAACTCATGTCTGGGAGCCTTGTAATTTATATTTCAAAAGACTGGAAACAACAGATTATTATAGTTGTGAGTGGCTATTTTCTTTCAGGCAACTCATTCACATGAGAAAAGGAGAAAGGCTGCCATCTAAGATAATTCCATCAATGTTTTATTACAACTGATGAGCCAGTTTGATTGTGCCAGAAAAGTTACAGTATACCAGTCTGCTGTGATGGGAAATGTCTCCCCTTTGAGACAGGAATAAAACAATGGCAGGGAATAAAACTTTAATGTAACGCCTCGCCTCAAAGTCCAATCACTATTAATGAGACATTTGCCTGTGATGATCTTAGAAGCAGTCGTGACTCACACAATGTTTAGAGCTCTAATCAAAAACAATCTAGCCACAGTCTTGTGACACTGTGATGCTAGTGTGCCAGTGGCCATTGCGTGCACTGCTGCCAGTCTCCACCCTGGCACCAGTGCACGCTGCTTCCACTATTCTCCAAGCTCAGAGCTATTTCCATAGTCTGCTTTCTGCGCTCGTCTTCTAACAAGCTTATTCAAGAATACAGCTGACTGAGTTTCTCTGTCCTTTCTGAGAAGGCACTGAGCACAACCCTGCCTGGATGCTTGTACACATCTGGAGAGTGCAAAACGATGTTCTTTAATCCTGCACAAGATGGTCAAGATGGACCTTGTGCACGCAC
Source organism: Gymnodraco acuticeps (assembly GCF_902827175.1). Taxonomy (NCBI): domain Eukaryota; kingdom Metazoa; phylum Chordata; class Actinopteri; order Perciformes; family Bathydraconidae; genus Gymnodraco; species Gymnodraco acuticeps. The sequence continues at coordinate 5,628,978 of NW_022990238.1, forward strand.
ACTTATTTTTTTTTAATGGTATACTAAGAAATGAATATGAATTTATTAATACAATTGGCAGTTGTTGTTGTTGTTGTTGTTGTTGTTGTTGTTGTTGTTGTTGTTGAATAAGGAAACCAGCGTGCTCTTTCATTATGTTTTTCAAAACTGAAATCAAATCAAGTCAAGGTAACACCTGACATTTGGGATAGAGTTGCCATGACATTGCTACATTTATTTTTGCCAGATGAAAATCAACAAAAATAAGAACTTTAATTTTATTTGCAAATACCTGGGGGAATGCATCACATAGTTTAGCATAGTCAGAGAGACATCCTACTTGCTATCAAGTTAACCACTGATAAATGATATAATACTAATAATATAATAACAAAACTGATCCGAGAATTTAACCTTGGTGTACTCTACATGTTAAAGTCAGAGTAGAAAATACATTAATCTCCTTTTAAGTAATAACAACTCAAGGTGTACCTGTTCACTGATTCTCTCTGTGCTTAGGAAAGGATTACCGGCACATTATGGTTTATTTTTCAAGGAAATAAAATGTGTGTACTGTATCTGTTCACGTGTACAAGGTTTAATTTAAAGAAAGAAAGAAAGAAAGAGATAAGTAGTGTAAAATAACATCGTGCTGTGAGCTGGTTTTCCTCCTGCCCTCCCCAATATTTTGAGTCACCAGCTGCCAATGTCATACATAATGTGGTTGCATACCCATAACACCTCTTTTGTGTGTGTGCGTGAGTGTGTGTTGACTCTCCCTTTGATATCTAAAATAAGAAAGCTGTGAGCCAGAAGAGTGAAATAAAATATTGCCAGCATCAAAAGGGAGCAGAAAACAACAAATGGCAGTGAACAAACAGCCAGGCTCACAATATGATTGGGGTCACCCAGCCTCTGTCTGTCACTATGTAGGAATGTAAAGGTTATCACGTCCACTGTGCAATCCAATAAAGCAGACTGTTAAAATCGCCATGGATTTAAGATTAAACACTGCTGCAGAATTTTATTTGCACACTTTTCTTTTATGTTCATTGTACAGCCTTCAACCAAACTTTATTTGAGGTCAGACCCAGACAGGAGTCCTCTACTACTTAGTCAATGTGATGTGGTGTGGAGAGACAGATTCTCAGTGAAAGACAATCTAATAATCATTTTTAAATTGTTTTGATACATGAGCTGCGTTGTAGCCTGTGTACTTTATTGATCCCAGACTTTATAGATGGGCTCATTATCAGGCCTCAGACATGGTTCATTTTCTATTATGACAGTGTAATTTCAAGTCAACTGAACTTATGCCTGACTCGTGCTTTGCCCTTCAAAAGCTATTTGATGATTTCACAATTCACACTCTTCTGCAAGCCACATTTTCCTCCATTGAACCACTGATTGTGTGTTCTAACAGTTTATACAGTTTTTCCTCACTCTCTCTCTCACCCCTCCTCAATTTAACACCAGCTATCAGCTACAGCTATCTGGTCTAACAGCAGACTGGATGCCAAATATTTTGCACCGGGGCACCTGGCATGGCACAGGCAGCCTGCTCCAAAAAGTATAACGTTGTAGCTCCTATGTGCTTGTGCTGAACATTGGTGAGTGTAATATTCTCCTACTTCTCCAAAAGCTCAAACTTAACACCCCAAATTCAAAAAGCACTTGACGGATCTGTCAACCCTACTGTCATCTAAGTGTGATCCCGATTAGAATGAGTGAGCTGCAGATGGAAAGCAAGCAGGACACCAGGCAGGAGGGGTGGCAGGCACGAGAGTGATGGAGTGGGAGAGAGTACGAGGCAGCAGGGAGGAAAACAAGGCAGCAGGGAGATGGGCATGATGAGTTTATGAGTCATATTATTGACTGGCAACCATGCTGCACTGATTGTGGTAATCGGTTTTCCTTGGGTGCAGGACAGACTAGGGACTTGACTCGGAGTCTTCATTGAGTTTTGTTGTAAAGGCCAGCAGCTGGCCTGTGCATTGAGGATTGACTGATTGTTCATTTAAAGAGCGGGGGGGTGTATTTGCATGTTTATATGTACACGGTCGTTTACAGCAATATCCAGCCAATTTGAAAAATGTGATCAGATTGTTTGGCCATAGATTGCTCTGTGTAGCAGGGACAGATGTTTCTACTGTGCTGGGGACAAGCGTTTAGAAAAGTGAATGCCTGGCACAGAATGTGACTCTGCAGAGGGAAAGAAAGTGAAGATGCAGAACAAGGATAAACAAAGTTGGCATTGTGGGATGGAAACAGAAGAGACAGATTATGTGTGTAGCATTCTTTATCCTTACTATCTCTCCTTGTACTCCTTATTCTCAGCCCTATACTCTTCTTACACTGTACATCCTGTGACGTTGCACTTCCTCAGAGAGGATGGCAGGTTGAGTTCACAGCATAGCGGCACGATCTCATATCCCTGCTCCTGCCCGTTTGCCCCTTTCTGCCTGCTGTTTATGAAAGTTATCATAGACTTCCCGTCATGCTCATAAAGTAGGGAGCTGAAGATTTATGACCTCATTTAGCTCTGGCTTAACAGCAGCAAGCTCCAGGGTTCATTTAATGAAACGCCAGAGGAAGTCCATCCTGCAACTCTCAACAGTGATACCAGCAGCTCCAATGTCTAATTAGATAATCCCTCTGAACTTTGTTAATCACTAATACAAGGGTCTGAGCAACTTTGCACTGAAGGAACACTTAGGTAAAAACACAATGTGGCTTGTTAGTTTTCATTAAGGTTGTAAACGACACATTATCTCATTGGAAACTGGTCCTTTGTACATGCTGCGAACAGGAAGCAGAGGAGAAAGGTTGGAGTTGCATTGGGTAACTTGATTTTAGCTTAGTAATGGCCACAGCCTCTCATCTCATCTCCTCTTCCCCTTTCTCTGCAGGGATTCAACTGAAGTTGTCATTCTGAATTGTGACTGGGCAGCGTTTTAACTAAGCTAAAGGAAATTAGAACCATCTCTCTTTCCCTTGTCAGCCTTTCTCAAACCACAACACTTCATTTTCCGCCTATCACCATATCAGTAACTTCCAATTCAATTGTTTTTCTATTGGGAGAATGGCAGGTTGTAGATGGAAGACATAGCAGCATTGAATGACGAGACTTCATAGGCCCAGGCTGCCAGTTGTGAGGTCATGGGATCAGAGGGAACCCGTGGGTGGCACAAAAGGGGAAGGAGACACTAATCTTAGAGTGTAATTTTAACTTGAGTAAGCAAGACTAATTGATTTTTCATCTCTCTTGCCCTCTGCGGTTTCCTGTTGTTTTCAATGACTGCTGTCTTTCTCCTTAATGGGCTTTCGCATGGAAGCCCGTGACCGTGAAAGCTTCAAATCTGGCACTTACATATTCTATTTCATCCCTGATGTCTAATGGGTGAATTTCTAAGACAGGGAACTCAACACCTCCTCCCTAGTCCCTACTATAACCACTATCTGTGTCTGGGAAGAGAGGATTGTCTCTCAGACCTGAAGCTCCCTAAGATAACTATAGCTAATGATGATAGCACAGGTTATGTAATCACTACTTTCTTAAACGTTTACACTCTGACCTGCACAGTATGCAAACATCATTCATTTATTTGACTATGTATACCCTGAATAATATTCTGTAAACCACTAGTTATTGGGGAGGTTGGATTTCCACCACTTATGACGTTTCTTATAGGCTGCATGGGGCTGCAGGTTGTTTAATGAACCAATGTCATTGACCCAATCTTTGGGGGACTCATGATCGTATATAAATAAATTAACTGGAGTTCCAAAACATATCCGTTCACGACATGCATCCAGAGAGATCAGTTTCGTATGGTATATATGGTATATAGTTCGCATCGCAACAGCTCAGGCACAAAGTATAGGACAAAGCACATTTAAAAATAACCTCTTTCCCCCCGCAATCTAAACTGCCAATGTGATGAGAATGGGAAAGTTAGTGCAGAATGGATAGGTGGGTGGTAATGAAATTGGAACGGCTTCAAATAAGCTTTTAATTTCAGCCCAGCATTTATGAAACATTAATGAAGAGAGGAGAAGATGGGATGCTGTGAAAGCTCCCTGGCTTGGGGAAAAAGCACATGAGGAGCACAGCGTGAGCTTAAACATGTTGGAAAATTAAGAAAGTATTAGGATAATGGAGCTGACATGCCTCAAATATTACTTTGTTGAATTTAGAACTTGCTTATTACAGCCCACTATGTAAGATATCATAACACAATCTGTTAGACACCAACTGTGGCTCCCTTTCCGGCTAGGAATATGAAATATTGATGCCCTCTTCTGCATCCATTCGCCACAATCCTTCTGAACCAAAAGTGAATTTCTAGTGCGTAGGCAGACAGGCAGCCCCCACATGTTTGGATATGAGGTAATTGTATTGAATGCAGGAGGCTGCACATACCCGGCCCTCAGAGTGAGTAAGACAAGTGGATTCTGCTGTTTGAGGCTAACTAAACTCCACTTGCTAACACAGCAGGCGATCAACTATAATGAGTAGATGGTGTAAAATGGTATGGCCTCAAGATCCGCTATCTAACACACGTCCAAAGTATCGTAGCAGTCAAAGTGCTCTGCTGCAGTAATCATGCATACAGTACAGCTGCTCAGATATCCACAGAATCCCTTTCGGGGTTTAATCAGTAGTGTAGCTGCAGTTCCAAATGCATGCATCATCAACATTTTTCATGTAGAAAATACCACATGTGGAACAATTCACATGTACTGTATGTGCTGTTACAATACTCACAGAAATACTCACAAACTCATGCACACATGTTGCAATAAATCTAACGTCCTGACAGTGACTGAGATGCGGGCAGAGAAGCAGACAAAGGAAAGAATCTCCCCCTTGGGCAATGGCAGAATGAAATATACAGTCAGTTATGGTTGAAAGAAATTGAAGGAGGCTCTGCTATTGAGACTGCCTTATTTTTCCTTTTTTAGCTTCAACTCCGCCAATGTTAGACTAGTGTCCCTCCATTTTACAGCCAGAAGCTGGATTGCCTCAAAAAAGGAAGACTAATGATTAAAAAAAAGGTGCTGACTGACAGAAAAAAACACTGTGCAAGTCACTTCAGGAACTGGTTGCACATTAACTTACAAACAAGCTCATAGTATATTGCTCGCTACTTAGTTTAATTAAACTTAGATGTATTCATTTAAAAAAATGTATGAGTCGACTTAATCTACCCTTATATATAATTAAACAGGTCAAATATGAAAAGAGTGTCTTTCTTGTGTCATTGTCATGGTTGATATTGCAACATTTAAGTCACTCAGGTATAGTCTATTGGCCATAATGTATTTGATCAAAGTCAGATTTAAAATTCACTCAATCTGAGAGTGTGAGGAACTGGAGGAAGAACAGGGGAGGGGAGGGAGAGAGGGGGGTGGGGTGCCGAGGGATTTGCAGGAGTGACAAGATGTGACAGTGAGCACATTGGCTTGCAGGGTGGTTGCTACTTTACACTCCAATCACAAAGTCCCCTTGTCCCCCAAGACATTTTAATCTGATCCCCCGACCAAAGAAGACGAGAGCACAAAAATCCTCAGAAGAAAGCAGGAGAGCGGCACCGGGTCGAGCCACAAGGTCTTATTTCCAGCCTTTTTCTGCCACTTATGTGGATGGGTCTTTAATTTGATCCCTAAAATGGCTGCTTCTTCTCTCATTACATTTTGCTTAATGTGCCGAGTGTGTGTAGGTGCAACGTGACTGAAAGGAACGGTCCGGGCCTTTGTGTAAACTGTGTGCACATGTGCGTGTGCTACGGCACTACTTTTGATTGGATTAGTCAGAGAGAGAAATCCATCCTTTCAGATTCGACCCTCCTCCACTGGTTACGGGCTGCATTATCGATCTCTAACAGCTCCATTTCCTCTCTGTGTCCAAACCTATCTATGCCCTGCTTTCACACAGCCTGGTCTGATCCCTCCCTCTTCCTCTTTTCTTTAAAACCCCCATTTTCCTCCCATTTGTCTTTCTTCATCCCCTGTCAAGCTCTTACTCCATCTCTGTCATGGCGTTGTGTTTTTCATCCCTTTGTGTATTTTCCACAGGTGTTCTTGTCTTATCTTAATCTGCACCCATTTCTATCCTCCATCTCTCTCTCCTCCTTTCTTTACTGCTGAGAGCACCACCTCTGTCAATCTCTGGCTTCGCTTTCCCTCTGTTCCTCCCCAGTTAATCCTAAAATTAGACTGCATAGATTTTGAGTAGTTGGATGGATCAATTGCTATTAATTGCCTTTGGGGAAGAGTCACTTTTGACAGGGTTGCAAGAGAGTAGGAGAATGCCATGGAGAAATTATGACTTTGCAGCTAATGCATGGTGACAGAATGGGCACAACTAATCAGGATATGGAAAGTATTAAAGAGTGTCTTTCTCTCTAAACACTTTCAACAACACTTTCAAATATTAGATACATTTATTAGTTTAGAAATTGTTTATGAGGGTGTAACACTTTTCAGATTACTGTTGATAAATGCTGGCAGAAAAATATCTAGTCTGCCCTCATGTATTTTGAAAATACCACGCCTGCTTGGTACGTAATGAAGATTTAAGTTGGAAACTTTATATGGGAATAATAGTAACAGAAATGTACGGGAATTAACAGGAAATAACTAGAATATAATGGAAATATAGGGGTTATCTGCTTAGGGTTCACTTAACATGTCATATTCAGTCAGAAACAACCATTTAACCAGATCCTAAAGTTTAGGATCTGGTTAAATGATTGCTTTAGGACCTAAACAGACATGGACACATAAATCCATTCATTTGTCAAATACTAATTGGCAACGGGCCATGTGGTGAGATAAATAAAGGGGAATGGTACTTGAAAACAACAATATGGGCTTTGTGCAAACTTGCCGTTTAAGCAAACAACTCATTAAAAAATAAATTTTTCACAATAAAGAATGACTTGAATTAGATTAATTAAAACTCCTCAAATAGTATGTTTAATCAAGCTACATCCCACATGGAAACAGCTAGTTAGCAAGGACAGTGCAGTAAGTTTGCTTTAGGCTACTCTGTGCTGTTTCACTGAAACATCATTAAAAACAAAAACATATTTTACACTTAGAATAAATTATAACTTGCATAGCATGTAGTCCCTTGGCTGACATTCCAGTTGGGCTGCATAGATGATAAGAGAATGCACTGTGCATGGCGGGTAGTCATTTTTATTTGATTATTATTTAATGGAATTCTGACAAATTATCGGTACATGTGATGGAAGAGTGCGCTGCTGAGTGAAAGCATTGGGATAATTCAATATAATACATACATTTAACCAAAGCATGCCATAAGACGTTGTTTTCATTTTATGTGCTTTTTTTAATAGACATTGTGCAAAATGACCCTTAACCCTTTTTTCAAAAGATTCCAGGGACATTTTTTAACCATTTGTAACATAAACAGGATAAAAAAACAACACGAAAGAAGCAACACGTTTATTCTCTTGGTCTAAGATATATATGTCTCTGTGTTTCTGCAGGCTCTGTACCCGAGCCCAGAGGAGGGCTGGCAGATCTACAGCTCGGCGCAGGACGCAGATGGGAAGTGTATCTGTACCGTGGTCGCACCGGCACAGAACATGTGTAACCGAGACCCACGCAGCAGGCAACTTCGCCAGCTCATGGAGAAGGTGACAGCTGTCAATAACACACTCACTTTGAGACACAAGTGTTACCCACACAGACACACTGCAGCGCATCGTGTCTGGCGCCGTCTGTCACGTACAGGCTGCTGAAGTGAATATAGACACTAATTTACCCCACAGTTGATCAGACACGAAGATGAATATCTGTTTGCTAAACTCTTGTTTTTTTAATCACATGTTGAGTATAAATTGCCTTAGTAACATAAATGTTCCAAACTTGCCCCTGAATTAGATTCAGTAAGCCTCTTAATGTTTCTTAATTCCTAAAATAAATCAACAGTTTAACAAATCAGCGAAGATAGCAAATGCTTTGTCTGCGTAGTTACACAGTTAATGTTGCACACACTAAATCTGTTTACTTAGAGTTATGCTCATTCTGCTCAGTCTTCCTCTTAGTGAGAAACATATCAATACATCTTTTTATGAAAACGTGTGTCCTATATGTCAAGCAAATAAATGTAATGTCATACTAAACTTTGACACATGCAAAACCCGCAATCACACTATACTGTTCCAGCAACCAGACAATAAATCTATGTTTTATTTGCATGCAGTATTATTGACCTACAATGTGTACGCGCAAGCACACAAACACACCAGTGGTGAGAGTAGACGCAGGAGAGGAGTGCTGCAGGATGGCTTCTTTCCATTCTTATCTACTTGTCTCCCAAATTCACAAATAATTATTAGAGAAATAATGTTTGACAGCTTTCCCCTGCTGGAGAGGCCATGGCAGCTCATTGACAGAAAAGTTGCTTTTTGCAGATGCTTAAAGGCAGTGCATGGGTGAATAAGCGTTGATCCACAGAGTGAGTAAAAGCCTGAAAGCTGAAAGGTAAAAAAAGAGCGGGGGAGACAGGAGGGGCTGACATTGATGTAGTCTTTTGAGGAGAGATGGAGGTAAATTGAAACGCTGAATAGGCCCTGAGGTCCTGATGGATCAATGAGATACCTGAATTCACATATTGCATTTCTTCTCATTTAAGTTTGCCTTTTCCCCTGACAGTCTCTGCTGGCTGCTGTTTCAAAAACAGGTTCATACAGACAAAACCCACACTCATCACACCTTTGAAAGAAGCATATTTCTACAGAGAAAGCATATTCTTTCTGAGAAACAGACACACGAGATAAAGCTTTTCATAGAAAGTAGCTGTCTTTACCTACATATGTGAATGTATAGATGCACCATATATGTCTTTGCAGGAATAGTTTTATACTATACTATGTTCATGTGGAAAGAATACATTTCTGCATGTAAATATCCCCCATCCTTATTTTTAAGTATGCAGAATCCAAATACAGTACATACAGTATGCATTTAATGATGGATATCTATGTATATACTTTGCAGCATTGTTAGTGCTGCTTATATAGCTAAAGCAACTGAGTTTGTAGATTGAATGCAGGTTAAATACAAGTATGTAGAGTAATGTAAAGGTGTGAGCTGTGACTGCAACATGATCTTGTTTAAAGTATGTCTGGTGAGCCTTTATGCAGATAATAGCATAATCTTTAGATGGTTAAAGGCATAAAATAAAGGTGAAAATATGTGAGGGTGTAGATTTATACAATGAGAGTAAAGTTGTTCATGTTCCATTCTGATGTATTTCAATATAATACAATAAAATAAACTACAAAACATTACACAAAAAGGCTTATCAAATTACCACAGAGTGAAATAACTGCCACTCACATTTGCAAACATTATATGTATTGATGTATTGGACTGAATTAAACAGCACGGGTATGCACAGTGCTTGTGACACACCAGTAGTCAGAGCCAAGCTATCCCATCAAATACAGTGCACAGACCAGCCTAATGAGGACACCTGTGGTCAGCGCTATTTGAGAAACCACAAGTAACAAGAATATATCTGTGTGTGTGTGTGTGTGTGTGTGTGTGTGTGTGTGTGTGTGTGTGTGTGTGTGTGTGTGTGTGTGTGTGTGTGTGTGTGTGTGTGCACATAATAGCACTATGCGCACTAAGAGATCCTCATTTGAACCCCGAGCAAAGGCTCCCCCTGACAGAGAAAGCCAAGGTTGCACTAACAATGTCAAAACCGCCCTCTGTTCAAAGAATGTAAAGCAGCCTTCTGGAAAAGCCTCTATTCAGCTTTCTGCAAAGGCAGACAAAATACCATCCAGGGCAGAGTAAGCCCTGAAGGACGGTGGGGAGAGAAGGCTCATTGCACAGACTTTAGGACACCTCGGCCCACCCTTGGACCTCTCGGTTCAAGTGAGTTAAGATGAGATGAAATGATATAGGAGGGCCCAGTCAGGTAGGCATACATACACACAACACTTCAGGATTTGGTACAGACCGAGTCATTAACAATAAACACCTGCAAATGATTGGATTCTGGGAAGTATGAGGTGTGGGTGCTTGAGTGTGGATCACTTATGACAGCTCAGAGGATGGAGCACTCCCAACTGTCACCACAGAGCAGGAGGACGCTGACACTGTTAAGGTTTCAGGCTGGTGCAACACTTAACTGTTTCTCGTTACCCCATCTGTAGTGCTGTCAAACTAGTTTTTAAATTGGTGAAGTCACACCAACTATTCACTGGTGAGTTCACAAAGCATGTGATGATTTGGGAGTACAAAAGGTGTCAAGGTATAGGCAAGCAAGACATTTGGTGGTAAACAGACTTTATGTCAAGTTGAGTGACCTTTGAGAGTTTGGACTGTTTATTGTTGTGAGAAGTGATTTGAATAAATATCTTCTCACTTTATCAGTGTGCTTTGAGTTTCAGAGGTGCTTGTGGGTGTGTGTTTGTGTGGGTAGTTGGACATATGTACGCATGAGTTGCCTATATGCACCACAAAGCCCTCAAACATTTGTCAGAGGATTTCTGGCCAGTTCAGTGCAACGTGCAGGATACGAGGGGGTGTATGAAACAGTAGGTTGGTTATGCAGCACGAAAGTGGGTTATCAAAGCGTGAGCAAGTGGAGTACTTGGTAAAAAATTAAACATAGTGCAAAAGTGAGAACTGAGCTTCAATAAACACCTACTTGACAGCATGTTTGCACCTGTTGTTTATTTAACTTGGGTATATCTTCATAATGTTAGTGAACATAGCCAGCAACCCTTCTGTTTGGATAGCATGGAGAGATTGGATATTGATATCCTAATTAGGTAGCTTTTTTTCTTTGTTAAATAATTGATTAATGTGTTGTGCTTCTTTATGCATGTTCTTGATTAAGCTCTGCTGCTTTTTCAAGATCACTTTTCATCTTGTTTAGTCTTGTCTTTAGTCCCTTATTTGCATTTGCTAATTAGGCCACCTGTTTATTTTTGTTTTGTATATCCTTGTGTGTTTCAAATGACTTACAGCTGTCCTTTTACTTAACTCTCTACTTTCATTGTTCATGTACATACTGTGGTAAGGTTTTATTACCACACTCATCTATTTCTTCAAACTAGTGCAGAGACCAAGCTTGTAATGTACAGTTCAATGCAAATATGAGGAGGAAAGCAAACTAGTACATCTATAGCAAGGTCAAGGAGATAGTACATTTGCTCTCAAATGAATTGAAATATACAGATGACAAATGGCAATGGAACCTGTTGGGAACACGGCGTGCAAAAGTATACAGGTCGTGCTGCAACTAGATGTTCCTGTCCTCTGTCAGAAGGTGTTGGCGACGGACGTGCAAGGAAGAATGGGTTTCCACAGGCTGTTCCAGTTTAACTACTTTATTGATTTCCAGGGTAGTACATTTGACATGCAATGGTAGTTGGATGGGTGTGTGAATGGGTGTGGTATCTGTAACATAAAGAGAAACAGGTATGAACAAACATGTAATACAGAGGGACAATGACTAGTGACACCGTTACACAGCAAACCAGGCAGACAAAGAAATGGCACAATTAGCAGGCCTATGCTGCCCTCTATTGGCCAAAGGCCGCAACAGAATGGCGATTGAAGTGACACGTTATTACATAAAGTAATTAACTATTACAAACAATCACGCATGAACAACATACAGGAATGCACGGAATGCACACAATGAAGTCTCTATAATGACTATAAAGAACACTGCATACATTGGCCCCTGCATCAACTTGGCGTTACATTGTTCATTATGTAATGTGTAATGTGCTGTTACAGGGTGGTTTAGGCTAGGTTGCAGCTCCACCCTGTGGACGTATTGTGCCTGTGTTATATATCTGCCTCACGTAATATACCTCAGTTCATTGTATGATTGCCTGCTCGGTGTGAATACACGGCGTTGAGACACAGCCTGACTTGCCTTGTTTATTAATGCACATACATCTACAAACATGGTGTCAGAAGCTCAAATAGGACCCAGCTGTGGATTGCATGCTACTGTCCGTCGCTGAGACAGAGTGCGTTTATTTGTTTTGGTGAGGTTTAGCAGTTTCAGTTAGCCTGTTAGCATTAGCGTCACGTTGGAACAATGGCATCCAGCATCCCACCTCCGGAGCCTATGAAGATGGCGGGGGACATCCACGGCAACTGGGTGAGCTTTCGAGCAGAATTTGAGGATTATCTGCTTGCGACCGGGCTCAGCGAGAAAGTAAAGCCGGTACAAGCAGCTGCGCTAAGGAGGCTAATGGGGAACGACTGCCGACATGTTTACAAACACAACCTGGGACTCACCGCGGACCAACAAAAAGATGCGGGTGCTATACTGGTGGCACTGGAGAAATACTTCACACCCGCATAGAACGTAATCTTTGAGAGGTACGTTTTTGGCAACCTTAAACAAGAGGAGGGAGAGCTCTTGGATGCGTTTGCTACCAGGCTGAGGGAAAAGGCTGCCTCTTGTGAATATGGAGCTATAAAAGATGAACTCATAAGGGACAGGCTTGTTCTCGGGATAACTGACGAGGGTGCTAGACGTCGCTTACTAAGGGAAAAGGACCTTAAATTGGACGAGGCCATTAAAATTTGCCGTGCAGCCGAGGTCATGGACAGCAAGTTAAAAACCATGTCACTGGGCAGCTCTGGACCTGGGGACAGCATTAATGCCACACAAGGACAGCGATATGGACGGAGGTCTGCCAGCAGGCCATCCGAGTCCACCAACACATCTGCACAACCACAGAGCATGAGAGACGCTGGTGAATGCAAGTACTGTGGCACACGGCACAAGCGTGGGCGGGACCTGTGCCCTGCTTTTGGTCAATCGTGCCGCTCGTGTGGCACTGCTAACCATTTTGCAAAAGTATGCATGAAAAGAGGCCAGCAGGCACGCCAGTTGAATGCTGTGGATGACCCGTTGCCAGGGGAACTGGAGGACAGCGATGAGAGACGTGTACACAGCGGAGAGCGTGGGGGCTGTGAACACTCGAGGTAAAAAGTGGTTTGTCAACCTGCCACTGCAAAGTGGGGTTCAGAGGTGCCAGCTCGACTCTGGAGCCACTTGCAATGTGATGAGCATCAAGGACAAGACGATACTGGCGCCTAGAACACCTCTTCTGAAGAGTCTCACCAGATTAAAACTATACAACAGTGAGTGGATGAGCTCATTAGGTGTGTATAGCACACAATGCGTCATTAGGGGTAAGACGCACAGACTGGACTTTGAGATTGTGCATACTGGCCAGAGGCCCTTGCTTTCGGGTGAGACATGTGAGAGACTTGGTCTGATACGCTTCACCATTCCTGAGGAGCTGAATAAGGTGGAGCACTGCAGGAAGGGAGACCTGACCAAGGAGTGTCTGGTCAGCACCTACCACGACGTGTTCACTAGCCCTGTTGAGTCTCTGCCCGGTGTTATTCACTTTGAGCTGGACAGCACTGTGGCACCGGTGCAGTGTGCTCCCAGGAACGTTCCAGTGGCCCTCAAGGCAGCTGTTAAGGCTCAGCTTGATCGATATGAAGAGGAGGGACACTTGACCACAGTCACTCAACCCACGGACTGGATTAGCAATCTAGTCATAGTGAAAAAGCCAGACAAATTGAGACTATGCATTGACCCGAAGCCTCTCAACCTTGCTCTGAAACGGTCCCACTACCTTATGCCCAATTTAGATGACGTGTTGTATAAGCTGCCGAAGGCACGTATATTCACCCTGGTGGATGCACGTGATGCATTCCTGCAGTGCCGCTTGGATGAAGAAAGCAGCCTGATGACAACATTCTGGACACCGTGGGGTAGGAAACGCTGGCTGAAACTCCCTTTCGGTGTGTCAGTTGCCCCGGAGCTGTATCAAAGGAAGCAGCATGAGCTGCTGGCCGGCTTGACAGGGATTGAGCCCATAGCCGATGACATCCTTATAGTCGGCTGTGGGGACACAGAGGATGAGGCCAATCACGACCATGACACAAACCTCATCGCTCTGATGGACAGATGCAGGGAAGTAAAGCTAAGACTGGGCCTGAAAAAGCTGCAGTTCCGAGTGAAGGAGGTCCGCTTCCACGGCCACATACTGCCCGTGGAGGGCCTCAAGGCTGACCCTGAAAAAGTCAGGGCGGTTCTGGACATGCCAAACCCCACAGACGCAAAAGGGGTCCAGCGGTGTGTCGGATTTGTGAACTATCTGTCCAGATTCATGCCACGCTTGTCAGCGGTATGTGAGCCGCTGAGGAGACTGCTGGACAAGGATGTGATGTGGCACTGGCTGCTCAAACATGATGCCGCCATGAAGGAAATCAAGGCACTGGTCACGGCGGTGCCAGTCCTAAGGTACTATGGCGTCCGCAAGCCAGTCACCGTACAGAGCGACTCCAGTCAGGCGGGTCTGGGTTGCTGCTTGCTTCAAGGGGGACAGCCTGTCGCATTCGATTGGAAAGGAGTGCTTGAGCATCGTATTCGCCTGCTAACGCTTCCACTACTACCTATATGGGAGGGGTGATGTGACTGCAGAGACCGACCACCGCCCGCTGGTGTCCATCTTCACCAAGCCCCTCCTCAGTGCGCCAAAGCGCCTTCAGAGCATGCTCCTCACACTTCAGAACTACTGCCTTGTGGTGGTATACAAGCCAGGCCCTGAGATGTACATAAGTGACACGCTCAGCAGAGCCACCACCGCGCCACAGAGAACAGACACACTGTACCAATGTGAAATGGTCTGCAGCATGCAGCAGGAGCAGGGTGACACGGCGGCCATTCAGCAGGCAGACTATTTAAATGTCAGCAGCCAACGCCTGGCACAGATTCGGACACACACTGAGGAGGATGTGTGTCTTCAAACACTTAAGTCTGTCGTGCTGGAGGGATGGCCATGACACAAAGAGGAGACCCCTGTAGCCGTCAGGGACTACTGGGCCATCAGAGATGAGATAAGTGGACAGGATGGCGTGCTCTTCAGGAGTCAGCGGGTCATCATTCCAAAAGCTATGCGCCCGTAAATGCGGAGACGGATCCACTACAACCACGTGGGGGGCGAGGCGTGCTACAGGCAGGCCCGTGATACATTTTACTGGCCCGGTATGCAAGGGGAAGTCAAGGATTATGTGCAAAAGTGCTCTGTGTGCAATGAGTATGCACACGAACAACAGAAAGAGACTATGATGTCACACCCGCTCCCCACACGTCCCTGGAAGCTAGTAAGCATGGATCTGTACAGCTACGCAGCACAGAACTTCTTGCTCGTGGTGGACCATTATTCTGACTTTTGGGAGATCGACCTGCTCCCTGACCTATCAGCGGACAGACACCACGATCCGTAGATGTAAGGCACAGTTTGCACGCTACGGTGTCCCAGACAGGGCCATTTATGATGGTGGAGGCCAGTTTGCCGGTGGAGAGTTCCGGGCGTTTGCGAGAGAGTGGGGTTTTGAGCATGTCATGTCCTGACTGAGGCACCCAAAGGCTAACGGCAAAGCAGAGTCAGCAGTGAAAATTCTAAAGAGCCTGTGCAGAAGGGCAGACCGTGCCAAAGAGGACCCCTGGAGGGCCATATTGCATTGGAGAAATACGCCCACTGAGGGTATGCATTGCAGCCCAGCACAGCGGCTTATGTCGCGGAGACTGAGAACCCTTCTCCCTGTGGCCGACCAGCTACTGGTGCCTCAGGTCGTCATGGGTGTTCCTGACAAGCTGAAAATTAAACATCAAGCCGCAAAGCTGACATATGACAGATCTGCCAAGGATCTGCCGGAGCTGAATCGGGTGACCGTCAGGGGAGTCTAAAAAAACCCACACACGAATGCACAGCGATCCATGCACAGAAAGCGGTTTGTGTGTTTGCAGGTGCAGAGGTTTTTAACGGAAAACAAATATGTGAGGATAAAAAATACATATGTAAAACTTTTTTCTGTATTTGGATTGTATTTACATGTATATGAAACGGAACACATTTGTGTGTGCATTGAAAAACACAAGTGTGGATCTGGAAATACAAGTGTGAATCCTTCTGTGTGCATACGTGTATTATGAGACTGTTCTGAGCCCATAGACTCCTATCCATTCCCACATCCACACTCTGCAGCTTTGGGGACAGAGCCTTCTCAGTGGCAGCTCCTAGGCTCTGGAATTCCCTACCCCAAGATCTCCGTGACTCTGAGTCCCTCACAGTCTTTCAGTCCCGCCTCAAAACACATCTTTTCAACTCTGTCTACCCATAAGCCCACCCCCCTCTCAATCAACTTCCTCTTGACTGCCTTTTTATTTTTTACATACTTGTTTGGCTGTCCTTGTTTGTCTACCCTCCCTCATACTGTAAAGCGTCTTTGAGTTGTGAAAAGCGCTATATGATTAAAATTAGGGCCGGGACTTTAACGCGTTAATTAAGATTAATTAATTACACAAAAATTAACGCGTTAAAAAAATTAACGCATTTTAATCGCACTTATTTTTGCAC
This sequence comes from Gymnodraco acuticeps, assembly GCF_902827175.1. Taxonomy (NCBI): domain Eukaryota; kingdom Metazoa; phylum Chordata; class Actinopteri; order Perciformes; family Bathydraconidae; genus Gymnodraco; species Gymnodraco acuticeps. Next base: position 5,645,420 of record NW_022990238.1, read on the forward strand.
CGCGGAACGTTTCTCACTGGATGAGTTTCAGGCGTACCGATTATACTGGAGCACCAACTAACGTTCATGACTTCAGACAACAACAAACCACAGTGAACAACAGTGGGAAATGTTGTTTTAAAAAACGGACGGATGGAAGCGTCGATAAGAGCACGGTTGTGTGCAAATTATGCAAAAAGGAATTCGCATATCACCGCAGCACATCAAGCCTCAAGTATCACCTCAATGCAAAAACATATAGCAGCTAGCGTGGAAGCTAGCGTGGACGTTAGCCTCTTTTATCGCGTTCACACCATACAGTCTATGGTTCACACCAAAAAGAGCCGGTACTAAAATTAGTTACTGAGAACCTTTTTACCCCCACGAAAGTCCCTGCTAGAGAGCAGAGAGTTGCTAGAGAGCAGGGACTTTCGTACGGCTCTCTTGTGAGAAAAGAGCTATATTTCTGATTGGCTGGGCGGATTGCAAACCACGCCCCGTAAAACTCCCAAAAAGTTTGGTGAAGCCGCCATTTTATTATCCTCGCATTAGCATTATTAGCATTAGCCCAGCGCAGAAACGCAGAGAGACTAACTTATGGCAACACAAAATAAAACATGGGAGCAGTAGAGATGAGGAGGTGTCGGCGTTCTGGCGATTTACTCGGAAGGCTTCAGTAGAAGCTGCTGGGACTCCCAGCAGCTTCTACTGAAGCCAGTCCCCAACTCCGGGGACTTCCGGCCGGGGACTTTGGGCGGCAGTATACGCCGTGAAGTGGTTTGCGGCCTGCCAGTAAACCCAAAGCAGAAGAAGAAGAAGTGACGTCAGCGGCTTCATTTGTTCTCATGAACTAAGTTCTCATGAATCTTTGTGGGAAAAGTACTGCGGTGTGAATGCGCCTAATGGTATACTAAAATCCATGTGAAAAAAATTGCTTCTCACTGTTCTCAGGTCAAATATTTATATGCGATTAAAAATGCGATTAATTTCGATTAATTAATTACAAAGCCTCTAATTAATTAGATTAATTTTTTTAATCGAGTCCCGGCCCTAATTAAAATGCATTATTATTATTATTACTCGTTATGACAACAAGTGCACGTTAGTGCTGCAATGTGGTTGAAACCATTCGGCTTATGCTAGGGGGTGCAAGGAATCGTCCAAGTAATGGGGGAGTTTTATACAGAACCCTTTAGGGGAAATACATTTTCGGAAAAACGTTCCAACCTTCACTGGGGGAAGTTATGAAAACAACTTGGGGGGGGGGGGGGGGGGGGGGGGGGGGGGTTGGCAGTTTGCTGACTGAAACAACCTCTTTGAGCATTTCAGAGTTTTCAGGAATACTCAAGTAAAAGTAGGCCTATAGGCTATTAAGGATTTTTACATTTAAAAAGTAGGTGAGTAAACGTTAGTGTTATATATTTTTTAAAGGAGGAGCAGTGGTTAGCAAAACAAGTTACAATGCATGTCCACGTAAACACTAACATCATACACCATAATGTCGCATTAAAAAGCACAAACCAACAACAAAGTATGTGCATAGGCTACAGCAGCCCTTTTCTTTATAGCCTTACAGTCATTCTCTAGAAATCAGGACAACACTCGAGACAATTGAACAAACAATGACTATAAATCCATAAAGAGTCGTTCGACACCACGGCGGGTGGAATCATTAGTAGGCTAAGCCACATAAAGGAAACAGCCTGCCACATCTTAAAGCGTTAGCAGCAGAATAAAGCATAGCCAAAGCAGATAACACAGACATGTAAACAACATTATCACTGCAGCCACAAACAGAGCGCATGCACGGTTTCTGCACAACGATGCGTGCGCACACACAACGCTACGTTTTCAGGCAAAGCAGAGGAAGGATAGTGTATTGTTGTACTCACGTTTCTGAACGGTTCTCTGCCAGTCCTGTGCATCCCGGTTTCCTCACTAATCCGCTCCAGGTTCAATTTACTCGCTTGTTGATGCCTAACAACTCAAACACATAGCGAGTCCACACAGTATCTCTTGCTTCGCTGTGATCTTCAATTATTTCAAAAACGTGCAGTTGCATAAAGCTTTGCATTCACAACATGACAGGGAAATACTGTCAAAAACAACAGACAGTCCTCACACAGCACCCTGTAGGTAAAAGTCAGTGGAGTCACCTGGGGGGTATACTACGAAGCAGGATTTTCGCTTAGCCGGCTAAATTCAGGGAAAACTCCGGCTTTCCGGTCCTACGAAGCTGGTTCTCTTTTTAGCGGGCTAGATCTCCATGGTAACTTATGCTTAGCGGCTAACCTGGTCGGGACCAGGTTAGGTTGCAGGCTAAGAGCTAAACTCAGTGAAAGCACTGCCTGCTGACCAATCAGAGCTCAGTGTGCGGAGTTTAAAGCGATCAAGTCATATTACAGGAGAAAGGAAATACAGAAAAGCTGCGGTCGCAGGAAAGACGGCCGGCAAAAATCACCGACTGTGTGAACGTGAACATTAATAGAATATCACCTCCCATCTTCAGAGCAATCTGACTATTATAACATTGCGTTAAGAAAGCTTACTTAAATATATGCCACAACATAAGTAACCGGATCAGAGTAACATTAAGTACAGTCCGCGGCATATCACTTCATAATGTAGGCTATCATATATTTTCTTATCTGAGTCAGCTGAGCCGTATCTGGCCGTGCAACACTCACAGTGTCACATACTGTATGCCGAAGTATTATTTTAAGCAACACATTAAGTTGACGAAACACTCGAGACAAATGTAATTAAAGTCAGATCGTGTTTTAGACGGGGCAGTGATATCATAAACCTGTTAATGTACGCATTCAAATACTTTTTCTTCTGCCAGCTGTATTCACCTTGCAGGTGCAGACTGGTTCAAAAGACCTCATGAAAGACGACACAAGAAGTGAGGATACCCGGCCCGGAGGAAGCCCGGGGTCCCCTTCTGGAGCCAGGCCCAGAAGGAGGACTCGTCGGCGAGCGTCTGGTGGCCGGGCTTGCCACGGAGCCCGGCCGGGCCCAGCCCGAAAAGGCAACGTGGGCAACACCTCCGCTTCTCCGTCCCGCGGGCCCACCACCTATGGGAAACATCGATGGGGTCGGGTGCGCTGCCAGAAGGGTGGCAGTGAAAGCGGAGGGTCTCGACGGACCAGACCCGGGCGACAGAAGCTGGCTTTGGGGACGTGGAACGTCACCTCTCTGGGGGGGAAGGAGCCGGAGCTTGTGCGGGAGGTGGAGCGTTACCAGTTGGATCTGGTTGGGCTCACCTCTACGCACAGCGTCGGCTTCTGGAACCTTACTTCTGGATAGGGGTTGGACTCTATTCTTCTCCGGAGTTGCTCAAGGTGTGAGGCGCCGGGCGGGTGTGGAGATACGCACAAGTCCCCGGTTAGGTGCTTCGTTGTTGGAGTTTACCCCAGTGGACGAGAGGGTCGCCTCCCTACGCCTGCGGGTTATGGGGGGGAAAACTCTGACTGTTGTGTGTGCTTATGCACCCAACAGCAGTTCAGAGTATACGGCCTTCTTGGAAACCCTGGAAAGAGTCCTGTATGGGGCTCCTGAAGGGGACTCTTTAATCTTGCTGGGAGACTTCAACGCACATGTGGGCAATGATGGAGACACTTGGAGGGGCGTGATTGGGAGGAACGGCCCCCCTGATCTGAACCGGAGTGGTGGTTTGTTACTGGACTTCTGTGCTAGTCATGGATTGGCCATAACAAACACCATGTTCGAACATAAGGATGCTCATAAGTGTACGTGGTACCAGAGCACCCTAGGCAGAAGGTCCATGATCGATTTCGTTATCGTATCATCGGACCTGAGGCCGTATGTTTTGGACACTCGGGTAAAGAGAGGGGCGGAGTTGTCAACTGATCACCATCTGGTGGTGAGTTGGGTCGAGTGGCGGGGGAAGCCTCTGGATAGACCTGGTAAGCCCAAACGTGTAGTTCGGGTGAACTGGGAACGTCTGGAGGAGGCCCAAGTTCAGGAGGCCTTCAACTCACACCTCCGGCGGAGCTTTTCGGGCATTCCTGTGGAGGTTGGGGACATTGAACCAGAGTGGTCGGTGTTTCAAAGCCTCTATTGCCGAAGCCGCGGCGGGGAGCTGTGGTCTCAAGGTCCTAGGTGCCTCAAGGGGCGGTAACCCTCGAACCTCCTGGTGGACACCGGTGGTCAGGGAAGCCGTTCGGCTGAAGAAGGAGGCCTTCAGGGATTTGTTATCCCGGGGGACTCCCGAGGCAGTTGCAAGGTACCGACAGGCCCGAAGGGCAGCAGCCTCATCCGTGGCCGAGGCAAAGCAGCGGGTGTGGGAGAAGTTCGGAGAAGACATGGAGAAGGACTTTCGGGCGGCACCAAAGTTGTTCTGGAAAACTGTCCGACACCTCAAGAGGGGGAAGCAGGGAACCATCCAAGCTGTGTACAGTAAGGATGGGACGTTGTTGACCTCAACTGATGGAGTGTTAGGGCGTTGGAAGGAACACTTTGAGGAACTCCTGAACCCGACAACTCCGCCCTCTATGTTAGAGGCAGAGCTGGAGTATGACGGGGGATCAACACCAATCTCCCGGGGGGAGGTCACTGAGGTCGTCAAACAACTCCACAGTGGCAAAGCCCCGGGGGTGGATGAGATCCGCCCGGAAGTGCTGAAGGCTCTGGGTGTTGAGGGACTGTCATGGTTGACACGTCTCATCAACGTTGCGTGGAAGTCGGAAACAGTACCGAAGGAGTGGCAGACCGGGGTGGTGGTTCCCCTTTTTAAAAGGGGGATCAGAGGGTGTGTGCCAATTACAGAGGCATCACACTACTCAGCCTCCCCGGGAAAGTTTACTCTAAGGTACTCGAAAGGAGGGTCAGGCCGATTGTCGAACCTCAGATTGAGGAGGAACAATGCGGATTCCGTCCTGGTCGTGGAACGACGGATCAGCTTTTTACTCTCGCAAGGATCCTGGAGGGGGCCTGGGAGTACGCTTATCCGGTCTACATGTGTTTTGTAGACTTGGAGAAGGCGTATGACCGAGTTCCCAGGGAGTTACTGTGGGAGGTGCTGCGGGAGTATGGGGTGAGGGGGTCTCTACTCAGGGCCATTCAATCTCTGTACTCCCAAAGCGAGAGCTGTGTCCGGGTCCTCTGCAGTAAGTCGGACCCATTTCCGGTGAGGGTTGGCCTCCGCCAGGGCTGCGCTTTGTCACCAATCCTGTTTGTAATATACATGGATCGGATTTCGAGGCGTAGTCATGGGGGAGGGGGTCTGCAGTTCGGTGGACTAAGGATTGCACCACTGCTTTTTGCAGATGATGTGGTTCTAATGGCTTCATCGGTCTGCGACCTTCAGCACTCACTGGATCGGTTCGCAACCGAGTGTGAAGCGGCTGGGATGAGGATCAGCACCTCCAAATCTGAGGCCATGGTTCTCAGCAGGAAACCGATGGACTGTCCACTCCAAGTAGGGAATGAGTCCTTACCCCAAGTGAAGGAGTTCAAGTATCTCGGGGTCTTGTTCTCGAGTGAGGGAACAATGGAGCGTGAGATGGGCCGGAGAATCGGAGCAGCGGGAGCGGTACTGCAGTCGCTTTACCGCACCGTTGTGACGAAAAGGGAGCTGAGCCAGAAGGCAAAGCTCTCTGTCTTCCGGGCCATTTTTGTTCCTACCCTCACCTATGGTCATGAAGGATGGGTCATGACCGAAAGAACGAGATCGCGGATACAAGCGGCCGAGATGGGTTTTCTCCGCAGGGTGGCTGGTGTCTCCCTTAGGGATAAGGTGAGAAGTTCGGTCATCAGGGAGGGACTCGGAGTTGAGCCGCTCCTCCTTCGCATCGAAAGAAGCCAGTTGAGGTGGTTCGGGCACCTAGTTAGGATGCCACCTGGGCGCCTCCCTAGGGAGGTGTTCCAGGCACGTCCAGCTGGGAAGAGACCAAGGGGTAGACCTAGGACCAGGTGGAGGGATTATATCTCTTCGCTGGCCTGGGAGCGCCTTGGGATCCCCCAGTCAGAGCTGGTTGATGTCGCCAGGGAAAAGAAAGTTTGGGGCTCTCTGCTGGAACTGCTACCCCCGCGACCCGACCACGGATAAGCGGAAGAAGATGGTGCAGACTATGTGGCTTTTATCCTGGATAAAGTGTTTAAGACATGGATGTTTAAAGTTTAACTTCTTCATTTTTGACTAGTATTAAAGTTCACTTTTCATTCAGGAAGTATGACGCTGCGCTGTCAGTACGCTTCTCCATGTTTGTGATTGGTCGAATGCTCCAAATACCACCCCTTTCATGTGAACGCGCACCTAACTAGATAGGACACGGCTGGCTTGAGCGATCCACTTGATAACCAGCGTCGTAGTACAGTTTAGCGAGAGCGCGTATGTTTTGGATTAGGCCAACCGGCTAACTCAAACATATCCAGGTTAGGTTGAACCAGCTTCTTAGTATAGGCCCCTGGAGGATAACATAACATTAAGCTAAACCCAGCATGCACATGTAAACAACATCCTGTCAGCTCGACGGGGGGTGCATTCAGTGATTTATTTGAGCAACCTTCTTCTTTTTCTTTTGTAACTATGCCGAGAAACAATAATGCTTACCATTGTACCTGGCTTACCATAAATAAGTGATCATTGATTATATTGGTTGTTTTTATGTTACTGTTACCCAGACGGAAATAAACTGTAAATACATTCAAGTCAAGTAAGTCATGGAGGTTCCAGCCAGACTCCAACATAAAGTAGTACGATAAGCTGCAAAGACTCAGGAAAAAAATAAAAATAAATGCTGATTCATGGAATGTTATTTTACTCTGAATGAAAAGTTAAGAGTGTTCCCTCATTATAGCAATATATATTATTTTACTAGTTATTTTTAAATGTATTATTTGAACTGCAGACTGTTGGCTTGTATAGCAAACAAATGTGTTCATCTCAGTTTCCAGTCAGGTTTAGTTTTGTCCAACAAACAATCCACAAAAACCTAAAGAAATGTAATTTGCTGTAATATAAGACAAAGGAATTACTCTTATTTTAGAACATTATTTAAAATAGTAATCAATGATTACATTAGATGACCAACTAACATTGACGTATCGGTTCAGCTGTAATTGCAAGCGAGAGCTGCAAGTCTAATGAGGAATGGATGATAGTGAAAAAATGCTTATTTAATTACACTTACCAAAGTAATTGTTTAATGTTTGTTGGTGTTTGTTTGTTTGTGTGTGTAACAGGTTCAGAATATTAGCCAGTCAATGGAGGTGCTGGACCTGCGGACGTACAGAGATCTACAGTATGTAAGGAACACCGAGAGCCTAATGAAAGTGGTGGATGGAAAGCTGAAGGTGGCCTCTGACAATCCCCGCAGTCTCAATCCAAAGGGTTTTCAGGTAATTGGCTGTCTCCTTTACACCATGTGTGTAGTGTTCTCAAGCTGCTATGAGATGTTGTATTGCTCTCCATGTGCACACAAACTTTACCAGATGCATGGAAATCTCTCGAATCACTCTTCAAAGGCAATCAGATCTTGTGACTCTCTGACACATAGGTACAAAAATAAAATTCCAAAACATTATTCGAGTCACGTGCAGAGAAGAATTCATATACTCCTAAATAATTAGGTTGTGTCTTCCTGGTCGAATGTACTTATTGTAAGTCGCTTTGGATAAAAGCGTCCGCTAAATGCAATGTAATGTAATGTAATGTAATTAAGCTTGTGGACCTGGAAGAAAAGGGTTTTTTCTCTGTATTTTCCTTTTACATTTACACTATTTCCTCTCTCTGCTTTCTCAGTGTCTCTTCTTCTATATACTTAACATTCTGGTGTCTGCTCTGAGATAACAAGCACATATATTCACATGTATCCCTGCGTTATCTCTCTACAAGCTAAGGCTCAGCTACCATTATCAACAGGCCTTTTTGTCTTCCTGTCACCATGGTGTCTTGCCCAGGCTTTCGGCACATTTCTCACACCCTTACAGATATTAGATGGACCATAAAATAGTTTGATTAAAAGATGCTCTGATAAATGCTTAGTGTGCTTTACTGCACACTTGAGACCGTGCTTCAGCGACAGGCGGTATTTTTCTTTTAGTGTTTTTTATGAAAGCAAGTACAATAGAGGCAATGAAGATGTTTATGAAATTTGCCAATTCTCCTCTAAAGCCTGAGATGACTAAAATATGCAGAGCAGTAAGCGTTATATTCGAAGACTTGTCTGAATGCAAATCCACAATCCAATAAAGAGGGGAAGAAGTATTTGAAAAAGCAGGATTTGACCAGAGCAGGTTTGCTGATGAATACGCACAGCTCAAAGTTGCCAATGGCAGAGCGTGAGAGATTAACGAGACTGAATTTCCGTGGCTTGAATAGGGGAAAATGAGATTTATGATGTGGCGCCACGGGGCTGAGAGCTGCTCCATCACCAGATTTACGATAAACCTTAACCATGAGGAAACAGCCCCTCCTGTGGTGGCTACACTTTATTGATACACCTATTTCTCTCTTGAGCCTTCTAACTTATGCGCAGGCAGCCTGCCTCTCTTGCTGCTTCCTGCACTCCTACCTAAAGACACATTGATCCTTTTGCTTCTAAACACATGAGTCACAGACCAAGTTTAAACCCAACAGCACCATGCACTGAATGTAGGTGAACATCAGAACCAGCTGAGACAGGAAACAGATATATATTTGGCCTTATTGAAAATACTGAATACATTCAGAGCTTTCTTATCCACCCAAAGGATTGAAAATGGAATTAAGTCTACGTATGCTTTAGAGATCATAAACAGAATCTCACACAAGTTAAACAAGTGGGTGGAAGCATGATCAATACAGAAAAAAAGCCAGAAAGTGTTTAATTATAAAGAGCATAAATATAAAGAGAGTCAATTATGTAGACGGTGGTGTAAGACACAGCCAAATAAATACAAAGCATAGAATGTCCTTGTATGTTCCAGAAATGTCTGGTATTCATGAAATCCCAGCTGCAGTTCCAATATCAATCTCATGATGAATCCAGGCGCTAAGAAGACAAACAGATGAAACAGCACCAAGCGACAATATGAACTCCTGATTGAGCGATGATTTATGAACCAGAAGTAACAACTGAAGATTGAAGGGCTAGCCTATCCTACACACAATCCCCTGTATTGTCTTGTATCGTCAACCTCATCCCCCATCCTGTATTCCCCCAGGGTTTAATCTTCTCCTCCCTTTGTTGCTGTTCCATTTATCTTTCTCTGTCCTAGGAGATAAAAGACAAGGTGTCCCAGCTGCTTCCCCTGCTGCCAGTGCTAGACCAGTACAAGATGGATGCAAAGATGATCCTGCATCTCCGGGAGGAGGTGAGGAATCTGTCCTTGGTGCTGATGGCCATCCAGGAGGAGATGGGGGCCTATGATTATGAGGAGCTGCGCCAGAGAGTCCTGCTGCTGGAGACCAGGCTCCACTCCTGCATGCAGAAACTAGGTATAAGATCTTTGCAAATAAATGTGGGTGCTTGGGTGGGTAGTTTATTTTGAAATATCGTAGCACTTAAACAATTATGCCCCTTTCACACCAGCGCTTTTTCAGCTCCGACTCGGAGCTGGAGCCTGAAAAGCGCCGGTTTTTCCTGTTCACACCGCAGCGGCGCCGGCTCTTAACTCCGGAATCCGGTTCACTTCCAGCTCCAAAAAATTGTCGGTCTAGAGGCAAGAGCTTCGGAGCTAAGAGGTGGCGTCGCTTACGTCTCTCTACGTCGAGGCGTGCAGGAAACTAAACCCACCTCCCCTGAACATGGGTCGACTGTCATGCCTGCCTACAAGCAGTAGTGCTTATAAACACACTTTATAAAGTCAGGCAACACTAACCAGGCTTCGTGTGATTCTGTTTATTTGTACTTTACTTTGACCATCCGTTCACTGTTATTGATCATTGTGGAGAGAGGCAGACGTTTTGTTTTGTATTGTAGCAGCTATCGGATGGAATCAATACATGGGCTGCACAGGTTGTCGTGTCCGACTATCACAAGTAGAATCATAATAAAAATACGCCGGTAAAATGTGCCTGTAGAAAACGGTTTATGCCACAATAGGATAGCAAGTAGTCAGTTTAGCTTCGGTTGCTATGCTAACATCACCCATTTTATACCAGAGAAACTTTCACAACAGCGTTGTGATACCAAACAGCGTCAATTCAGACTGACACACATTCACTTAGGCTAAGGGGAACTGGGGATATGTATCAGCTGCTTGTGTGAGTCGGACAGTGAATACTTTAGAGCGGCCGCTGTGTGAGCTAACCGGGAGCTAACGGAGGAGAATAAACTCCCGTGGAAGAGCAGCCAACACTGCAGCGGTCGGTAAATGCTGCAGAAACACATTAATAAACAATGAACCACGGCACTCTGGAGCAAAGTATAAGGTTGGAGAAGTCGTTATTCAATTTATTCTGGCTTCGTGTGATTAAAAGCAACACGATCATCGACCCGACGCAGTTCCCCGTTGTTGTGAGCACCGTAATGCCGTTGGGGAGCAAATCAGCGATGTAAACGGTAACGTCATGACGCAGCAGCGGCAGCACCAGTCGGGTGCTGGGCGGTGTGAACAGAGCGGGAGCAGAAAAGGGAAACCGGAGCTGAACCAGAAAAGCTCTAGCTCGGAGCTAGAAAGAGAAAAGCGCTGGTGTGAAAGCCGCATTAGAGGTTGCACAACAGCAACGAAATGTTCAAATTAAAATACGAAATGGTCAAAGTTTGTTCTAATAATTCCACTCTCCATGATGTCCCTAATGTTTGCATAAATGAAGAAAAAATGGCCTAGAAAGCCTGAATTAATAATTGAGTGTTTTCTTGTATTGTGTTAGCTTGAACTGATGATTTTACAAAGTCCCATAGCCTATATATAAAACTGATGATTTAACAGGAAAAACTGCAATTAAAGTGTAGCCTTTAGGTCAATAGTGTTTTGTTATTGTCTACCAATGGCTTTAAGCATTTGCACAGAGAAATTAGTTAATGCGTGATATGATTCATGAAACTTTTAATTACTCACTTGTTTTTTTCGAGATAACTTTTAAAAAGTGCCTCACAAAACTGGGTAAACAAATGCAGAGAAAGTAATACTAAGTCATACAATCCAAGCATCTTACCTCTTTCTCTGATTTGACCTCCAGGCTGTGGGAAGCTGACCGGTGTCAGTAATCCCATCACCGTACGTGCGTCTGGCTCAAGGTTCGGCTCCTGGATGACTGATACCATGATCCCCAGCTCAGACAACAGGGTAAGTCCCACTGTTTCTACGCTCACCTGAGTCACCCCAGAACTAGAACCCTTTCATTCCTGCAGCTCACATCAACAAACACAGAGAATGAAGTAGAATCAAAGTCATTCTCCAAAAACTCTGTCAGCTGCTTCTTCAGTGACTGATTGATTGTTTTTGCCTGAATAGGACATCTCGTAAGCTCTGGAGGAGAAGAGTCAGAATGAGAAATGGGGATGCAAACCTGAGTCCCTGATTGATAGCATCCCTTTTCCTTCTCCCTGTCTACCACTGTCACTGCATTTCTGGCTGATTAATCACTTCATCATCAGCAGAGAAATTAATAAGTTGTTTGGGCAAAATATTTCTAAATCACCTAGGTAATTACCAGGAGTGTGCTGAGATGCTCTGGACCCAGATAATGTAGGAATGGCATCCGCTGATTAGAGATGACACATGGTTTAATTTAGGCAAATACATGGTTAGTAGCAGATTGAAAAGGACACAAGTGAGGGAGAAAATTAGGAGAAATTATGTGGCCTTTTGAGTTGTGTCGAAGTCAAAGAGTGGATTATTAGCCATTTATAGGGGAGAATTGAAACTGATGAAGTTTGAAAGGAGAGATGAAGATGGCCTTTTTCATCCCCACTCTGAATCATAACAGGCTAAATAGATATTGCCAACAGAGAAGGTCAATTTCTGTGACTGAATGCTGTGATCTCTGTCTTTAATCACCTTGCTTGCTGAGATCACATTAAACTCTTAAAAGCAATCAATGATTGTATTAATAGCCAGATACATCAACGATATCACATCAACACTCACACCAATCATGATAATCGCATTAGGGGAACATCATCGAGGAGCCAAAACAAAAGCATGGTCTAAATGTGCTACAGTGTTTGCCTGGCTCAGCTCTAGGGACTCATTTAGCAGGCAAAGGAGAAACAATGCTTATTGCTCCATAATCCCTCCTTCTCCATAATTCAGATGCTGTACCTCACCTCCCCCGACTGCTCCAATACACTACTTCTCCCCCCCCACTGGAATTGTTGTTGAAGAAAAGTGCCTATTCTCCACTTGGGAAGCAGGCAAGAACAGCAAAAAGAAAGAAAGAGCTGACAAACAATTGGTGGAGAATCAGAGGAGCAAGAGCTACATCCTAACAAAGCTCCATTAAGAAGAAAATAAATATCCAAGCCAAGTGCAGTTTAATGGAATCAATTAAAAGCTGAACTGTGTCCCGGCGGAAGCATTGAGGGAATGAGATGGGATATGCAGCCAGAGAGGGGCCATGTCAGTGGAGAGAAAAAAGTTAGAGCTGCTAAATGGATTGATTTTCTGTGTGGACTGGAAAGGCCAGGGAGCACAAGCAGTGGTTGATTGCAATGCACAGGAAACGTCTTCACTTGCAAACGTGGGAGAGATCAATAATTCTGCACACACATTCGAGTACAGTGTGATCATGAAGGCACACACTCCCGCTCCGCCCCACATACACACAGCACGCTTACTTTGCTCCGGGCTCCGCCATCGGCTATAATAAAACATTGCTTACAGTGCTCTTGCAAAGAGGTTTGCCGGCTATAACAATATTCTCCTGTAACCTCTAAATCTTTTCAGTTTCTCCTTTAGTTTATAAGGGCTTCATCTTATGATTATTTTATGATCAATTAATCTGCCAATGATTTTCGAGATAAATCGATAAATAGTTTGGTCCATACAATGTTAGAAAATACTTAGCAATGTCCACCCCAGTTTGTGAAATGTAAAGGTTTAAATGTATTTATTTTTTAAACACCCAAAAATATTCAGCTAAAAATCTCCATATTTTGGATACTAAAAACATCCTATTTTGTCATTTTTGCATTATAAATGACTATTAATTGATTATCAAAATAATTGCTGATTATTATTTATTGATAGACTTATAAAAATGAACTTGTTTCTATCCCCTCATGCCAATGGGATTCATTGTTCTTCTCTCCACAGGTGTGGTCCATGGATGGTTACTACAAGGGACGGCGTGTCCTGGAATACCGCACAATGAATGATTTCATGAAAGGCCAGAACTTTGTGCAGCACTTACTGCCTCACCCCTGGGCCGGCACTGGTCACGTGGTCTACAACGGCTCGCTATATTACAACAAGTACCAGAGCAACATCATCATCAAGTACCACTTCCGATCTCGGAGTGTTTTGGTGCAGCGCAGCCTGAGTGGAGCCGGCTACAACAACACCTTTCCTTACTCCTGGGGCGGCTCATCTGACATCGACCTGATGGCGGATGAGAATGGCCTGTGGGCTGTTTACACCACCATCCCCAATGCTGGGAACATTGTCATCAGCCGCCTGGAGCCCATGAGTCTGGAGGTGCTGCAGACCTGGGACACGGGCTTTCCCAAGCGCAGTGCTGGAGAGTCTTTCATGATCTGCGGTACACTTTACGTCACCAACTCTCACCTGGCTGGTGCCAAGATCTACTTTGCCTACTACACCAACACGTCAAGCTACGAGTACACAGACATCCCCTTCCACAATCAATACTCCCACATCTCCATGATGGACTACAACCCCAGGGAGAGGGTCCTGTACACCTGGAACAACGGACACCAGGTGCTCTACAATGTCACACTATTCCAGGTTATTAAGACTTCTGGGGACTGAGAGCCCTGAGAAAGACCGCTTCAAACAATGCTGTGATCTTTGTTCTGGGGAGGGGAAATGAGCCGGGTGGAGGTGGGTAATGGGTTGTGGGTGGTGGGGGTTAGTGGCTTCAGTGTATGGGCATAGGCTTGGATTTTTTTTTAAGAATTTCAATCTTCATAGAGTGCTATTATTCACATTCTTAAAAAAACACTCCGGCAGCAGGCCGGTAAAGATACAAAGACTGATCGCTTCTCTTATTTTTATTTCTGTGATGAGTAAGCATGGTTATTTTTATTTGTGATGAGAAATAAATATAAATCTTTAACATGTATGACTTTGTATTTCATTATCACTTTCATTCCAAGTTGACCTTCCCTGCATCTTCGAGGGGTGAACAACAAAGAAGAAGCTCTTTATGTTGTGGCTGTTAAAACGTGGATCCATATTTGGATATGCGTGTTTTCCTAAAGTGGGTACTAGGTGTTCTTTTTTATTTTATGACTAAATGTTTCTCTTATTTCTTTGGTATCTTAGTATTTATAACTTGTGTTTCAGTCAAACATAGCTGATATCAATTAAATAGTGTTTGGAATAAAACCAAGCTGTTTTTCAGCATTATTTCTTAAATACTTAACATTTTATTGGTTTCTCACTAAACCAAGCGACTTGTATTACCACAGCTGAATCATTAAAAAAAAATGAAGTGGCAGCATCATAATTGTATCTCTAATCTCTTACATCAAATCATATACTTGAAAATGTGTCATCCAATTCTCTCCAACTTCCATAAATGTAAATAAACAATATTAAATTGAACTGCTGTAGCCACAACTTATATGTCAATTTTAAATGTGGCTGTGGACACAGCACAGGAACTAGAGTTGAAATGTAATAGGAAACTTGGAGCATTTACATTTGTGTTGCGATATGAGGCTTACGTAACTGTTGCATGTCATGCTCCAATCTGTTATAATTGTGTTAGTCGCTCAACTCCCCTGAGGGGCTTTCTGCAGAGAAATGTTTGAACAGATGGGCAATCAGTACAGTGGGACTCAAACTACAAACATTTCATTTCACCTCTGTTATTATTTGAAACTGAAAATACATTCTGAAGCCCCACTGTGCTGTAGAGAGGGCACTTTGGCCAAAAAGACAACAACCCACTGTGCTTTTATATTTTTTTCCTCACAGTTATAAGACTTGTAAGGGTGCATCCATTCTTTGCAGAGCCAACGGTGGACACACCTCAAATCGGAGGTTCCCCTTTTTCGCTCTGCGTAACCATGGTGATCCCATTTATTCTGGATGACCTTTCTATCAATAAAGTACTGTGCTGAAGAAAACCCTGATGGGTTAATACACAGGAGTGGCTGACATTTAGAGCACAATACAGAACACAACAAAACGTCTTACAGTATCAGCTAGAAGGAGTGCAGCATGAAGTGAACTGTAGAGGCAGAAAACTGGCAGATGATTGAAACATATACAGATGTAATCAGTTGCCAATAAAACCGTAAAATGATTAGTAAACTGCAGACTTAGATAAGCATATGATAGTGGTTTATTTTGCTGTCCTGAGATTAAATCCTACCCAGCATCCTCTCTTTGCTCTCACCCTGCCTAGATGAAAAAATAAGAGGAGATCGCACTGCCAGTTATATAGCAAAGCCTATACTATTTTAAACAGGGCGGAAGGTTACTTATTGTTAAAAGAAGTGTTTGTCTTTGAATAAAGTCTCGAGCTGAGGGTTTTCAAAGAGGTTTTTAATGGTAGGCTTGATTGATTCAAATGGACCTGCACTTTGCAGGCAATAGACTTTTTCCCTTAACAGAGAGCAGGGAAGGAACATTGAGTGCACACAGATAATGCAATCTCTATGATCAAACAAACTGAAAAATAAAGTCAGCAGACTAGAAAGATGCATTCATGTGTGGAATAGGAAAGGATAAAGGATCTATTCACTTCCATATTTTACTGACTTAAGACCTGCAACTAAATGGACTCCACAATTGACACAAACTGGAGGTATTTTTGTATCCATTTGAACTTAAGTTACAGCAGAACAAAACTGATTGCCCCTTTTTTACTCAGTTCATTTCACTTTTAAAATCCTATGTTGCTGGGAAAGAAACAGACAAAAAATGCCAGGAAGTGTGAAAATAAAAACCCAAAATAATTGTTGACTACAATCAACAATCAATAAATGAAAGTGTTTGCTGCTAGACAGAAGTATAACCATTGCCTGCAGTACTTTGTGAGCACCAGTGAGTGTCCTGCTATGCCACTCAGACCCAAGGGCAAGTAAGTGATAACAGCAATAAAGGTCAGGAGCCTGACGAACAGCATCAAATTATTATGGGTGGCCTCATTTGAGTTCTCAAATCCTCATATCTGTGTCAGGATGGATCATCTCCTGTTAAGGCCAACTTGTCAATGTACAACCCTTGCTGTGGAGCAGCAACACTTGCATGTCTTCTTTGCTCAAGATCATCCTGGGAGTTAGGGAAAAAGTGGATAGAAAATGGCGAAAGTTGTGATTCGGGGGGCTTAAAATCACTAAGCTGGTTCACACAGTGTAATTCCCTCAAAGCTTAGATTCACACATGAAGAAAACAAAATGAGAATTAAAAATTCTTGAAATTTTGCGGAGCAACTGTAAATGTTATATTGAGACATTGACCAAAAGGCAAATTAATATCCCATTTAATAACTCATATATTATATGCAATCTCAGCACTGTCACTTAAGTGAACAAATAAACAGTGTGGCTTCAAACTCAATTTGACGCAACTAAAGATTGCCAATGGAAGATAGCAATTATAAATTATTGGTTTACTGTAACACTTGATTTATGTTTAACCCCATGGAACAGGAAAAAGTAAAGATGTTTACAAGAGCAATTTTCTCAGGTGAAAAATTAAAGAAGTGCTACTAAATCTGGCAGAGCTGGCAATGCATTATTGATGCCGGATTTGGCAACCCCCTGTAACTTTGGCCAGGACGGTCATACTCTCACCGAAATCACACTGGTGTTAGTTATTCTCCTTTAGTTTAAAGCTACAAGCTTTACACTTTCACTGAGCTGAACACTTCAGTTATTGAAATCCCTAAGGTGAACTAAATGAGCAAAGTGATTTAGGAACTGCAGCTAGACAGAAACATTTGGAATATGAAAGTTGTAATGGATCTGTCAAAACATCCTTCTCTAAAACCAATAATCTGTTGACAAAATCACATGAGAGTTCTCAGTGGCGCAAAAAGACAAATATTCACATCGCAGATTATAAACAGATTAATTTGTAAAACGTAAAAAAATGGAAGAGGAGGTTTAATGTCTTTGATGCAAAGGAGAATATAATAATGCAAAAATTAGTTTGGCATCTGGAGTCCCCCCCCCCCCCCACACACGCACACACACACACAAAAGCAGATTACAATTGTTGCCAAGACGTCCAGAAATGTTTTGAGTTGCCCATAATAGCAGAGAATATAGTTGTTCCTGGCAGAAAGCATGGTGTAGCACACAAGATAAGTCTGTATTGCAAAGTATACAAAGGTGAAGTAAAGGTTTAGAGCACAGCTGTTTGTCATGCTTGGTCAAACTTGGAAGAAATTGCAACTTGCTCACCTTAAAGCCCCTCAGCCTTTTTTCCTTATGTTTCATTTGTGTAGGGGTCAGCTGTGACTTCACTGGAACATTTCCTTCAAGCATAGCTGTACAAGTCCTTAGGGAAAACAAAAGAACCACTTTTAAATGTAAAGTTGAAGCTGAGCTGAATAATAAGCAACTAATAATCTACATACATCTCAATACTCAAGAGAAGAAATAAAAAAGAAGAACATAGAGCGGCACTGGCAGCTTGACTTAAAGCATTCATCCTCACACACAAATTATCTGAATAAGGCCACGTATGACAGCAATGGGACTGGTTTGATTTGAATGCACAGTGAGGTTAGCTTGATAGACAGAAACAGATATAAAGACAGCAACTTGGAAATTAAGAAGCAAACGCAGTTCTCACTTTAATCATGCAGCCAGTCTCTGGACAAAAGGTTTTTTTTATTTTTTTTATTCAAATCTGTGGAGCTAAAATGCTTCTCTTTGAATCCATTGTTCCATACATGCAGGGTCAATTCACGTTCTGCCTCTTCACTCCATATCTTAGTTACAACAAAGACAGCAAGGCTCACAGTTGGTCCCCCTTTTGTTTCATATGTTGAATTATTCACCGTTTCCTTTACTGCACCACCCCTTTTTCAGTTTCTTCATTAATCTCACCATAAGCAACGCTTGGAGCATCACCTCCTCTCTTCCAGACTCTCAATGAACACACTTTTTTCTCAACTCCCTGCCCCCTGAGGTGACACAAAAACACTCTGAACAGTGCTTTGAAATGTAGTTTTCTCATGACTAAACATAACTATTGCACATTTTATATTCACGTCTGAGCTTAAAACAGATGCGAAGGTTGTCAGGCTGTGGAGATGGAAATCCGGGTAAGAGAGGAAGTAATTTTACTCCACTTGACTCATCCGAGAACCATGCTCCATTAATTATCCCTTTAATTGTGTTTTGAGCTTTCAATGATTCAGCACTCACATGCCTAATAACATTACGTACTGTTTGAAGTCCTGACATTGCAAACCTCGCTGAGGCCGTTAAGGATTACCACAAACATTCATCTGCAGGCTATCCGAGATCTCTCTTCCCTTTCAGTAATAACAGTAAGATGCTGCAGGAGGAAATAAATGACCGTTTCACTCTGGTAAGAGCAGGGGTCAGGATACTTATGTACAAGCGACACAGTACAGCCGCAAGCAGATATGGGCAACAAGAGTCAAATAAGTGTCAATATATACTGAAAATAACTTCCCATGCTGCAGGGTGTTATAAGCTGTGCAGAAATCTATGCATTGGAAGTTGACAGAATAAAGATTTCTAATGAGAAATTGAATTGTGAATCAAAATGTATTATACATCACAGCACATTTTAACATATGACATTTTTTATTGTAACCCCGTAAGGCTAAAAACAGCCGAAAACAAACGCAAGATCACCTGTCATGTCTACTAATCGGGTTTATATATACTGTACAGTATATTGTTACAATACTGCAATGTGTTAATGAAAAAGGGTTGTTTTTACTGTATTTCATATTATATAGTTGTTCAGCAAGTAAGTACTAGATATAAGAAAACAAGGCTCATTGGTGTAGATCATTAAATATGTTTTCATCAGATAAAGTGTGTGATGGGGAGTTGTACTGGAAAAGATATTGAAAAGTTTGACCGGAAAAATCATTTGGATGCAGTAAATGGTCCTGCTCACAAAACACTGACAACCAATCATAAAACAATTCTGGGCCTGTCACACCCTTCCTCTGAACCGATTTTAATGATGACTAAAAAACCTTTAACAGGTTTTAAACTATTCAAGGCAGAAAAACTAGACTAATAGAAATGAGGATGATATGTTTTGCATTAGATTTAAGTGAAATCTTATAGCGCACTGTCAAACCAATGAAGTACTACGGTATGTATTTTTTACATTAGTCATTTAAGAGAGGAAACGTTTTATTTGAATGCCTGAAAATCATCACAGAAGACGAGAATGTAATAAATATCTTGTCAATCAACAGGTCAGTTGGTGATTAAAATCTGACAACGTATAATCAAAAAAAGAGTGAGCATTTGCAATCCTTTTGAACTCACATTCCTTTCAGCCCTTAATGCTCGAATGACTCACACCTTTTTGCAAAGAAAATGGATTAAACTACAAAAAGAGCAAGCTTGGCATCAATTGCACTTACTCCAAACCTACTATGGTGATTTGTTCTTTGTCCTATTTCATGGTGCGTTAATTGCACCTTTTGCATAAAGTTAGCAATTACGTTTAAAGGAATTTCTCTTTCTGAATGCTCCCTGCCTTTCCATACAAGCACCAACAACAGATGAAAACACGTGGGACATCCACTCTCTAATTCAGGACAACAGTGGGCTAACTGACCTGAGAAAGGTGAAGAGTAGCAGCTGCTCGGCTCAGCAAAACTGAAGTTGATCGTCTGTGATGGACAATTTGTACTGTATGGGTTGTATGGTGAATGTGAATGTGTAATAACATCAGTCTTGTCCCTACCATTTTAGCGTGTCATTTGAGGAAAATATACGATGTGAAATAGATTTTGTGAGACATTTGCTAATGTTACAACCCATTTGTGAAGAGAAGGGCAATCATCTTAATGTTCTGTTCTGCTTATCGTAGAAATGTATCCCAAGGTCAACTATTTGATTCCCTAACAGAGAATTTGATTCTGGCAGCGCAAGTCTGCATCTACTGTACACGGAGACGAAACGGAGAACGAACCGAATTCGATATAAAAAAAGTCTTCCGTCCACACGGTATCGGCTCAATAAATGTGTCCGTCCACACGAGACGCGAAACACATCAGCAATGACGCGGGTGAGCAGGAGAGGTGGGGAGAGGCGGGGCTATATGGCGTATAGGGCGTACACACGGAGCCGCTTGGCCCCCCAGAGCGTTCCGTCCGCAGACCTACCCACCTTGGGACCCGTTACCGTTTGAGGGCTCCGTTTCCCCGGTTCCGTTACGGCCTCGTGTGGACGAACCGTCCATACGATAGAGCAGTGGTTCCCAAACTTTTTGTGCCCAAGGCACACCAAAGGACAAGTAAAAATCTCAAGGCACACCTATTGTGCAAAATAGCCCTTATAACACGTGTTATCACTCATATCATGTAAAATATCTGTAAATGTGCATAATTATTTACTAATGCCAAATAAAATGTGACAAAGACAACTATATTACTCATGAAATATTTATTAACGAAATATTTCAGAAATTAATTTTAAACTTTATCAAATTAGGCTTCATCAAAGCAGCAACACACTCATTTAAACCAGAAAGGTCACACAATTAAAAATGAGGCAAAGGAAACTCAGCTGAAATTCAGCACAGAGAACTGTCAATGCAAGGAAGCTGCATTGTCCATGGTCCTGAACTACAAATTATAAATGTAACATGTCAGCAATCAGCATTGAAACATGTCTATTGTAAATATTTTGCCGATTTACAAATTAGTGAGATACATGTGCCTGTCGGGGCGCGCAGATTTTTTTAATCCTTGGTGGCACTGAGGAGAGGGCCACTCACAAGTCCTGTTCAACAGAGAGCCATGACCTCCTGTTGTTCTTCATGTAAACCAGAGTAGAGAACGCCAACTCCAGAGATGGGGTCGTTACTAAAAAAATGTAATATATTACATATTACTTTTTTAAAAAGTAATATATTACACTACTTTGTTACTATCTACATAAAGTAACTCGTTACTTTACTCGCCGAGCACGTACGAACTGCGCATGCGTGAGTGGCAATAACTTTCCTTACCAGCAGGCGGCGGTAGTGTGTTCATTCAAAACAGGGAAGAACAGACTACGTGATATAAACAAACAACAAATAGCGTGTGCGTTAGCTTCACCTTAGCATGTGTTCTTTGCAGGTGTTTGTTGAGGTTTGACGTGGTGTTTACAGCAGTGGATAACAGCTTCTGGCCTGGACACAGTTTGCACCTCACCGTCACTTTCCTGTCTATTCTTCGGACGAACTCAAAATAATGGGCATACCTCCACCCCTCGAAAGTTATCGCTGACTCAGCCATGTTTATGCAGCACTGCACGTGGAGATGTAAGATGCAAGTCGTGCAGATTACGTATAAACCTACAAAGTACTGATATAGTAAATTAAATAATTATTTTTGTGTAGTTGTATATTGCAATAATAACGTATGGTTGTCACAAAATCCCACGGCACACCCGGACTTGCCTCACGGCACACCAGTTTGGGAACCACTGCGATAGAGAACTGTAGCAGATACAACCCGTTTCGTGTCCGTGTAGACGGGGCCTTAATCCCAAGCAGCCCCAAAAGGGTCAGAGAGGGTTTTTTTTTTTTTTAACATTGTTTGCGCTAAATCGCAATACATCTTACATGCTATCTGATCCAGAGGAGCAGTTAGTGTGTTGGGCCAGTCCAGTTAGACTCTCTGCCAGTTTAGTGAAACACTCAGCTAATACTGCAGAAAGGAGCGTTTATGTGAGACTTTATGCCACATTATGAATATATTGGGCATTACTCATTTGGAAAGGAAGTGGCTGTGAGCACAGCTGCTCTGCCTGGCTGTGGTGGTTGTGGCTGTGGATGTGGTCATTGCTGCATTTGTGGTTAATTATTCTACTATGCATATTATGGCTATATGTAGCTGTAATGTGACTACTTTAGCTTCCCCTATTACATAACATTAGTCAAGAAAGCATCGTATAGCCAGATGGAGCTGAATCTGTGGTTACTTAATCCGATATGACAGCTGTTTGGTTGATGTTCAGAGCTACAGAAGCTTCAATACAACGCTCATCCACCACTTTCACTGCACACAAACAACCCCAGGTCCTATCCAGTATACACTAATGTATCTAGGCCATACAGTCATCATAGGAACAAAAACTGGCTACAGAAATAACTACAGCAACTGCAAAGTGATGTTATCCATGGTTAAAATTATAATCACAGCTACAGCGTGTGTCAATCAGCCTTGGCAACTGTCAATGACACAGACTTCATACATAATACTAAATTATAATGCAGCTTACCCTTTCTCTATGGATCACAGGTAAGGCAAGAGATATTCCATAGTAACGCAAAGATACTGCAAGACAACACTAGACTTAATGTGAGCAACAGCAAAACAATTTGTTAAGGCTGTACAAGGGCGTGGAACCAAATGCACGATGCAGAGACAAACAAAGTATCAAAATAAAGTGTTTTAATGTAGACAGGTCATAACACACTGAATACATAAAGCAACAAAAAAAAAACTACTAATACATCTAACTCTATGGAAGATAACTCTATGGACAATGACAAAAGGATCTTACGCTGGAAGGCTTGGAACACACAAGACAATCTGGCAACGAGACAGGTAGTGATGTTACGTATTGCGCCGAGGCTTCGGAGCGTGTGTCGAGTAATCCCCGAAGCTTTTTGTGAAGCATGTATCGAGGCTTGTATCGTTTTGGGCCAGTGACGTCATCGATGACAAACGAAGCCTCGCTGCCTGTCGATACCACGTGACTGCTTCACGAAGCGATTCAGATCGGTTGAACCGTTGAACCACAACGCTCATAATACCCATGGATGTATAATAAGAACCATATTACCCCTCCTGTACCCGGGCCCGCTGGTGACACGATGGAATTAAAAGAGCTCAAAACCTCACCTATATAGAGGTCGGAACATGTCATAAGTATAAATAGATACAAGCATAAATAAATGTAGGAAAAAAACATGAATGAATAAATACAGGAATAAATATGTTACAGTATTTTCAGGGAGATTCAGCGTGTGTGCTGTGGCTCAGCTGGAAAGCAGTTGACTCACGATCGCAGGGTTCCTGGTTCAACGACTCGTCAATATGTCTTTTTTGTTGTTTATAAAAGCTACAGCTAAATGAGATAATGTAGTTAATAAATGTATTCTTTGATATGGTTTAGCCTTTCTCAGGCTACAACATGGTTACGTTTATGAATATTATTAAGGAATACAAATCCCTATTTGTAATGTTTACCAGCCTCCTTAGGCTTTTCAATCACAATCATTCAACTGGAATAAAAACAATATTGTTAACATGAAAATGATTTAATGTTGGTTGTTCAGAGTTATTCTAAGGCTTTACTCATTGGGAACTCGGTATGAGATAGAGCACACTGTTGAGATGTCCAATCTGCCTGTTTTACACACTTTGACCAACAGGGGGTTTGTGTTCAAATGAAGCCATGATGAAGCCTCATGAGATGAACCCTTTTGCGAACCAATTGGCTGGAAAGCTTCAAAGCTTCATAAGGCTTCATCTCGCCATCACTAGAGACAGGGGAAGACGAGAACTATATATACTAGACAGACAACACCAGGTGAAGACAATTAGACAATCACAACCGTGGAAAACAGACAAGGCAGGAAACGTACTTTAGACACATGAGGGTAGACAAGACTATCAAAATAAAACAGGAACCTATCTAAACACATAACATGAAACCTAAACTAGGGAACAATCTTAGCAGAGCCGTCTACGCACAACACAATTTCAGAAAGATGCATTTCCACAGCGACCTTTTGTGGGCCTTGTGAAACGTTATGAATACTATTTGGAAATTCACATTGCCATTTAAACCAGCTTTAATTGTGTTGACTTGCAAAGGACCAGTAAGGTTTCTAATTTCTCTAATTTCGACTCCTCGATCCTCCGGTAGTGACCCGGAAATGGATTTCAGCGCGCCATATTGAAGGACATCTAGACCCAATCCCAAACCACGCCCTACACCCTACCCCTACACACTACCGCTCCGTTTGCACGTTCGCGCGGAGGGTCCGCCACATTGAGTGCTGTTCCAAACCAACGAGTGTGGAGCGGTGTGGAGGGGGAGTGGGCTATCAAGCCATCAAACAGCGAGTCTGCATTGGTGCTGACTTGAGACCGGTCTCTACCTGACCGGTCTCAACGCTGTGTGTGTCCGTCAGGAAACACGCTGTTAACAAGTAGTTCCAGTAAACATCCACTGATAAACTGCGATGTTAACAACCTCATGATAACCTCACATTGTTTTTAACTTAGGATCATACCTGATTTAGTCTAGAAAAAGGTAAATGTGTGCATTTTATTATAAAGTTGTGTATATTTACAGACTGTTGCAAAAACTAAGATGCTTGTAAAAATCAGGTTTAAAACAGAAAGAGCTTTACAAAAAAGTAACACAATTAAAGATGTTTGGAGTTTTATTTGAGTTATTAATTTTTATTTTTTGTCTAAGAGATGCTGATTTGAAACCGTTGTTACATACAGTTACGGCATTTCCTGTTTCTGCCGGAGAGAGGGGAATTTGCCATGGGAGTTTGTCCCAAAGCTTGCCGCTGTATTTACTCCCTCCATCCGACAGGAGGGAGCCTCGTTGAGCTGCGAGTGTCACTCCACGGAGTTCACTCCGTCACGGAGGGGGAGTGTGTAGGAGTAGGGTGTAGGGTGTGGTTTGGGATTGGGCCTAAAACATGAGGATAGCAGTCGAGGAGGGGAATTAGAGAAATGAGAAACCTTCCAGGTGAAAAAGAGTAAGCTAGCTCATTGTTTTTAAGGTTGGTGTGACCCAGGCCTAATGCTGGGCTGAGAGCTTTAATGTCACATGCATACTAACTCCTCAGAGTTACGTACAGTGTGTATAACTTCCAGTGTTTCAATTCTCCCACTGCAAGATCCACAGCAGCTCTTTTCATAGTTTCTTTGGATGAACTGACTCTGTTTACAAGCTGTTGGACTATTTAAGCACAGCGTCAGTCAATCAATAACAATTGGTTCCCGGCGAGGCAATTTGTTTTGCAGCAGTGTGATGCTAAAACACCAAAGACCAATAGAAACAATTTTTTTTTTTAAAACATACACAGTAAAAAATTATGTAACAGATGGAACAATCAGACAAAATACATTTTTATTTTATTCTGATAACGTTTATACCACTTGTTGTAAAGATCCTGCAGAGTTTTCTTTGCCGTGCCAGTTATTTTGCTACAGACATTAACCACCTTATTGAGTACATGTCTGTGTTTGACTTTGACAGATTGATACCAGCAGATAAAAGATTAAATGAGCACAGACTCAATAAAAGAGTAATAAAATCATTGTTTTGTCAACCTGGAACTTTCAGAGCATCTCGAGACAAAAGAGACACTCATGTGTTTTTGTAAACCATACTAAAATGTCTGTTTAATGTCTTGTATAGCTCCCAAATACGTGTCATCCACTATTTCTTTATTCTGGCTATCAATCACTGTAATGGCAGGAGTGGGGTGAGTCATCTAAATTGGATGCACATGTCTGTAGACTTTGACACGTTCAGTTGTCAGCGTGCATAATGTAATTGTTTTCCTTTAGAACACTGGAGTGACTCCCAAAAGCACAAATCAATACTTTTTGCAGCACAGACCTAAAGCTATTATAAATAAACAAAAATAATCACTTGATATGTTTTCCTTTTTATCTTACATCGGCTTTTATGCTAAGCAGTATTTGTCATCCTGGACAAAGCACACCTTCATTTTGTTCAGAACAGATTTATCTGCCATTTTCAATCATGGCTCCAGTTTGTTTGTATTTATCATGGATTTCAGGTATATAATTAAACTTTGCAGAACATGATGGAGGTGTTTATAAAAATAGTTCCTGTTTTCAGGCAGGGAACACTCCCAGAATATGAAATGTAGGTCGGATCATGAGCTGCAATAGAATATAGGAGACTTCAAATGCACCACTCTATATTAGAACGTTCTGGCAAGGGAAGTAAGGGGCTGTGATGGAGAAGGATAGAGTAACAGACAAAGTAAAATCCATGTTAGGTGAGAAGACTGTCAGATCACAGGCATCCTCTACTGTACGTCAGTGAGACAAGATGCTGTTCTCTCCCCCAGAAGATCAAAAGAGATGAGGGTGTACACAGAAGAAGTTCCCTTCCCTCTTTCCTCTTGCCTCTCTCTATTCTGCTACGAAATAATGTTTTCAAAAGAGATGAAAAAGTACTCACCAAAAACAGGTACAGTGCATGTGACTTAAACACAGTAAGTAAGATCTACAAGGACACCGCTACAGGTTTTAATTATATTATAATTATAATTACTGATATTATTAACTTATAATCGATGTTCTGCTTTTCTTTATTATTCTCTACGACTATCATTGATTTATTTAAAACTAGGTGTAGACTAAAACAACACATTCAAAAAGGAGCTGTCTACAGAACTTGAGAATAACTTCACAAACGATCGGATTCCACTCAACCAAATGTTACAGGAGAGCATTGTCTGCATTATTTTCAGGGGATGATCTGTACAACCATAGCATCGGAACAAAAACTGGCAGAAGCTAAAAATAAAACCACAATTCATGTTTTTCTCTCTTTTGTTCTTTTGAAAATGATTCATTCAATGCAGAAATCACAGCACAGTGCTCATTTTCCCTGTTCATCACTTGACCACCGCGTTGGGGTCCCTCTGCCCTTCTTTATTTGAATTATTTTTTTCTAGGGACTCTCTTGTCTCAAGATGTTAAGATCTCAACCATAATCTGTGAAAATGTTGTAGAAACAACACATTGTTTGAGGAACTGTTGAAACAAATGCAGAGATTATTAACCATGAATGCATTTTCAGTGGATGTGTCATTGATTCTGGCTGTCCCAATTTGGAAGCATGCCCGCCGTCAATAAGGGTCAAAAGGAACATGTGACCTCGGCAAAGAGAGCAAAGATAAGGTTCACCAAACTAGTAGACAAAGCTTTTGAAGCTCTCTCATGGTCTCAACAGTTAAAATTGTTCCAAGTCATCTTATGTCAGGGTTTTGAATTATTCTTGAAGGGAAGCAATTACCTGCAGGGGGCTATAAACGTGCTGCTTTTACAACCCCCCTGGCACATAGCCTCAAACTCGAAGTTGAAGGATGCACAGGTACAGGACTAGATAATGAAATAATCATGTATCAACTATATGACCCTCCTGTCGCATTAGTTCCTCCACCCTTGCTTTGGTGTTCCCAAATTTGACCGGACACCACAGCTGTAAACACTGTGAATATAGAAAGATATATGTATATAAAAAGACACTGAAAATGTAAATTTGGTTGTTTACTATCCGATGGATAAACATAATCTAGGGTTACCCTTTCATTTCATATGGCGGTAATTCTTACTGGGAATACCATAGGTGTAACAAATCATAAAAAAGAAAATGCAGTAAATGTACCATGTGCACTTTTCTTATGTATTTTATGTATGCTTTACCGATAGGGAGCGATACAATAAACATAGACACTGAAAACAGCTCTCCAATGCAACACAAAGTCAGTGTTTACTGAGGATGCTAGTTCTCCATCTCTAGAAGGGCCTTTATGAAACTAAAGATTAGTTTTAATTTACATCATAAATCAAAACTAGCTCCCTGTGGTTGAAGATGAAGTTACAGTATATACATTACAATGTCATCTAATGTGTGGGTGTACAGAGTTAGAACATTTTGTCTTGAGTATATCTTCCTCAGTAAGGATATCAGTGGTTCCTCAATTTATTCAACACGGCTGAATGTCTCGTATGTTACATCTGCTTGGTAGTTTATGCAATATTCATCTGCTAGTTTGTAATATCATTGGCGCAACGCTCCGAATAGAAACCTAGGCAACAGTTTGATTAAATTGTGTATTTCATACTGTATCTTCAGTGTAGAAGTAGTAGAACTACTGTTATAACATTTGTGATAAATCAATGAAGACATGTTGCACCCCTCCTTAGGTTATTTTGATGGTAGCTCAGGGAGCATCAAATACACCATCTTTCTATCACACATCTATTGTTCTTCTCTCATTTCCTCTCTCCTTCTGTCCCCCTCCGCCTACAGATGTGCAGATTCTTGCTCTAGGTTGAGACACGTACAAGATCACATTCCTTTCTTAAAGCTGTTGTATAATTCATGCCTATAGAATAAACTGTAATGTATTCTGTTTTACTTCCCATACATCTTCATCATGCCCACACATATTCATAAACGGTGTTCACCATACCTTATACATGCATTAAAACATATTGAGGCTGGGAATTTAATACACATTTAGGTATACATTTATTAGAGCAACCACAAAAGCATCAAAGTGAAAGCACTAAAAAAAGAAAAGCCATGAGGGTGCATTCGTTTTGGTGTGATTATTTTTCTTCAACTTGCAAAAAAAATCCCACCACTTCTCTCCTGGGTGAGCAGAGACACTAAATGTATTTTTAATAAAAAGGCAGAAGTTCCCGCCGGAGAAATGCAGCCTTTTCTAGCCTCCACTGCGACGCGACAGGGACCCACCCCTGTCACCTTGAGAGTAATACTTGAAGTAAAGGTAATTAAAAACAGTTGTCTCAGCCCTACCCGTCCATAAACATTTCAGGCCGCATGCTATGGTACATTAATATGCAAAGTAGGGCTAGGGCTGTGATCATGGTGCTTTACTGATCCAGGTATTCAATTAATTCCCCCAAAACAAGTGGCAGTATCTGCTGAGGTAGTCAATGGGTTTTTCCTATATGCATATTAATGAGTCATTATCAATTTTACATTCATCACAGCAGGGAGATGGAGGGGACAGCGCACTCTGGCTCCCCCCCCCCCAGAGTCAGGCCACCGCGCTCTGCAGTCACAGACATTCACACGGTCGTCCATCACCCTGAGCAACCCCGGGACACGGGGGGACCAGGATCCCATATCATCCTGCTGCCCCACCTCCCACACAAGCCCAAAACTCATCCGTCAAGCATTCCATGCACAGCTACACCCCGAGATGACATGATCAAGTTGTTGCAGTGACAGCAACAAGTGATGTCACACAGCAGCCAAAATGCTGCAGTCTCTGAGGAGCAGCGCTGTCAAACCACTGAGAGCTGCTGAGGGTGACACACACACACACACACACACACACACACACACACACACACACACACACACACACACACACACACACACACACACACACACACACACACACACACACACACACACAGTAGGTAATCATCAACACAGTATGGGAATGGACACCAACACAAAAAGACAGGAGGTCCCACTGGTAAGGTATAGACACTGCAAAAACGAAATAAAAGCGACAGACTACTGTTATAATGTGTTGTCTCCAATGACACAGCAGCAAAATGGACTATCATCAAACCAATCATCAACACTATCAAAACAACTGACTTCCAACAGTCAAATTAACAAATACATGATGTGGGGAGGGCATGGGAAATCGTGGTTTCTCCCTGTGCGCATTGTGGGAACTATTTGATTGTCGGTTTAACTTGCCTTCTTTTATATGTATCAGAAATGACCTTGGGCATAGACTGAAGTAGAGGGACATTAGCAAACCAGCAAGCATCATTATAGCAATTACTTGAAAATCGAGGGGCCACAGGGAGCAATTATGTCCTCGGTGTTTATGATCCAGCATAGGAGAGTGATGGGGGAAATTATGAGGAAGAGCAGACTTAAAAAATAGAATAAACGGAGCTCTAGGCAAGTAGGAGAAAGTGAAACGAAAGTCCTGGATGACAAAGAAAGAGGAGGGTGGAATATCAGCAGAGGCAGCAGATGAGAGGGTCGGCAGTCATGTTTGAGAAAGGATAAGAGGAGAGCTGGAAGGGAGAGGAATTTCAATGGCAAAGAAGTAGTGGGTACGTATAATTGAGTGAACACTAGTGTGGAGAAGAGGGGAAGAAAATAGGCAATAGCTCTTCTAGAGTCTCCGGAGCATGCGTTTCTCGACACGGAGATAAATTGAATTTCTAATACAGTATCTCTGTCCTTAGGGGCATATATTTCAAATTGCTGTGTCCCCACTGTAGCTGCCCACATTGGCCGATGTGAGCGGGCAAAGAGTGAGCTGATAAGAGTGAGGTCGGGGAGGTCACTGGGCTCACTGTATTGAGACATAACCGCCAGTCAATTACATTTCCTTAAGGACACAGGAGTCCAAACCGCAATCAGAGCCATATCACAGCCAGGCTCCTCTTGCCCTTTTCCCAATCCCAACGGATGAGAAAAGGTGAAAGGTGGAGGAATGAGTGAGAGGTAGAGTGTCAGGCGATAGTTGCTGGTGGGCATGGGTACTTTGAAGGTTACTGCAATGGCTTAGAAAATCTTAATTTCCTCACAGTTTTTTGTTTGTAACCAGTCATTAATCTTCGGCTGATCTCAAGAGGGAACAAGTGGAGGAACATCAGAGAACACATTCACAAACAGATTCAGTAAAGATTTAGCGCTCAGACAAACAAGTTAACACTGTCGGGATGTCGGGTTCTGTAAATCTCCCCAGAAGTTTAATTATTCATGTCAGAATGTGCTTGACTTTCACAAGGAAGTTGGAGCAGTATACATGCAGGCCACCCAGTGGCAGTGTTGTAGTCAAGTCACCAATTCACGAGTCCAAGTCACTCTTGAGTCCCCACTCTTCGAGTCCGAGTCCAAGTCCGAGTCACCTAGGGAGAGTCGTAGTCGAGTCCGAGTCCAAGTCCGAGTCATCCAAGGAGTGTCCGAGCCGAGTCCGAGTACGAGTCATCATTACCTGTGTTCGAGTCCGAGTCCAAGTCCGAGTCATCCACGGAGTGTCCGAGCCGAGTCCGAGTACGAGTCATCATTACCTGTGTTCGAGTCCGAGTCCAAGTCCGAGTCATCCACGGAGTGTCCGAGCCGAGTCCGAGTACGAGTCATCATTACCTGTGTTCGAGTCCGAGTCCAAGTCCGAGTCATCCACGGAGTGTCCGAGCCGAGTCCGAGTACGAGTCATCATTACCTGTGTTCGAGTCTGAGTCCAAGTCCAAGTCATCGTGCGTGAGAATTCACGAGTCCGAGTACGAGTCGCGTCAATCAGTGCGCGAGTCCGAGTCAAGTCACGAGTCCCGAAAATCGGCACTCGAGTCCGAGTCCAGGACTCGAGTGCTCCATCTCTGCCCAGTGGATCAAACACTGTGCCGTCTGCAACAGAGAAACAAGCAACAAAGATGTGAAAACACCCTCTGAAGCAGAGAAAAAAAGAGTTGAGGATGAGTAGGAGAAGTTGAGAGATTGATGAGACATACAAAGCAGAAATCTAAAATTGACTGACTGGAGATTAAAGGATGCCTTTGGACACCCACGGACCAGCAACAAAAAAAAATTGTAAAGTTTGCAGCCTCTTCCTACTTAGATGTTGATGTTGCCTTGTTTTGTAGACTACCTTCGCTTGAATCTTTAATGCAGGTAAGTGGTCACACAAAGTTCAAACCTTTTGTGCTTGGTTGATCATGATGATATT
The DNA here is from genome assembly GCF_902827175.1 of Gymnodraco acuticeps. NCBI lineage: Eukaryota > Metazoa > Chordata > Actinopteri > Perciformes > Bathydraconidae > Gymnodraco > Gymnodraco acuticeps. Next base: position 5,677,187 of record NW_022990238.1, read on the forward strand.
TCACAGGCCCAACCAGAGCTGACTTTATAACTAAATTAGGCCCAATCTTTAGGAGCGGTAAAACAAGTGAGGGTAAACCTGATTAAACTGATGAAAACCAGTGTTTTTTTACGGAACAAACAATTGAGGGAATAAACCCTGGTAATTGTTAATTTGCTGAATTTGAGTCAATTTCCTGTAAACAAATAAATGTAAAGGCCTTTCCCTGCCTGATCCATACATATCTGTCCTCTAGATGACATTGAAATGATATGACAGAGTTTGTATTTAGTGTATGTACATACATATGATAGGTATCAATTGGATTGCTCTCAACAGCAGAATTGTAATGAAGATGCAAATGAACTGGAGACCCTGAACGGATACTTCCCTGGTCATTTATAATTTCATAAATCATGCAGCTGGGCTAATTATGAGTTGGGCAGATCAATAGTTTATGGGACTGTATTAGACAGCACAGACAAGGAGTTTACACAAGTGGCCGGCTGATATGAAAGTTGCAATGGATGAACCAGATGATGAGAGGAGGTTCTGCAAACAACTCCTTTGTTGCAGTAGCACATTCATCAGCAGTGCAAACGCAGAGATGAGAAGGGATGAAGAGGTGGTGACGAGCAGCTGAGGAAAACAAGAGCGGCTGATGAATTGATTAGAGCGTTTTAAAGTAGAGAAGGCAAGATATGAGCTCCTAATCAATGCAAGTGCAATCATGAGCATGTGTGCTTATTTACATTGATTCAAGTTTCAACCTCTAGGGTATCAGAAGGATCTTGTTTCACATTCTGTGTCCTTTTCTCTGTCACAAACATGTTTTGGTTAAATGCTTATCCAACAGCTAACCCCAATGTAAGGGAAATTCATTGTCCATAGAAATACTATAATGTGGCAAAGTTGACAGGCACACAGACACACAAAAGTCAAAGTTTGGCATATGTTATATTTCCAAAATGATGGTGGCTATGCAACGCAATGTGTTTCTAGTTTTTGCCTGAAAAAAAACAAAACAGAGAGAGAAGCAATGTCAGACAGCAAACAAACAGTATCACTCTGAACAGAATCTCTGGAGCTTTAATTCCAGCGTTCAACAGCAACAACTCAATGATGTGAAAGCAAACATGGCGTCACCCCATACCCACATCCCCTCTGCTCTTCTTGTCATCTTTTCTCTCCCATATGACTCCAAACACTTGACTTCACCCCCGCTCGGTCGGACCCTTTGACTGACTGTCCTTTTTTGCTCTCTAATGTTGTCGGGAATAGGGCGACCGTTTTGTGGGTCACTGCATTGAGCAGAACTTTTATCTCACTGCCCGACAGAAAGAGAAAGGAAGCCAAAATGGGAGAAATAAATGGAGCTCTTTAATGCCCAGAAGTAGGAATGGATGAAGAGCCAGAAGGGATATGGGGGCAGAAGAGGAGGAAAGAAGTTGTACAAACACAGAGGACCTGTCGTTCTCTTCACAAAGACAAAACAAAACACATCCAAATGAAGATTGTGCACAACCACAGCGGGTTCATCAGTCTTTTACAAGCTTCCATTGCACAAGACATAACACCTGACAACAGCTGTCAGACTCCACAGCAGGAGGCGATGCAGGAAAACACAGCACATGTTTTCTATGCATCTGTCTTGCATGTGCAGTGCACATCCATGCATGAAATAGGGTTTACAGCTGCTGACGTGACTTTAATGCACTCTGCAAACGGGATGTATAATTAAGATACAACTGTCATTAAGACATCATTTAAAAGACGTCATTTCAAACTTACACGCAACTTTATCTCACTACTGCTTGTTTCTGCGTGTGCATGTTTAGAAAATCACTAAAGGCATGCACGTTATCAAACTTTAACATGTGCCCTTCATGTATGGCTCAATCAGTGACGTGCGGTGAGGTTCGTGGCTGGTGAGGCACTAGGCTTGTTTGAGACAAGCGAGACCTGCGCAGACCTGCGCAGTTGCGATCAACGTCTTGCTAGTGCGTTGCATGATGGTTAGTCATTTTGTCCGACTTGCTCTGGAGGCCCGCCTACATGAGACGTTGAAATCTCGCGGGACAAAGACGCCCGCAGCCTTGAGAGCGAGGCGCGGCGAGGCGGCGCAGTTCCTCTCCACGGGCTGCGGAAGCGAAATGCTTGATGGGAAACGACTCGCTGGTATCTCGAGCTGAGCGCTCATTGGTGGTTTTTACCACGTGCTGGTGATGAAACTCTCCAATTGGCTCGGCAAAAGTTTGTTGTTGTTTTGTGTCAGTTTTACGTCGCCACATCCATTCCCATTTTTCATCATTGTTCCACAATGTTTATCATAATGAAATTAATATCCATATATTTTATACTATACTTGCACTGCTTACCGTTTTCATACTTTATATATCTTAGCATATTCATACACACTGTTCATACTGCTCACAGGCTGATATCTAGTGTATTCATACCCCTCACTGTTTATTCATCATTCAATTAATTCTATATTTTATTCTGTAGATTGTGTACATTACTTTTCACTTTACTGCTTGTTGCACTCCTGGTTAGAAGCTAAAGTGCATTTCGTTGTCTCAGTACCTGTAATATGTGCAATAACAATACAGTTGAATCTAATCTTGAGCAGCAACAAATGTATTTACTTAGTACATATCTGACATTAACGATTAAAAACATGTGTGCATTCTTTATAAATGCAAACCGAGTCAAGCCGACTCCGGAGGTGGCGGTATGCACCTTAAAGTTGTTTGCAATCCGCCAAATAACCGAGAGAAGAAGAAGAAGAAGGCGAAGAAGAAGATGAAGAAGAAGAAGCCGACTCGCTGTCCGACTTCAGGGGCCCAGTCCAAGGCTGCTTCTCAGGTCGACTATTTTCATTTCCTCGCTCCTCGGTCCTCGGTCTCACCGGAAGTTGATTTGCCTGCGCCATCTTGAGTACCGTCCCATGGCTCTTATTTCTGCCGGAGGACCGAGGATCGAGGAGCGAGGAGCGATCATGGAGGAGCGATAACCGAGGAACCACCAGACCATCCTCCGATGAAATCCTCAGATACTCACCCCGCCCCCTTACTGTGTATCGCTCACTGATTGGACGAGGCAGTGCACTGATCTGATGCTTCTTGACATGAGAGCAGAGTGAAGAAAATACATGAACCTCACGGGAGTCACTCCTCAGTTTATACCGTGTTTTGTTTCAATTCATGTATCATTTAGTTACAAATATGTGATATATCTGAACAACAAAGTGGTCAAAAATCATTTAATTCATTTTTTGGAAACATTTTCATGATCGCTTTTTTCGTTTTACATTTTCATTTATTGTCATTTCCATTCAGTCAGTCATTAAGTGCTATTAAAATGTTAATTTACTACATATCCAAACAAACAAACAAAGTGTGCAATCCAATGAATGTTAATCTAACTGGGTTTTGATAGATAACATATCTCTTTTTCTTCTCTCAATTATTTTATTTCTATTGTGCACTCTAATCAATATTAATCAAACTATTGTTCGTTTATACATTTTAAGAATGGCGTTTAGCTTTTTTGAGAATGAGTTCTTATTTTATTTTTATTTATTGGGGTCTACAACAGATGATACAAATGTTAGTGTCAGTAAATGTGTACTAACAGAGGCGGGGGTGTGTGTGGAAATAATGGGGACAGAGCTGCTGTCAGACGATCAGCTGTGCGGCGTCATCACAAACGGACGTCGCTTCACGTGACGCTCCGGAGGAAAGGACGTCCCATTGCTCTTAAAACTCATTTCCCTGCTTCTCGTGGTTTCCTTGCGTCCCTCCATGCTTCCCTGGTAGGAGGGACTAGACGCAGGGAGACGACGCAAGTGAGGGAAGCAAGGATTTCATTTAATCGACCTGAGAAGCAGCCCAATAGTCCATTTAGCTTAGGAACCTTCCTAACCAAGTGAAATGACCCGGAAGTACGTCACTGGCAGCCATGATAAGTGCCGTTCCAATTCTCCAAATGAAAGGAAAGGAGGTTTCAAACTTCCTTTATAACCTCCTTTAGCTTAGGAACCACTGGACCTCCCTTACCGAAAGGAGAGGAGAAAATGCTGCCCCACAATGCATTGCAGCCGCAGCATTTGCCGTCACTCAACAGTCGGCCGTTCACGGACACAAACGATAATGGGAGAAATTATATCATGAAAGTTACGGTGCTTATTACGCATTTTAAAACGTATGTGGTAAGTTGCCAAAGTGCTTTTTTCTGAACGTTCATCAGTATTATAATCAAAAAGAGAAATATGAACGTCACCTCTGCCCACTTTGACAACCTAGGATGGCTTAGAGTAGACGACAGAGTACAGCTACTTGCAATGGGCCTGGTCTACAAGATCCACTACACCTCTATGGTACCCATGTACATGTCAAAATTCTTCCCAAAGGTCAAGGAATACCATGATCATAACACCAGAGGGAGCTCCACAAATCATGTGAAACCCAGATTTGGCACAAAAAAGGGGGAATACACGTTTCGCAATTATGCCACATCAAGGTGGAACGCTCTTCCCACAACTGTAAAGGAAAGTAAAACTATACTTACCTTCAAAACCTCTCTTAAAGAGCACCTTCGGGGGAGAGCATTGCAAAACTGGCCCCGGTAATGGTACAAATCTCAACCTGTCGTTCAATGGACAGCTTCCCCCCCCCCCCCCCCCCCCCCCCCCATCTATGTATATACTCGCATTTTAGACTCTGTTACTAACTTTATCTGTAGACTTGGTATGTCTTAAATGTCCGGTTAGGATGTATTAGAACGAAATCTAAAATGAAAATTGTAAACAAGCAATCTGTATGTCAAATATGTCTTATATGTCTTAAATGACATGATGAATTGGAAACGAAAGTCTTTCTCTGGTCTGCATCCCCTTAACAATTGTATGTTTTGAGCTGTACTGTACTGTACCCAATATACAAGCTGTTAATAAACTTTTCAATCAATCAATCAACGTTAGTTTTTACTGAAATGATCAAATAAAGTCAACATTTCACTGAGCTGTGTGGGGTTGTTCAACTTTTAAAAGATGTTTGAATGGTGATATACACAGTGATAGATGTTAAGGACTAACGTTTATAATAAATACATTTGTATTTATTTTTAAGATATTTTAATAGTTCATACAATCATACGTATTGGGATCATTTGTATTAATGTGGACCGGAGGGAGAGGGTGATGAGCATAAGTTTCACTTTCCTTTTTTATTTCAATTCCAACTTTGGTCATGAAGAATATGTTTCTCTCTTGTCCACGTTCATAAAGCATAAAGCAACAGCATCAGAGCACGGTGCAGAGTCTCTAGATGAGTTTCCAGTAGTCCCTCGTTCTTATTAAACATCCATGTTTGTAGTCCTCTGTATAGAAAACTGTAGTTTCCATAGTTTCCCCACAGCAGCAGACGCACACAATGACGTCCGCTGGCGCATCATAAACACGTCGGATAGTGAAAGTGCATTCGGATTCTCTAAAGTACCGCAGTCTCTTCTCCTAAATCCTTTTGAATTCTCCTATCCACTATCACTTAACCCCGTGACGTTTCACTCAGAGGTCAAGGAATAGGAGATAGGGTTAGAATTTAGGAGCTACTTTTTGGATTATCGGAACGCAACCCAGGCGAGCTTTTTGAGACCTCCCCCGGCTGCGATCGGCTACTCTCGTCTACTTTCGAGGCGAGCCGCAACGCGTCTCAAACAAGCCTTCTTTCAGAGTCAGATTTACAAATATTATATTTTGACCTTAATCGAAGTGTTCGGTTATTTTCAAAAGCTTTTTTAGTATGATGCTTCGATTCATTTTAAACAGACCGTTCAACAAAAGGATACCCAACATCTAAATATTGGATTGTTCTTTCTTAGTAAGATCCCTTTTTCATTACAGTTGTCGTCTTCCCTTGACTTGAAGATGAAGTCCATGCTATCCTTCTGGACAACAATCTCCATTACATTTTTGTAAACGTCCTCCTTATCTTCCTCTAGTTTCAAAAGTCTAGCTTGTTGTTTGCGTTCCGTCTCTGCGTAGAATAACAGTAGCAACAAGAACCTGTGGGCTCACGTGCGCCCCCTTCAGTGCGGCAGAGGTTATGGCTGCCTCTCCTGGTGCTTTTTTCATTGCCGTTGTATGATGAGACCAGCGGGCCTAAATATCATATATACGTGAAATAAGTTATTTAGAGACTATGGATGGCGAGGATAAATGTAATAAAGTGATCTACAAACATTACATTGGTGACATACAGTGATATGGTGCAGGCATGCGCTTAGGGCCCGCTTTCCAGCCAGTTTCTGAGGGGTGACGCATTCTGAGGTGAGACAGATCTCATCTGTGCCTCACCTTACCCCAGAGTAACTGGCTTGAGCGCGCTCACAAAATAAGTGCCCGCGCTACTTTAGTGCCCGCGCTCCAGCCAGTTACTGTGGGCTTACGAGAGGCAGAGCTCGTCCCTGCCTCACTCCTCATCGCTCCCATGTAGGAGTTGTAGCGGAGCTCGGCCAATTAGCTGATTTTGACTATAAAAAGCGATTGGAATCATACATAAATCACACTTACAACACAGATCAGTGGAGACATGTTATTATTATTATTACTATTGAGTTTTTCAAGTTTTTCTGTTACATTGGAGTATGACAGGTGAGGCTCTGCCTCCCCTGACTGCACGTCGCTGGGCTGAATGTAGGATGTCAACATGGGAGAAGAAAGGCAGGCATACATCGGAGTGATGTGAAAAGTGAAATGTGAATGGGGAGCGCTCATGATGAGTGAGAGATTGAGGTCATCCTGCACGCTGATCATTGTTACAGGTGGAGGGGGTCTTTCCAAGGCTGCCACTTCATAAAGTAAAGCTATTTAATCAGCACTCAACACATATTTAAAAAGAGGTGACAGTATTGGGTCAGACATCATTGAAAACAGAGAGCTTCTTGAATTATCCAATGAAGCCCATGAGGCGGAAATAAATCTTGTTTTTGATCTCTGGAAATTATCGTTCATCATTAATGGAGGAAGGGTTCTAACAGATTGCATGCTGTTACATTATTTTCATAACTCAGATAACTGGACATCATATTGACTGGAACCGTGACGAGGTGTTATTACTTCTTCCAAACTTTCATACTCTTATCTAAGAACACATTTCGTGGCAGAAGGCAAATGCCAAGGGAAGTTATTTATGTAACACATTTCAGCAACAAGGCAATTTAAAGTGATTTGAAATATCAAAAGCATCAAGACAAAGGTCAAAAGAAACACATCATCAAAGGACATATACATGGGAATAAAAATAGTCATTAAAGAGCCAAGAGAAAAATAAAATAAGAACCAGCTAATTATGAATAAGTCATAAATTACAAAACAAATGTTGCAGTGCTGTGTAAGAAATGTTAATTACTAGATTAAATAAAAGGCGGCAGCAAACAGGAAAGTATTTAGCCTTGGAGAGTTGCAGCAGTTTTCTGGGATATTGTTCAAGGTCCATGGTGCATGAAAACTAAACGCTGCCTCTCCATGTTAAGTTTTAGCAGGCTTGAACCAGACGACCTAAGAGTTCTGGATAGTTGATAATGTAGCAAAAGATTCAAATTAATCGTGGCCCTCCAATGTTTCATAATTCAACAGTCATATTTTGAAATCAATTCACAGCAGGACAACTACAAAAGAATGTTGATCTGAGTAAAGCTTTCCATTTAATTCTCCCACAAATCATTTATTTTTTGTATTTTCCTACACAGTGTTCAGAGCTAGACTCAAAAACCTCCCCACATAATCCAACATATACAACAGTGCTCAGATCTCTAATTATAGACTGTAATGTATTAACTTGGCCTCTTTAAACAGAATTTGTCCCACTTTCTATACATTAAGTATATATATTTCTTATGTAGGCTAAGTATGCAGGAAGAAACACTTCCAGATGAACGAGAAATAGATAGCAGGTGCTACTAGATGCTGGATGTTAGTATTAATTAACATCCCAGCTGTTCATTGTACATCAGGTCAGTCCAAACAAACGTGTGATAATCTTCTCACAGTATAAGATAATACAATGTTTCTCAATTATTTGGGAGAAAGAATAATACATCAAAAACAGGTACTAGGTCATTACCAAAACACTTTGTCGAATTTCAATCCAATGTAAACATGAATAATAGATTAAATGTAACTTTGAAATTCAGCTTGTGTGTGATTGAAATTAATACAAAGGCTTTTCAGACAAAAAAGAACAAGCCCGTTCCACCTCTTACATGATTGTTCTTCACTTGGACATAAAACCTGAACATGCACGGATAACATAGAAATACTGGGGCCCTGTCTCTGCAAGGGCCAATTGAGAACAGGGATTTTCTTGGCCGTGAAGCAGAGCAAAGACCACTTACCCAGTTTTCAAATAATATGGTTAAAACTAAAACAGACATCTAGATTTATAATTGGGGCTCTGGATACATTTCTCTTTCCGCCATTAAGCTCTGGACAGCCAGACTGAAGCTATTTGTGCTGGCTTCAACTATAATTTCAACAGGGAATAAGATAAAATGAAGCAGAAATACACCTGAAACAAAAACCCTCAGTTTCAAAATTAAAAGTAATGTTAAACACTTGATCTTATCTCAATGTTTATATAACGTTTGTTTCAGAAGTGTCGACAACATGACTTGGCAGAAGCTTGTTGTTTGCTGTGGAGCCTCTGAGCCTCATTTGAATTTCAATTTGGCGTGTAGGAAGGCAATAAGAAGAAAAGAGAGAGGCAGAAATGTAAGGTAGCGAAGGCAAGTCCAATCACTCATAGATGAGAGTCATTTGTCTCAGTCTGAGGAGGGCACTCATTCAATTAGTCTTTAACTGTTTGCTTTAAAGCAGAGCAAGTATCGATCTATTTCTCTTTACATCACATCAAGAAAGCAGTACCCCCATAAACTTTTTACAAGAGAAAAACAAAACAAAACGTGTGTCCTTTCAGTCTGTAGTGAGCATAATGTGAACAAATAACCGGTGCAGGTAACCACCAGAGGAAAAAACTCCAGGATTATACTCCCTGGAGCTAGCAAAGCTCTGCTGTTACACGGTTTGTCTTAGAGAATGAGAAAGAAAAGGGAAAAGGTTTGTTCTTTTCTCTACAGAAATGATTTCTCATTATGGATTCGGGGGAAGAAAATAAGCAGCTTCTAAATGGGTCCTGCAAGAAGTGTGTGTGTGCAAAGAGTTTGTATTTGTGTGCATGAATAACACTGTGCGTCAGTGTGCATTTGTTAGCAGGTAATGTGTGCGTACTTGTGCATTAGAGAAAGGGAAGAGAGGGAGAATGAGAGGAGGGGAAGAAAGTAAGAGCCAGCAGAAAAGTGTTGCTGTAAATTGTGAACGGTGAGAGCCAAATTGCTGACTCGTGTAGGCCACCCAATCACACCCCAGCACTGCCCGGGTGTGATTGAGCTGCTGTTCGGGCTTCTCACCGCAATTTGTTATTTTGAAATTTTTCTAATGTTTTCGTTCGTAAAGCAAGCATCACAGGTACAGAGGAATGCAATTTGTTGCCCTGTAAAGTCTAATTTTTAAATGTTTAAACAAAGCACTTGTTCATTTTTATTTTTATTTTATTTAATCGTTTATTTGGCAGGGACAATGCACAGTAATGAACACATAAAACGTTAAAATGTGTCTTTGAGCTACATTCTGACTTGTTGTGCCTTTGCCTTATTTCTGTATTTTCTTCACTGGATCCCATATGTAGAAAACATAGCAAGTCTCACAAAGACTTCCTTGCTTCTTATAAAAGAGCCAATGAGTAGGATGTTCCTAAAAAATATATATATATATATATGACAATAATCCATAGAGATAAAAAAGTAAATGCTTTCTTTTTTGTTGAGCAAGAAAGAAAGGCTTAAACAATTCCAAACTGAGAGAAATTCAAATTGTGAAGAAATAAACGTTTGGACGTGAATTTCAGGTTTTCTTCCATAATGGGGCAGGGGGAACAAACTGTGCATGTATGTAAATAAATGCATGAATTGCTGCCACGTTAAAACAAATCTCTATAAGTAACAGCTCCAAGCAAAACATTAATGGCTTTTGTAGGAGAATGTGAAGTAAAAAAGTGGGATTAAGCGTTATCAAAATAATAAATTGTATCGAGGCAAAGAAATGTTATTTCAAAGTTTAGGTTAAAAATATGGAGCCATTTTGGTCCCGCGGCGATATATACACAATAACCCCGATCGCAGAACTCTGAGTTGGAGTAAATTGCCACCGCAAGAACACTGCATTATAAGTCATGCTGTAAAATTGGCCACATATTGTCAGAGCAGCTATAACAGAGCTGCATGCAGACACCTAAGATGGAGAGGGAATCTGTTGAATGAGACAAATCTTTAAAATAAAACTCATTTCTTCCCCCATGGCATTGTGCTTTGTCTGCAGAAAAGTGGATTTGCGGTTACTTCTCAGACACTCAGGGTCACCAGTGAACAATAAGAGTTATTATTTACATCACAGTGGACCCCACCCCCCTACAACCCCCCCCCCCCACACACACACACACACACACACACACACACACACACACACACACACACATACACACACACACACACACACACACACACACACAGAGAGATAGATAAACACATGCTTTTGCAGTACTCTCACCCATTGCTATTCAGTGTGTCCTCCTGCTTGCTCCTTTATGTCTCCCAGAGCAGCTCTTGGGCTGTGCGGTTAAAAGAGGAACAAGTCTGCATATTCAGTAGACCTATAATAAAGGAGGAGGATCAGACAGACAGTGGGTTGGCAAATCTGACATCAACACCTCCACAAGACTCAGTGACTCCTGAACTCCAGAGAGATAAATGAATACAGAAATAAGATACAAATTAGCTCGCACAGTTGAAAGCCTGTGATTACAGAGAGAAAAGTTTAACCTGAGACACATTACAAAAAGTAAACCAGACTAGTGCTAAATGTCCATTACTGCAGGCCATACTTTAAGACCCATTTCTCTATATGTTTTATATTCCTTCAAGCCAATGGTTTCCTTTCATTTAATTGTATTTTCAAAATGAACTGGAGACAAAAAAAGTATCCTAACTTTCTATATTTTAACTATGAATTGATGCTCTCTCTTGGATGCATATACCGTCAGTGCATATCCTATTTAATAGACAATTGGCACAATACCAGTGTGAAAATGGGAAAGCACATTCACAAAATTGCTATTAACTTCCAAAGTGTGAAACAAGAAAAGAATGCTATCCATCCTTAGAAAAGGTGTGTGTGTGTGTGTTTGTGTGTGTGTGTGTGTGTGTGTGTGTGTGTGTGGTGTGTGTGTGTGTGTGTGTGTGTGTGTGTGTGTGTGTGTGTGTGTGTGTGTGTGTGTGTGTGTGTGTGTGTGTGTGTGTGTGTCGCAGGGGCGGAGCTTCCTACAGGCGATATAGGCGGTTGCCTAGAGCGCCACCCAGAGGGGGGCGCCAAAAATTGCAACAACAACAACAAAAAATGTATTTATTTTTTTGCTTGGCGCAGTTTTGGCGCCCACCTCTATATCTGCAACCATTATTCTTACATAAAAAAAAAATTCTAACATAAGGGAAAATGAGACAACAATCTAAAACGGTCGGTCGGTCTAACGGCCCGTCCACACAGCGGCGTGCGTTGAAGCTTCCAACGCTTCTGCCCATCACTTTGAATGGGGTGACGTCACTTTTAGCCGAACTGCATCGTGGGAAGCGACGCGGAGCGTTGCTGGCGTGGCTCACTGCAAAAGTTGAACAATGTTCAACTTTTGACGCCTCGGGCAGAAGCGTCAGCCAATCGAATTATATGCCAGTACAAGCTCTAGCCAATCAAACCGCTGCTTGTGTGTCAGGGGCGGGAGATTCATGTGATTGGTCGAGTGTCAGACACGCCCGCCGGCAAGCGTCAACGCACGCCGCTGTGTGGACGGGCCGTAACCCCCTGATCCCACTGGAAGCGTCTGCGCTGCGGCTGCGCCGCGCTGCGACCTCCTCCTGCGTCATAACCCAGCAGGCGCGTTTCAAAACGTTGCGGAAGCGGAGCGTCGTGTGTGCAGCCTTGCAGTTGTTGGATGAACATTCCACTTCCTGCCTGCGCTGCGCGGCGAGGAGCTTCTGGGACGCTTCGAGCCGCGGCGCAGCGCGGCGCAGCACGGTGCAGCACGGCGCAGCACGGCGCAGCACGGCACAGCGCGGCGCAGCGGGTCTGGTGGAATAGCACCCATTGACTAGAGTGGCCGCGATCGCTAAAAACGCCGCAGCCGCAGCGCAACGCAGCGCAACGCAGCGCAGACGCTCCTGGTGGGATTAGGGGGTAAGAGCCTTGGTTTTAGGTGTTCACAGTCAGAACATGCTAGAGCGCTGTGCATTGATGGCTATCGGTCAAGTGTTTATAAAATTGAGCGTTGAGGAAAGAAAGACTAACGTTAGAGAACTATGACGAGGCAAAAGCCATCCGGGGCGCAGTATAAAAACTGAAGAAATGAAGAAGAGAAACGTGCCAAGGTGAAAGGTATGCAATTTTGATTGTATTATCAACATTGGCGAATGGATCATGTAATCTTGCTAGTTAGCCAAGCCAACGTTAGCTAGCCAGCGTTTGTTATTGCCATTCAGTCTAAACTGTCATAAGGCTATTTTCGTTGTGTCATGAAATAGAAATATTAGTAATAATAACAATGTTAGTTTTGGTGTAGCGAGCTAGCCAGTGTGGTGGAATGTTAGTTAGTTGGTAACGTTAGCTAACGTTAAGTTTACCTCAAAAAGCACATTGACTATCCGAGTCAAACATTTGCCAAATTCAACCCTGTCATAATGTGCGCTATCGTTAGCTAACTAGCTCAGTGGTTCTCAACTCCAGTCCTGTTGAATGTTTTCGTTCCAACCCAGAACTAACACACCTGATTCAACTGTTCTAATAAGATAGGCATAGCTCTTGATTAGTTGAATCAGACCTGTCAGGCTGTCCAAATGCTTACTAACTAAATAATAGCTACATTTAACAAATGGAAATTATTCAATGTTGATAATACACATTTTGTTATATCATTTTAGATTCACTTTTAAAATATCTGGGACCACCTGCTGCATCAGTTGACAAGGAACAGCCATGCAGCTCAGCTGTGCCGGCTTCCTCAGGTGAGTGCAATGTGTCAATAGATGTTCCTGATGATAAATAATTTAATGTGAAATCCAGTCAATATATTTGCTCTTGTGTGTTCTTTCTATATTTATAGACCTAGAACCACATGAAGGAATGTCAGAACAGCAAGCTGCTCATCCTGATGAGATGACCACTGATTCCACCCTGCCACTGACCACTGTGCCTGTTTGTTCTGGTGAGTACAATATGTCAATAGATGTTCCTGATGTGATGATAAATAATTGAATGTAAAAATGACTGTTGTGCCATTTCTAATCCAGCCAATATATTTGCTCTTGTGTGTTCTCTATATATGTATAGGCCCAGAACCACTGCAAGGAACGTCAGACCAGCCTGCTGCATCTCATCCTGATTGCACCACAGATTCCACCCATACACTCTTCTCAGGTGTGTGCCTGATGAATGTAAAGATGTTTAGCTATAAACCTAATTGTCCTCATGCTTTCAAATAATTGCTTTCTGTTTTTATTTACATTTTACACACTGTCCCAACTTTTTTGGAATTGGGGTTGTGTGTGTGTGTTTGTATGTGTGAAGATATTGTGAATATGAGATGAGAAAATGTGCTTCACATGCCCTCCAGATGCAGCAAAGACAGACGACCCACTACCAACCGATCCTGCTGACTGCCCTTCACATCTCACAGACACAATGAGGACAGAGTTTGTTCAGAGAGGACCATATCAGATAACACCTGATTTCATTTTCCCAAGGAGAGATGATGGGAGAAGTTGCCACCACCAGTACTTCAGCAGGACCTTAGTAAATGGAGAAAGGATCAAAAGAAGTTGGGTGACATATTCAAAAAAGAAGAACAGTCTTTTTTGTTTTTGTTGTCAACTTTTCTCTCCAAAACAAATTCATTTAACAAATGCAGGACTGTCGGATTGGAAAAATGCAAATGCTGCTTTGAACAGCCATGAAAATAGTCCGGAACACCTGAACAATTTGGCATCATGGAAAGAATTGGCAGTTCGATTAAAACAAAGTACAACAATAGACAAACAAGAGCAGGCCCTCCTTGAGGCAGAGAAGAGTCGGTGGAGAGCAGTGTTGACACGACTGGTTGCTATTGTAGTCTCTGGCAGGGCGAAATATGGCATTGAGAGGAAAGACAGAAATACTCCACTCTCCTTCAAATGGAAACTTTTTGAAAGAGGTTGAGCTTTTGGCGCAGTTTGACCCAGTGATGAAAGACCACACTAACAAGATTAAAAGTCAAACATCCCACCACAGCTACTTGGGCAAAACCATTCAGAATGAGTTGATTGAATGCACCAGTGGAAAGATTCTATCTACAATAGTGCAAGAAATAAAGAAATGCAAGTACTTTTCCCTCAGTTTAGATTGCACTCCGGATGTTAGCCACACTGAACAGCTGTCAGTAGTCATCAGAATTGTGACACTGGAAGAAGCCCCCCAGATTAAAGAGCACTTCATGGGATTTCTAGTAGCAGAGCAGTCCACTGGTGAAAGTTTGTCCGCCCTGATTTTGAAGAGGCTGGAGGAGTTGCAGATTGCCTTTGATGACTGCAGAGGACAGTCATATGACAACAGCGCAAATATGAGAGGGAAGAACAAGGGAGTACAGGCCAGGCTACTGCAGTTCAAACCGGAGAGACGTGATGTAAGAATTACAAATTTATTGTTTACACGTCATATGAATGAAATGATTGCCACGATAATACAATAGGAGAATGTAATGGTGTTTGGCGATTAGGCCCCGGTTTGCAGGATAATCATTCAGGAGGGAAAGAACCGCTCCGATGAAATCCCCGGGTCAAGACACTGGTGGTGGTGATGAGGTGAGACCGGTCTGAAGGAGGAAGGTTTAGATTTGTCCTGAAGGAGATGGGAGGCGAGAGGGGTGGAGGCGGGTTGCGTGTGATCATCTGCAATGACAACTGACAGGGAGGAAGAGCAGGCATTTAAGGAATTTAGCATGTGCAGCGATTGGCTGCTGAGGGGTGACGCCCTCGTATTTAATGAGGGGGGAAGGGAGCCATAGAGTGACGTGTAAGTGACTCGTGTTAGGTCTTCCTTATTGAACTTGCGCTAAAGCTTTCATTTCAAACCGGAGAGACGTGATGTAAGAATTACATATTTATTGTTTACACGTCATATGAATGAAATGATTGCCACGATAATACAACAGGAGAATGTAATGGTGTTTGGCGATTAGGCCCCGGTTTGCAGGATAATCATTCAGGAGGGAAAGAACCGCTCCGATGAAATCCCCAAAACCAGTGAAGTATGAAATACTGAGATGAACTGAGTTGCTTACCTTGTGGGGTGACTGTGGTGATCTAGGAATGAAAGATAATAGATTAACATATGTAAGCGGCATTGGGCCGGAATCACTGCCGGAGCTTACGGGTCATGCTGAGACTCTGACTGCCGAAATCAGTGCCGGTCTTATCTTAAAACGACCTGCGGGTCGCCTGCCTGGCTAGCAGGGCTTGACTACGCCGCCCGCAGGTCGAACGGTTTTGTTTTGTAACTGACACCGAAGTGTACGGTGGCCCAACATCCACGACACCGAAGTGTACGGTAGCCCGAAGCTATGACACCGAAATGTACGGTGGCCCTCAGGATATTTTTTTTTTTTTTTTTCTTCTTACTCTTTTTCTCTTTCTTTATTTTTTTTTTTCTTTGTTTTGTAACTGACACCGAAGTGTACGGTGGCCTGAAGCCACGACACCGAAGTGTACGGTGGCCCGAGTCCACGCCTGACTTCGCAGGATATATCTTTTTATTTTCCTTCTTTACTCTTTCTTTATTTCCTTTGTTTTGTAACTGACACCGAAGTGTACGGTGGCCCGAGTCCACGCCTGACTTTGCAGGATATATCTTTTTCTTTCCTTCTTTACTCTTTTCCTCTTTCTTTATTTCCTTTGTTTTGTAACTGACACCGAAGTGTACGGTGGCCCGAGTCCACGCCTGACTTCGCAGGATATATCTTTTTATTTTCCTTCTTTACTCTTTTCCTCTTTCTTTATTTCCTTTGTTTTGTAACTGACACCGAAGTGTACGGTGGCACAACGTCCACGACACCGAAGTGTACGGTGGCCCGAAGCCACGACACCGAAGTGTACGGTGGCCCGAAGCCACGACACCGAAGTGTACGGTGGCCCGAGTCCACGCCTGACTTCGCAGGATATACATTTTACACTGACACATTGAGCAAGGGCCTGGGATTTGGATACCTGCGTAAAAGAGATGAAGCCCGTTACAGGTAGGTGCAGCGTGAGACGAGACATTGTTCCCTGTGGGCGGGGGCCCACGGACTAGGACAGGAATGCAGTTTGAAATCCGATACCATGATGAGACATGTATACGTGTTATGAACCACCACCAGTTATATGCATAGATACCATAGTTAGGGTCTGAGAGATCTTTGGGAAGCCCGTACGGCGCTGATGTCCGGACGAATGAAGGTTGTGAAGGCGGAGGAGGACCACCGTCCTAGTTGTTGTAGGGATGAGGTAGAGAGACCTTGATTAGCAGCAGAGGTGGCTGCACCTATCCTGAAGAAATGCCCCGGGTATGATATGGGTGATAGGCCGGATTTAATGAGAACTTGCTTGAGGTAGAAATTGACGGGGCCATGACCCTGCGAACCACTCTCCCTGGAAGAAACCCCCAAAACCCATGGATGGGCGGCATCCGTGAAGAACCTCATTGAGTCAGAGGAACGCACGAGGCCATCGTAAAAGAAGGTAACTCCGTTCCAGTGGGCGAGCAGGAGGGACCAGAACCGTAGGTCTGAGCGGCAGCCTTCGTCTAAGAAAACGCAGTCATGGAGGTTGTCGACCGCTGATGCTGCGTCCAGGAGGCGGGAGATTAACGAGCGCCCCTGGGGGATGACGTGCATGGTGAAGTTGAGGTGTCCGAGAAGGGAGAGCAACTGTTGTTTTGTGATAACTTGTTGCTCGCAGTATGACTTGGTGATGTCCCGGATCCGCTGCAATTTGTCGGAGGGGAGAGACGCCTTCATGTCTATGGAGTCGAGGATGATGCCTAAGAACTCTAAGCGTGTGTCGGGACCTAACGTTTTCTCTTTGGAGAGAGGGACACCTCACTCCTGAAGCAGTGTTTAAGCTTGGTCAGTGAGATCCCTGAGCTGTCCTGTGGCGGGTCTATGGGGAGGAAGTCGTCCGGTAGGTGAAGGACGGAGGGGATTCTGACGATGTTCAGCAGGATCCAATAGAGCGCTTCCGAGAAGGAATTGAAGATGCGGGGGCTGCTTCTGCACCCGAAGGTCAGGCGAACGGCGAAAATAGAGTTTGGACTCCCACTTAATACCGAGCAAATTCCACTGAGACGGATGAATGGGGATGATTTGAAGGCATCGGTAATGTCCGCTTTGGAGAGCCGAGCTCCGTGCCCTGTGAACTTGATCATCTTTATTGCATTATCCACTGAGGCATGGTGAAGGGAGAACTGATCTGGAGGGATGATGCTATTGACGCTGCAGAATGGGCCGGAGCAGGGAGCGGACAGATCGAAAATCAGCCTTTTATTTACGTGTGGCTATTCCGATGGGATTTGAACGGAACACTGAGAAGGGGGATGAGCTAAAAGGATCGATTATATATCCTTTGAGAAGTTCTTTGTCGATGAGCTGGGAAACTATGTTGGGTTCTTTAGTGGCTGACTGTAAGTTTCTTGCTACGAAAGTCACTGTGGGAGATGGGAGGACCCCTACCCTGAAGCCTTGGGAGAGCCCTGACAGGAGATAGTCAACAAACACGGAATCTGGGTGAGTAGATAGCGCAGCTGCTAGCTGAGGGATGTTAATGGCAGTGGAGGGGTGATATTCCAGATATTTATTTATTTTTGATGTTTCTGGCGCAGAGCCACTGTGACGGCCCGTCCACACGGTGGCGTGCGTTACAGCTTCCAAACGCTTCTGCCCATTCTGCCTCGGCAGAAGCGTCAGCCAATGAAATCCCGTTTATGCAAATCTGCCAGTACAAGCGCTAGCCAATCAGACCGCGTGTATGCTGGGAGAGACTACGCAGGTAATTCCTCATATTCCAAAAATTTGAGGGAAAATTCATTATAGCGGTAGTGAATCACCCGGTGCTGTATGATCAGTCTCTGTTCATCTACCGGGATACAAACCAGAGGAGCGAGGCATGGAGGGAGGTGGCAGAGACAGTGGGTGAAACTGGTAGGTTTTCGCCTGTTGGGGATTTTTTTTTTTTTTTTTTTTCCAGTTTACTTCGTTTTAACATTGCTATTGCTTTGTGTGTCGGGGGTAAGAGATTCATGTGATTGGTTGTTGCTGCTGTGCGGACCAGTAGCGTAGGCAGAAATGTACTTTAGGGTGGGCCTGTAAAAATATAGGGTGGGCCAGATTTTTCTTCTGCGCATCAGAAATTAACCACAATCCTGCCGGTACCGGTGGCAGATTACTTTTAGAATATTTCCTTTTCTTCTCTTTTTTTTCTTTCTTTCCTCTTCTTTTTATCTTTTCTTTTTCTTCTTTTTTCTTTCTTTCCTCTTCTTTTTTTTTTTTAATCTTTTCTTTCTTCTTTCTCTTTAGAATACTTTCTTTTCCATAACAGATGGGTATGTTTTGGTGAACGGGAGACACGTATTTTACTGTTTTAATGGCTTATGAAGAGCACAAACACAACATTTTAGTGTCATTCTGGACAGCTCTCTCATCTGCACCGCACATAAAAAGAAAAACTCACCCAGACTGCATTCTTTGTACTGTCTTAAAACCTTTCCTTGGAATAGTTTATGCATTGTAAGGTGTCCTTGGGTGCTTTGAAAGGCGCCCCTAAATAGAAT
The DNA here is from genome assembly GCF_902827175.1 of Gymnodraco acuticeps. Lineage (NCBI taxonomy): Eukaryota > Metazoa > Chordata > Actinopteri > Perciformes > Bathydraconidae > Gymnodraco > Gymnodraco acuticeps. The sequence goes on from NW_022990238.1 coordinate 5,696,160, forward strand.
GCATTATCATTATTATTTATTATCTGAAACTTTTCGGGCTTTTCGGGCATTCCTGTGGAGGTTGGGGACATTGAACCAGAGTGGTCGGTGTTCAAAGCCTCTATTGCCGAAGCCGCGGCGGGGAGCTGTGGTCTCAAGGTCCTAGGTGCCTCAAGGGGCGGTAACCCTCGAACCTCCTGGTGGACACCGGTGGTCAGGGAAGCCGTCCGACTGAAGAAGGAGGTCTTCAGGGATTTGTTATCCCGGGGGACTCCCGAGGCAGTTGCAAGGTACCGACAGGCCCGAAGGGCAGCAGCCTCATCCGTGGCTGAGGCAAAGCAGCGGGTGTGGGAGAAGTTCGGAGAAGACATGGAGAAGGACTTTCGGGCGGCACCAAAGTTGTTCTGGAAAACTGTCCGACACCTCAGGAGGGGGAAGCAGGGAACCATCCAAGCTGTGTACAGTAAGGATGGGACGTTGTTGACCTCAACTGATGGAGTGTTAGGGCGTTGGAAGGAACACTTTGAGGAACTCCTGAACCCGACAACTCCGCCCTCTATGTTAGAGGCAGAGCTGGAGTATGACGGGGGATCAACACCAATCTCCCGGGGGGAGGTCACTGAGGTCGTCAAACAACTCCACAGTGGCAAAGCCCCGGGGGTGGATGAGATCCGCCCGGAAATGCTGAAGGCTCTGGGTGTTGAGGGACTGTCATGGTTGACACGTCTCATCAACGTTGCGTGGAAGTCGGAAACAGTACCGAAGGAGTGGCAGACCGGGGTGGTGGTCCCCCTTTTTAAAAAGGGGGATCAGAGGGTGTGTGCCAATTACAGAGGCATCACACTACTCAGCCTCCCCGGGAAAGTTTACTCTAAGGTACTCGAAAGGAGGGTCAGGGCCGATTGTCGAACCTCAGATTGAGGAGGAACAATGCGGATTCCGTCCTGGTCGTGGAACGACGGATCAGCTTTTTACTCTCGCAAGGATCCTGGAGGGGGCCTGGGAATACGCTTATCCGGTCTACATGTGTTTTGTAGACTTGGAGAAGGCGTATGACCGAGTTCCCAGGGAGTTACTGTGGGAGGTGCTGCGGGAGTATGGGGTGAGGGGGTCTCTACTCAGGGCCATCCAATCTCTGTACTCCCAAAGCGAGAGCTGTGTCCGGGTCCTCGGCAGTAAGGTCGGACCCATTTCCGGTGAGGGTTGGCCTCCGCCAGGGCTGCGCTTTGTCACCAATCCTGTTTGTAATATACATGGATCGGATTTCGAGGCGTAGTCATGGGGGAGGGGGTCTGCAGTTCGGTGGACTAAGGATTGCACCACTGCTTTTTGCAGATGATGTGGTTCTAATGGCTTCAATCGGTCTGCGACCTTCAGCACTCACTGGATCGGTTCGCAACCGAGTGTGAAGCGGCTGGGATGAGGATCAGCACCTCCAAATCTGAGGCCATGGTTCTCAGCAGGAAACCGATGGACTGTCCACTTCAAGTAGGGAATGAGTCCTTACCCCAAGTGAAGGAGTTCAAGTATCTCGGGGTCTTGTTCTCGAGTGAGGGAACAATGGAGCGTGAGATGGGCCGGAGAATCGGAGCAGCGGGAGCGGTACTGCAGTCGCTTTACCGCACCGTTGTGACGAAAAGGGAGCTGAGCCAGAAGGCAAAGCTCTCTGTCTACCGGGCCATTTTCGTTCCTACCCTCACCTATGGTCATGAAGGATGGGTCATGACCGAAAGAACGAGATCGCGGATACAAGCGGCCGAGATGGGTTTTTCTCCGCAGGGTGGCTGGTGTCTCCCTTAGGGATAAGGTGAGAAGTTCGGTCATCAGGGAGGGACTCGGAGTTGAGCCGCTCCTCCTTCGCGTCGAAAGGAGCCAGTTGAGGTGGTTCGGGGCACCTAGTTAGGATGCCACCTGGGCGCCTCCCTAGGGAGGTGTTCCAGGCACGTCCAGCTGGGAAGAGACCAAGGGGTAGACCTAGGACCAGGTGGAGGGATTATATCTCTTCGCTGGCCTGGGAGCACCTTGGGATCCCCCAGTCAGAGCTGGTTGATGTCGCCAGGGAAAAGAAAGTTTGGGGCTCTCTGCTGGAACTGCTACCCCCGCGACCCGACCACGGATAAGCGGGAGAAGATGGATCTGAAACGATGTAATAACTTTTAAAACTTTTCCCAGTTACTTGCCCCATGCATTCGGCAGCAGCAGGCCATTCAGTTAGATTTGATCCCGTTATAAATGTCATCATTTCGACAATAAATAAATGCTACATAAACGTTATCTTCCACGTTTTATCTAAACATCTCCGTTTCTACCTTCCAATATATTTTGAAAGAGAACTCTCTCTCTCTCATCTGCGTGCGGGGCCTCACGGACATGCTGCATCTCTCGCTCACAGATACGCTGCAGCGCTGTGCGGTGTGCACACGGTTCTGCCGGTAATGAATATTACATATTGTGAGGAAACTTTCCACCAATAATTCCAATAAGTATTCACTTCAGGTTTACGAAAGTAACTGCACTCAGATTACTCGTTTTTCAAATGTAACACCAGCTGAATATACTGATTTTTTTCTGATTACGTAACACCGTTACATGTATTCCGTTACAACCCAACCCTGTGGCGGAGTCTTCCAGAGCCTGGAGGCGAGCATCGATAGCTATCATGGAGCTAGCCAGGGATTGCAGGGAGCCGGCCGCGCTACTCTCCATAAGGGGTGTGACACTCCCTGCCTGGCGAGCCTGAGAAGGGGTGGATTTTTGGAGGGGGACGGGATCCTGGAGGGCTCGACTTCCTGCCCTTTTTTACCTCCGCGGCTGCGGCCTCGTCCTCGCCCTGCTCTCTGGGGAGCTGACTGGAGCTGCTGCCCCGGACTGGGGAGCTACGCTGGAGACCTGGTCCGAGAGCTCTCGCAGCTGAGAGAGAGTGAGGCCTGGGGCTGTGGGAAAGCCCTGCTGCAGGAGCCGGGCGATGAGGAAGTCTGCCTCTGTTGATAAGCCGCTGTGGGGAGCCGAACCGGGATCGGAGACTTCCAGAGAAGGTTCGTGTTCCGAATTGTCCGAGTTGGACATCTTGAGCTAGTTGTTTCTTACGGTTTTTCTCACGAGAAGGAGTATTGTAGTACTACCATTGCATGTGATCATCTGCAATGACAACTGACAGGGAGGAAGAGCAGGCATTTAAGGAATTTAGCATGTGCAGCGATTGGCTGCTGAGGGGTGACGCCCTCGTATTTAATGAGGGGGGAAGGGAGCCATAGAGTGACGTGTAAGTGACTTGTGTTAGGTCTTCCTTATTGAACTTGCGCTAAAGCTTTCATTTGAACCCAGAGCTTTGTTTGTGCCTTGTGGGGCACATACACTAAATTTGGTCATTGCTGATGCTGCCAAAAGCTCCAAAGATGCCATATCATTTTTTGATATACTGCCTGTTTTCTGCCTCTACACAGAGATGGGCCATCCTCAAGAAACACGTCAACCTTTCACTCAAAATGTGGTCAGAAACCAGGTGGGAGAGCAGAGTGAAAGCTATGGAGCCTCTGCGATATGAAGAATGTAATGGCAAACTTTGTATATATGTAGTTTAAGGTTTCTTATAGTGCAGACTTTATATTTTACCTTACATGGACACATCAATTGCAGTTCCTAGAATGATGTGTTTTGCTTGTAACCTCTGTTAGCACTTTCAGCAGTTCCTATAATAATGTATTTCAGCTTATAACCTCTGTCAGCATTTTCCAACAGTGTCTGTAATGATGTATTGACACTCATGACCTTTAAAAATTTCGAAGTAAGGTCTGGGTGATGTGTTTTAGTTCATGTCCTTTGCCTCCCTGGAAAGTGACATTTAAGGTCATCTAAGGTCTGAACTTGATGAGGGGGCTGGGTACCAAGCGCAGGGCAATGGGCAAGTTCCTGTTTAGTTTCCCTGTCTTATAATCAAGTTCCCCATTTCTTAGCCCTCCATCTGTTGCTGACAAGTTTCCTCACTTCCCTCTTGCTGAACGGGCCCCTGGTTCAATCTATTAGTGATTGACAGTTTCAGTTCCTTTGGAAAGCTTATCTCTCCTGCCAGGGCCCCTCCTAATGAGTGACGGGATGTTGTTGAACTGACCAAAATCCTATATAACCTGTATGCATTTTCTACTCTGCGCGCACTCTCTCAGGATACCTTGTGTTCTGTGAGACCTGTGTCTTTGAGGCCTCAAATAAATAACCCGAAAGACAACTCTGTCTGTTTCACCATTTATTGTTTGATATTTCTGACTTGTGTATCTCCACAGTATTGACTAGGTCTAAAGATTTCCATAACAAGCCGCAGCTGTGAGAGAGGCACTGCTTGAGGTGAGAAACCAGGCCAAAGACCCAATCATCAGGATTGAAGCCCAGTCTCTGGCAGAAGAAGTGGGATCATTCCGCTTTTCACTGTGCACAGTGGTCTGGTATGATGTGTTAAGTCAAATTCAGCAGGTGAGCAAACTCCTGCAGTCCCAAACAATGCAACTGAATGTAGCAGTAAGTCTACTGAAAAAGACTGAAAAAACTCTTGAATCCTACAGAGCCACAGGCTTTGTGGCTGCACAAACATCAGCCAAGGACATGTGTGAAGACATGAATGTGGACGCAGTCCTTGTGCAAAAGTGGCTGAAGTCAACAAAGAGGCACTTCTCATATGAGTCTCCTGAGCCATTGAGGGATGCCTTGCAAAAATCTGGAGGTAACCTTCTTTAACGTGGTGGTGGATGCTGCAGTGTCAGCACAAAAGGAGAGGTTTACCACTCTTAAACATGTGCAAGACAAGTTTGGCATTCTGTACAACTTCCCAGACCTGCCACACCAAGAGCTGATGAAGCAAGCAGAGGCCCTTGCACACACCTTAAGCCATGGAGCGCAATCTGATTTGGATGGGAAGGAGCTGGCTCAGGAGTTGGAAAATGTACCTGACTTGCCATCAAAGAGCAACTCTTGAGTTGTTGAAATTCATACACACAAAGCAGCTCACCGAAATATATCCCAACTTGTGTATTGCTCTGCGGATCAGTGCAACGCTACCAGTAACAGTAGCTTCAGCCGAGAGGAGTTTTTCCAAATTAAAACTCTTGAAAACATACCTGAGGTCAACCATGGCTCAAGAACGCCTCAGTGGTCTGGCTGTAATCAGTATTAACCATGAGGTTGGTGGATTGCACTGTAAATTGAAACCAGTAGGAGCTAATAGGCTAACCTTGTGTGATGATAGGGAGTGGAATGTAAATAGTTATTGAGACAAAGTGAATTTGTAATTTTTATTTCAATCATGAGAGACGTGATGTATGAAATACATGTTTAATACCGGACACGTGGTATAGAAAATTATGATTGACAGATTACAACAATGAATCAACTGATGTTTGGAGATTAGGCCCCGGTTTGTAGGATATCATTCAGGAGGGGAAAACCGCTCCGATGAACCCCCCGGGGTCTAGACACTGGTGGTGGTGATAATGGTTTGGTCTGGTTTGGAGGAAGAAGGATTAGCTTGGCCCTGAATTAGGAGACAGGAGGCGAAGGGGTGGAGGCGGGTTGTGCGTTGACACCTGAAATGACAACTGACAGAGAGGGAAGAGCAGATTTAAAGGGTTTAGCAGGTGCAATGATTGCTAGCTGGGGAGTACCGCCCCTGATTACTTAATGGGAGAAGAGCTTGCAGTGACGTGTAACACCAGGGGGTATGGTCTTCTTTCTTGAACTTGCGCTAAGCTTCATTTCAATCATGAGAGACGTGATGTATGAAATACATGTTTAATACCGGACACGTGGTATAGAAAATTATGATTGACAGATTACAACAATGAATCAACTGATGTTTGGAGATTAGGCCCCGGTTTGTAGGATATCATCCAGGAGGGGAAAACCGCTCCGATGAACCCCCAAAGAGAAGAGAAGTAAGAAGTGCTGAGATGTGAAGCATTTCTTACCTTGCTGGCTGATTGAGGAGATCTGTGGATGAAATGAGATAACACAGGGACATGATGAGATTGTCGGAATAACTGTAGGGTTAATGTGAACGCCAACCATGATTAGCGCCGGCATGTTGGATTAGACGATGCTGACCCATAGGCCGCAACCTGCACGCGCAGGGTTAAACATGACGCTGACCCACCGGCCGCAACCTGCACGCGCAGGGTTAAACATGACGCTGACCCGCTGGCCGCAACCTGTACACACAGGGTTAAACAAAAGCTGACCCATAGGCCGCAACCTGTACACACAGGGTTAAACAAAATGCTGACCCATAGGCCGCAACCTGCCCACGCAGGGTTAAACAAAATGCTGACCCATAGGCCGCAACCTGCACACGCAGGGTTAAACAAAATGCTGACCCATAGGCCGCAACCTGTACACACAGGGTTAAACAAAATGCTGACCCATAGGCCGCAACCTGCACACGCAGGGTTAAACAAAATGCTGACCCATAGGCCGCAACCTGCACACGCAGGGTTAAACAAATGCTGACCCATAGGCCGCAACCTGTACACACAGGGTTAAACATGACGATGACCTATTCGCCCTGTACGTACAGGGTTTAAACATAATGCGACCCACTGGCCGCAACCTGCGCGGCAGGATTCAATACGCGGACCCGAAGGTCGCAACGATGCGGTATGAAGTGTTTAAACGTGAACACGGTGACACGTAAATGTGCTGACTTGCTAAACCACCACCAGTTGTATATATAAGTACCGTTAGTGTTGGAGGGACCTTTGGATGGCCAGCACGGCACTGATGTCCGGGCGAATGTAGGATGTGAAGGCGGAGGAGAACCACCGTCCGAGTTGGCAGGGAGGAGGGAGATATGCCTTGAATGGCTGCACCTGTCTGAACGAAAGCCCTGATATGCTATTAGACGCCACCACCAGTTATATGCATATTTACCATAGGTAAACTGAGAGATCTTGATTGGCGGCACGAGCCGATGTCCGGTGAAGAGGGAGATGTAGACGATATAATGCCCGAGAGCTGTTAGCTTGAGTACGGTGATGCATGAATATCGTAACCTGGTTTACCACGAGCCAAGTGAGCATGAACCCGAGAATATGAATGAAGTGCCGGATGCACGCAGAAAAGACGTACACTTGGTTAAATACTGAGACATGACCCATGATATAGTATATCTTAATTAGCGTTAAGTGTGCCGGGATGAGTCATAGATGCTGATGAGCTGATTGAGTGATTAAGACTGTCTTCTATCATCTGAAGTGAGGATGATGGAGGGTTAGTGTTAGATCCAGCAAGTGTGATAAGAATGTGTAGAAATAGTGGAAATCGGAATGATCTCATGCAGATATCCCCCCCAAAACGGAGGATGTGCAGTGCACGTCCTTAAGTCGGGGAAAACACGGTCGTCGTGAGGCCGGCGGATGCCACGTCCAGGAAACGGGAGATGATGCGTGCCGAAGAATCCGCATGCAAAGTACGGTTGCCCGGTGAGGAAGAGCAACTGTCGTTGAAGACGTTTATGTGGATGCACGCAGTTGGTTAGAGGAACGATAATACCATGAGCTTGATGTGATGGCTAGGAACTCTGGTGTGAGACTGGGCCTGTAGTTCCTCATGATTAGGAACGCTGTGCTCCTGGAGGAGTCTCTTCTGTTTCTTCTTCTCTTTTCCCAGTTGAGCGGAGTTGTAGTTTAGTAATGTTGTATTTGAACGCTAGATGCGTGAAGGCAACGCATTAGGAGATCTCCCTGAGCAGTGGGTGATTTGAACTGGGGAGAGACGCTATTAATATTATTACCCGAATAGCCGGTGCACGCATAGTTTCTCCTACTTGACTTAAGGCTGAAAGAGTTCCGCTGAACGATGATGGGAACATTAAAGCCCGTCGTAATATCTGCTTTGAAGAGCCAGCCTTGGCCTGCACGCTATTAGATTACGTTATCTCCGTGCGTAGAAAGGGGGGAACATTGACCTTGTCATCGAGATTGTCACCTGAGCATTTACCGAATTGTATTAAATAATCTGTCGACAGGCTGTAAACAGAAAAGCTGAAATTGAAACTAATAAATACTCAGTTAATCATTAACCGAGTTTGTATAATGTAGTTAATAATTCCTTACATTTATTATAGCGCTTTTTCAATGACTCAAAGCGCTTTACATTACACATTACACATATATCATACATGCAATGGTCAGATACTGTGGACAATACCCACAGGAGCAAGTTCAGGTGAAGTGTCTTGCCCAAGGACACGCCGGCTTTACAGACGCAGCAGCGGCGGGTTTCACCCCTTGATCTGATGATCATTGCACAGCGCACTGCGCCACACCGTCCATCTTCACGCCTCGAGGTCATCGAGGCGCTTTTACAAGTACACATTGGTATAATACATGTACTGTGGACGATACCCAAGGACACAACGGCCTGACGCAGTGGCGGCAGGAGCGGGTTTCGAACTGGAGTTCCCCAGCACTCCCCCTTGATCTGATGATCGGATGCACGGATGCACAGACCACTGCGCCACCCGTCCCTACCCCACAGTTACTCTGTGTGTTGCTGCTAGCATACATAACATCTGACGTGGGAACGTTACTCGTGAATGGAGCTACGGAGCTGCTAGAAAGACAGTGGAACCCGGTGCATTCCTCCGTCTGGATGTGGAGCACTTTTGCTAAATGTTTAGACAAAGTGCTCGTGTTACGCCCTTACATGATAAACTCTTATTGCACTTGGCAACGAGCATTCTCCACATCGAAGCGGGTGAAGTTAACCACGCCTCGGAGCGCGTTCTCTCCGCCACCTCCGCAGTGTGCTCCGCTGCATGTAGCAGCTGAGAGATCTCATCTGATCGAAAATACATCATAGGCGCATTTGTTTGTCCTTTGCATATTAGAACGAGTTGTGACACTAGACTGCGATATAATGTTTTTGTAGCAATAAACATGACATATTTATAAATGTCTCCGGTACTGATAAAAAGACCAATAACGTTGGAGCTTACGCACGTAAACACACTGCTGACGTCACAATGAATCGACGACTGAATTAGTTGCAACTAATTTGGTAATCGATTTGATCGATTAGTCGATTAGTCGTTGCACCCTTAGTCGCTGCAACTCTGACTACTTTTACATCCAGGCTGAAGACTTTTCTTTTGTCGCTGCTTTTAATTGAACTATTCATATATTAAAACTTTTTCTTTTAATGTTTATTTTATTAGCTTCCTTTTAAATGACTGATTTTAAATGCCATTTCTTAATGTCTTTCATTTTTTTAAAGCAATTTGAATTGCCTTGTATTGAAAGTGCTATATAAATAAACTTGCCTTGCTGCCAAGGAGATGTTGTCGCAGATCTAGCCGTTGGTGCACCAAGAAACGGAATATTCTTAGTGGAGAAGAAAAAAAGAGAAAACCGATCATTTAGTCAATAATCATTAAATTAATATTGGGAGTGAATTCCTAATTTATTTAGTATCTGGTCATAAACAGGATAATGTGCAGCGACTTGTTCATTGAGGAAAAGAAGCCCTACGGAACGCCATTCATTTCAGGAAACGCTGTTTTGAAGCTTGAACCTGCGTTTAGTTACTGAGCATTGTAATGAGTAATTACCCGACTGCATTAGTAATGCAAGTAATACGTTACTGAAACTCCATACTGTAGCACGTTACCCCCAACACTGCCTGAAGCTCACCTTAACCCTGACAAGAGGTAGCAATGCATAGTGTTGAACTTCCTGTCGGCTCCCAGACCGTAGTCGAGGAAACGGGGGGGGGGGGGTGTGACTCTCTGTCCTCTCCCAGGGCAGAAGCAACACGCTCTGGTTCAATAACTCATTTTATCGGAAAGACAGGAGAGAGGCGAGCTCTACTTGGGAGGTCGTTGCATTATTTAGCTCTCCTGTTTCGCAAGATAGATTTCGCAAGATCGCAGACCTTCCTTTTTTCTGCTGCCACGTTTATTTCTAGAAAACATGTATCCCGCTCGCTCATACCATGCCCATGCACACATGCACGCCACACCCCTCTCTTAAGGGTAGCGATCTCACTCTGCATGACCCAAATGTCGTAACAATATACGAAAACATCTCGTGAATTTGTTGCAACTGCCTTTGCCAACGTTACCCTGACGCCTGTTGAAGTGAGCGCAGGAGGAATAGCTTCAATGGGATAGCTTAAGCCCTGCCTGCCTGCAGGAGGGGTTGTAGTTGAAGCCAGAATGGGTAAAACTCCGCATGTGATGAGGACCCGTTCCACGTGAAGCCGGAAGCGCCGCATTAGGCGGCCCTGATGCCAGTGATGCCTTCTCAAGAGACTGAAGCGTACGTCAGTTGTTTGCGTGAAGTAGCCATTCCCATTAGGCCGGAGGAACTTCCATGGAGCCCGATTTCCTTGTCTTTTCCTCCCGCGTCCGGCCGGCTGACCCGCTACCCGACTGGGGAACGCCGCCTGTAGCTTAATCCGCGATACTGCGGAGCTGATGAATAAATGCCTGGAGCTGGAACGAAGCCCTCAGCTGGGACAAAGCCCTGCTGCTGCTTGGCTTAACCATGAACACCGTGACGCGTACACTTGTGCGTTGACACCTGAAATGACAACTGACAGAGAGGGAAGAGCAGATTTAAAGGGTTTAGCAGGTGCAATGATTGCTAGCTGGGGAGTACCGCCCCTGATTACTTAATGGGAGAAGAGCTTGCAGTGACGTGTAACACCAGGGGGTATGGTCTTCTTTCTTGAACTTGCGCTAAGCTTCATTTGTTTGTTTATTTAGCATATTATATTTTGATTATTTGACATGTGTAACATATTTTACAATACATAATTTTTAGGGCTGTCAAGTTAACGCGTTAATAACGCGTTAACGCAAACTAAAATTAACGCCACTAATTATTTTAACGCGATTAACGCATGTGTATTTTTTTTCCTCGACCGCCCCGTAGTTTCAGAGCGCATCGAGTTTAAAATACCATCTACAAGCTGATGCTGACAGCCCCGCTCCTGCCGCCCGCTTGTGGCAGACCACACTTGCACGCTCACCGGCAGGCACCGACTGGCTATTGGGAGGACCGGGAGTGTGTGTGTATGTGTGACCCGAGCGAGCGAGAGAGAGACCTTACATGCATTGTTGTTGTTAGCATCTGGTGCTAGCTAGCTGCGCTAACGGATATAAGGAGCTGTTTAAATGAAAACAGAGAAGCGACATTTCGCCACAACTGCGCCGAGCACTTGACTTTATGCAGGAATCCAGACAGTGGGACATTGTACGAAAAGTCAGCACACTCAGCACGGATAGTGCGCAACATGATTGCAGCGTCCAGGCAGCTCCCGTTCGAGCATATGCCTTGAGTTGCACATAGCTCCAACGATCCATCACACACACACACACACACACACACACACACACACACACACACACACACACACACACACACACACACACACCATTTGTATTGTACTATTGTATGAGAGAGGTTCCAGGTTGAATTGAGGCGAATATTTGTAATGTTCAGAGGTTGTTGTGTTTAATATTCATGAGAATATTTGCCATTGTTCAAATGATAATAAACATTAGCATAAAGCATATTTGTCCACTCATATGTTGATAAGAGTATTACAAACTTGAAAAATATTCCTCTAAGGTACATTTAGAACAGATAAAAAATGTGCGATTAATTTGCGATTAATCGCGATTAACTATGGACAATCATGCGATTAATCGCGATTAAATATTTTTAATCGACTGACAGCCCTAATCATTTTCTTTTAAAGCAAATTTGCACATTATTTTATTGTTTGTTATTGTTATTATTATTATTGTTTGTTAGCTAAGTTGTTTATTTGTTTTAATTCTTTAGTGTGCACTTTACATGTATTCTTAGCTCTTGTTCTTGCTTGTAATAAATAAAGGTGCAGTACTTTACTGTATAACTGTTAAGATGTTTTGATATTTTTTTTGGGGGGGGGCGCAGTGGTGAAGCTCGCCTAGGGCACCAAATGTGCTAGGTCTGCCCCTGTGTGTGTGTGTGTGTGTGTGTGTGTGTGTGTGTGTGTGTGTGTGTGTGTGTGTGTGTGTGTGTGTGTGTGTGTGTGTGTGTGTGTGTGTGTGTGTGTGTGTGTGTGTGTGTGTGTGTGTGTGTGTGTGTGTGTGTGTGTGTGTGTGTGTGTGTGTGTGTGTGTGTGTGTGTGTGTGTTTCCATTTGGAGAATAACAGAAGAAAATATGAACCTTGAAGGAACAGAGCAGAAAAATAGGAATTTTGATCACCGACCGATACGTTCTGGCTCATGCATTATGAATGATGTAGAGGAGTGTGACTTGCTCTCTAAAGCATCTGCAAAAGCAGTTAAGAAACTGAAGGCATGAAGGGATACATTTGCATAAGGGTTTATGGATTAATTTATGGTATAATCAGGAGTTACTTTCAGCAGAGGGTTGTTTAATTAATGTCAAGAGGTTTTTCAGATGAGCTACAATAATTTTCAGTTGGACCATTTAGACAGCAGTCCCAGCCCCCAGGGCCTCATGGCTTGTGTTACACCAAACTCAACATCAGCTTGTATATTTCTGAGTGAGTGTAGACGAGAGCCGCATCACCAAGGAAACCACAGTCAGCCAAGTACCATGGGAGCAGAGACTTATGCTCATATAATTATGCAAAACTATATTAAATAGATAAGAAAGTGTAAAGTAAAGCTTTGATAAGACCAACTTGTAGCCATGCTTTGAGCATTCTAAGTTTGTTTGCTCTCTATTATCATTTATATCAGTATTGTTTTTAGCATCCAGTGTTGACATTCATAAGGCATGATGAAAGAATGATGTATGTAGGGAGGAAATCAAATAATAACTACAGAAGGGCAGAAGCGGCAATGTGTGAATGTGTGTTTGTGTATGTGAGATAAATACAGAATATGGGAGAAAAATAATTCACAACATGATGGAACTCACTGGAAATACAAACTGACAGGCGTGTTTAATTTCCTTGCAATAACTGAAAATTGGACATAGTGGATAAACACTGACAAGGCTTTTCATCAACAGTAAGTGCCTATGATGAACCATCAGATACAGCAAAACATTAGCCTATCCGCATGCAGTAGAGAAAACCCTTGCACGTACTGTATATAAGGATGTTCATGGATTACATTACACCAAGTGATGCAAATGTTAATGTAAAAAGCTTACATCACAGGAATGCTAAAACAGTATTATTATTTTTCCTTATTTGGGCTGCATCATTTATGAGTAATCCTTCCGGCCCGTCCACAAGCTTCAACGCTTCTGCCCATTCACTTTGAATGGGGTGACGTCACACTTTGCCGAACTGCATTGTGGGAGCGTCGCTTCGCTTTGCTCGCGTTGCTCGCTTCAAAAGTTGAGCAATGTTCAACTTTTGAAGCTTCGACGGAAGCGTCAGCCAATCAAATCATATGCCAGTACAAGCTCTGGCTAATCAAACCGCGTGCTTGTGTGTCCGGGGCGGGAGATTCATGTGATTGGTTGTTGGTCGAGCTTCAGACACGAACGCAGGCAAGCTTCAACGCACGCCGCCGTGTGGACGCTGCGGAAGGCGATTGAACTCCACCATTGAAACTGCAAAACATTATGTGCATATATTCGAAAGAAAATGCATTTACACTTGAATAATATCAGCTTTAAACTTACATAAAGCACAAACTGGTAAATGCCATGGTATTGATGCATGTTAATAGCTTGTTATGGTACGAAGCAAAGACATCCCTATAAAATGATAAGAAAAAAATGTGTCATCCATTTTGCATACATCCCTGAATGTTCCCTAAATCAATAGTGGGATGTGTTAAACTAATTTAAAAATAATTACCACCTCAGAGTGGATCTTGACAATGTTAATCTTTCTGCTAATACTGTTATGCTCTTTACAACCCAGGAGTGATCTTTTTTTCTGAAACTGCAAATGTAGATAGATGAAAGTGTTTCAGCTGCTGATGCAGAACACAGTGGAAGATGAATATTTATACAGAGGCACCCATGGGAGCCCTTTACTATGCAGCTGAAAGCCAAAAATGCAACCAACTCATTCTCCTCCCTTCTTCTGTCAGCCCAAACAGCCCCTCAATCAATTCTACGCTGAAAACCCAAACCCTCCCTCTGCTGTGTGTACGCCGTGCGTCCTCCTCACGCATCAGAAGTAAGGAATACTTCATATTCACTCTGCCTAGTAAAAAGCTTTTAAAGGGGACAAAAAAAGCCCAATACAACCATGGGTGTGTGAGTAACAGAGAGTCCATGTGATTACTGAAAATTCTCTGCTTGCCGTTTATCCTCAGACAAAAGCGCTGTGCAGAATGAAAGGGAAATTGGAGTGCTTACTAAAGCTGCTGAGAGGGCCCCTAGCCGAGCCACAAATTGCTTCCCCCCTCTCCCCTACACTGCTCTACCATGGCTGAAGCCGTACATCAATTACCAGCCACCTCAATGGAACATCTCTGCCACTGCAGTACCTTTCCTGGTTTAATGTCAAATGCAGTGTGTACTTCCCATCATAGAAGTCAAGCAGGCAATACAGAGAAGGCATCCATCCATCCATCTTCAGAGAAGGCAGGTGTATTATAAATCTGCTGCCCATTCAAAGGAACTAAGTAGCTGTTGACAGGTGCCGGTGGCATCTCAAGTAATGATAGAGAAAGATGACAAAGGTCTGCGAACCAGACTGAGGCGCAGCTCACTGATTTCACATTCTGCTTTCAAACAGTAATGATTAGGTTTGGAGGTATTTTCAGCACCCAGCTTGCCAAGCAATTTGTGTAATATGATTGCTCTCTGTGTTCATTAGAGAGAAAAAACAGCCCGACACCGACCTGTCTTGCTTTAAACAAGTGTGGTGCTCTCTCCCCAAACTCCCATTCCCAGAAACAACTTAGTTCTAGGCAGTGGTACACCAGAGTCCAAGCAAAGAGAGATGGAGAGAGAGAGAGACATTTTGTCCAGCTCACTACATCCCAAGCCCTCATCTCTTGTCTGGTGGCCTGCCAGGCAAACCAGCGATCCCAAGACACATGCTAGGCTGTCCTATTCAGCGATTACAAAATACTGGTGAGTGCACCCTGTATCCCGTTTCATCCCAACTGCAAGCTAAATCTGCAATGGGCAATTTTGTCACTGCCACCACCCTTGACGGAGCTGGGGGAATGAGAGGTTGAAGATATAAAAGATCTGTAATGTATGAGGCATTTGGAACTGTGTGGGGAGTTAAATGATTGATGGCTTACCACTCACACATATGCTAAGTTGGTTTCAGTGTTTTTTTCGAACAGAGCCGTAATGGTTCTTTGGGCCTCTGGGCAGCCACATATGTATCATGCGCCACTTCATACCCATGCATGTGAATGATTATGGAATAGCGGCATGACTGGGGGTCGGACTACAGCTGAGAGAGCATAGTACATACTAACAGAGAAGCCAATTAGCAATTCCAGTCATTACTTGCTGAACCGGCACGGTACAGAGGTCTCTGTTAAATTAAAATACAAATGTGAACTTGCTAAAAGGGGACCAGGGTGCTTGTAAATCACATCACAGCCATTTTAAGCAATCGGGTAGAAGACATGGTACAAAGAAACTTTATGAAATATTGTTTAAAAGGAAAGAGCCGACCAAGTCCTCCTCTACAGACACCTGGAATGCTCGCCTGAGGTTATAAAAATGTGGAACCATTTAGATTCTCATTTAGTTTGAGTTGATCCGATTCCTTCGCTAGAGACTTTTGTTTAATTGCCGATCGCATGGGAAATCACTCAGCCCTTGGGCGAGTTTGCATGAACAGTGCTCTCGAAATTCTGCTCACAAATTCACACCCTCATGTTCTCATGCTGGTGAGCTTTCCAGCTCTCACTCAGCCTTATGATTTGGTTGAAAC
This sequence comes from Gymnodraco acuticeps, assembly GCF_902827175.1. Taxonomy (NCBI): domain Eukaryota; kingdom Metazoa; phylum Chordata; class Actinopteri; order Perciformes; family Bathydraconidae; genus Gymnodraco; species Gymnodraco acuticeps. Next base: position 5,712,013 of record NW_022990238.1, read on the forward strand.
ATATCCCGAGCCAGCAGAGTAAATTAATTCCTGTATTCAAAACAGTGTTTAACCTAGTTGTCCTATATTTTCTGAATGTCAATACCTCACGGATGTTTGTGCTTTTGTTTATTCCCATAATTTAGATGTTGTGAGACTGACGAAAAACACTTATGTTAGACATAAGAGAAAAACGTTTAGCCAAAAGGCGAATCTCAGCCAATGAATCTGCATATTGAAATCCAAGAGAAGGCCTAGATTGATTGAAAACAGGGGGCTGACAGCAATGGCCTAATTTGTATCTACCACACTGTTGGTGTACTCTCTGGAGCTTCCTGTGTCTTGATTTGAGCAACAGGTAAAATCCCACCTGGGAGTGTGTTAGTAAACAACAGGTTTAGTATGATCTTAAAGAAAGTGATGTATAGTGTAAGGATCCAGGGCAGTCTTTATTTGCCAATACTTGCACTGATACAACATGAGATGGTTGAAAAGATGCACAGCAGAGCCCACCTCAGCTAATAGAACTAATACCTCAAGCCAAGCCCCATTGTGTCCATTCATGTACATTCCTATCTGACTATAGTGCCTACATATATCTGTCTTCCCACCCACAAAGATGATGTGCTGAGAATGGACCCTGCACTAATTTGTCTGACCTATTCTTATATGAAGAGATTCAATGTAGCTCCAGTGAGGGTGGATCTGCTCCAGGGTTGACATTTAATCCATGCCAATTTATCACCACTGCAGCCAACCCCAGTGGATTCTACCGGGTGGCATATTGCCGCAGAGTGGACCTCTGGTGCACACATAGAGCAAATGACAGGCGTTTTTTTTTTTATTCACCCACCCCATTGTGTGCATTGGGGGCAAGAATGGGCTTGTTTACATTTGAATAAAAAAAAGGAATGGCCATAAAGGAAACCGTTGTTTGCATCTTTTATGGCTGATTGGAAGCTGGCCAACTCTGCTGTAGTGCAGAGATAAAGTCATGAATCTCTTCAACAGCCTGGGGAGGAAAATAACATTACCAAGTTTCTTGAGAGACGACATTACCATATTAGCCGCATTGAGAGAATAGTTGATGATCGCTCTTGCTTTAGGTGTGTAAAGCCACTGTAAAAGTATTCACTTGTCAATAAAGGAAGTGTGCACCAAGAAATCAAGCCTAATAGGAGCTGTCTTTGTTTACAAGTCTAAACCTGTCAGACATTATATTTTCCCCAAATTATCTCCATCTCCTGTGATAATAAAAACATAGATTATATTATTTGTCAGTTTCTCCACCCTCCCTGTGCATCACTGTGATTGCTTTTCAATTAATTTACTACAGGAGTTTGATCAAATATGTGTCCCAGAAAGGTGGTACAAAAACAGATTACTAGAGTTGCATTCTGTTTCCCATGCAACACCTTGTTTTGGGTGATGTTTACATTCAAGCTGTCTGCTTTTGAAAAAGCACATTGACTTTATTTTCAATGATGTGAGGATACCTAGAGAGAATGCAAAAACAATGAGCAGGTACGAGAGAGGAAACCAATGTATATGACAGCATTTAGTGTCATGATTCATATGTTTACCCTGAGTAGAGCTTGCCATGTATCTCAATCTGTGTACTGTGGCCACCAGTCTTCATCAATCAAGGTTAGCAATATTAAAGTGACGGCCTTACTAAGCAGATGGTCAGCTAATCCCTGTTAACTTAAGATATGTTTGTTGAGAAAGTTTTACCTGGAAGACTCAACTTGGAGAATAAAGTCTCCCGTCGATAACAAAAATCTATTTCGGATCGTGTCGTTGCTGTATTTGCGTACAAAAAAAACCCTGTAAATTCACAGTGATTTGCATACTTTTCACAGACCATAAAACACAGATTGTATCATATTTTTGCTTTTTCCCACACTCCCACCTCTGTCCCTCTTTGCATCCTCATCCTTGCCCCTCTGATCTGTCTTCTAACTCCCAGCTTGGGGCTCTCTCAGGCCCATGACCCATCAGTTCTGCTAAGACCTCTGAGGAGCCATCCATCACCAGAGCTGTGTTGTAACCTGGGGATAGATTTCCTCTCCCCATGCCCACTCATCAATCACTGGGGGCTACTGAGCATACCCAAGCAGGCTGCAGAATGTGAAAAGGCCAAGCAATGTCATACACTAGGCCAAGTATGTTCACTGACAGTGTAAAAGTCAGTGTATTTGTACACAAGTTGAGATTTAAAACAATCACATCCTCCTTGAGTCTTTGGGAGAATGTTACAAAAAACAGCATCTAAATGCAAATGCACTACAGTGAAAATGTCATTGATTTAAATTGTTTCCATTTATTCTTGTTCATTTGTGTCAGTTATGGGTATAGCAACAAGAAAGCATTAATGGCTAACAGATAAGAGGGTTGTGATAGCAAATGCATGTGGGCTCAGGTAGTGATGCACAGCTGTGTTTGCTTGTGAGTCTTGGCTCAAAACAAAACCAGCGCTCTGAAGCAAATCTCTGGTAGATCATCAGAAAGTCATCAAAAAAAATACAAGAAGTTTGTGAATTGCACATCATAAATGTATTAAAGGGGGAGCAAGAATTCATTGATAAACTCTACAAACGGAGATACTGTAAGAAGGAGACCAAGGTGACGCAAAACAATGCAAGGAAGAATGCAAGAGACTCAAGAGAGGTGAGAATATTGGGGGAATTTATCTCTCATGCTCGAGGAAAGGGAGTGGTGATGCAACAGAGTTGAAAGAGTACAACATGGGGATAAAAGGGGTAGAAAAGCTAATGCAAAACGGGGTCACCTACATCAAACAGTGTTGCATGTCACCGGCACCTACACAAAGAGGGTGCAGTTTCGGTCAGAGGTTTTGTCACGTAGATACAGCAGAGGCTGAGCCCAGTGCTGACGGCGTCGAGTCAGCCAGTGCCAGGTGGCCTTTTGACATGGGCACCACTCCCCTAAATGACTTCTTACAGGAGAGGGAGAGAGCGCCTGACAACAACATCCCTTCAATTAAAACCTCTAATTAATGAGAGCTATTTAAAGAAGCCCACTCATCCCCGACGGCAGGAAGCACGCCGACAAGAGAGAAGATAAACTGCACATCTTTGCTCTGATTTACCTATTCTCCAAGTTGCCCTTTGGCATTGCTGCTTTCTTACACAGCAAACGTAAACAGCTGTCACAATTACAAAAAAACAGAACTGCATGAGTTTGACCCTGTTAACATACATGTTCTTTGTCATGTATGCATTCTTTAATTCATTTCCTTTTTAAGGCAGTCATGTGTAACGTTTATAAACAAATAAAGATGACATTCATTAAGCCTCTGTCACACTGTCCCGAAATTGACACCAGATGGACACACGATAAAGGAAATGTTCAAATTCGGTTCTGATCGTAACAACATCGGGCCATTCGTGAGGGCATCTTAAGCCATCGTATGACTGCCGGTGGGCTCCGGCAGCAACTTCGTGAGCGGTGGCAAAATCTTTGGCATGCCAAAAAATGGCCAAAGGACCTTTTGAAGGTTCATTTTCGTGTTGAATTTGTGTGTACATTTTGCCCTTTGTAAGGCACTTGTGAGGGCATCTTGTGAAATCGTGTCATCTTCGTCTGATCATCGGTGCCATCGGGCATTTTTCGCCTTACAAAGACAATAGAGTGCCACAGTGACGCATCCTAAAACCCGGAAGTAAACTCCTTCCGGTTCTAATTTTTTTATCATTAATCTATCGATCATGGACATGTGGATATTATCCGGCTGAACAAAACGTGATCTGTCTCTTCAATTTGTGTCAACCACAGACCTTATTTCGAGCTATTTTCCAAAATCCTATGGAGAAATGGCATTGGTTTTTGTCGAAGGAACCGGAAGTGGTAAAATGCTAACTTACTTCCGGGCTTTAGGATGCGTCACTGTGGCACTCTATAGAGAGGTGAAGTCTTGCAAAATTATCTTTTAAATTGACAAACATCATATGTGTAATTCGTGGCACAATTCAAACGGGATCGAAAGATAATCTTTCTCTCGCCATTGACTTCAATACATATTTTTTCCGAAATAAGGTCCCATGGAGGTCCCCCGGAAAGGGAGGGACTTCACCACTCTATACGAAGGAAACAAGAAGCTGCCCGATTGTCTTATGCAGCGTCCACACGGAGGCGTGCGTTAAAGCTTGCCGGTGGGCGTGTCTGAAACTCGACACATCACATGAATCTCCCGCCCCGGACACACAAGCACGCGGTTTGATTGGCTAGAGCTTGTACTGGCATATGATTTGATTGGCTGACGCTTCCGTCGAAGCTTCAAAAGTAGAACATTGCTCTACTTTTGAAGCGAGCAGCGCTTTGCTCCCACAATGCAGTTTGGCGAAGCGTGACGTCACCCCATTCAAAGTGAATGGGCAGAAGCGCTGAAGCTTCAACGCACGCCGCAGTGTGTAACGGCCCGTCCACACAGCGGCGTGCGTTGAAGCTTCCAACGCTTCTGCCCATTCCCTTTGAATGGGGTGACGTCACTTTTAGCCGAACTGCATTTTGGGAAGCGACGTGGAGCGTTGCTGGCGTTGCTCGCTTCAAAAGTTGAGCAATGTTCAACTTTTGACGCCTTGACGGAGGCGTCAGCCAATCGAATCATATGCCAGTACAAGTTCTAGCCAATCAAACCACGTGCTTGTGTGTCTGGGGCGGGAGATTCATGTGATTGGTTGTTGGTCGAGTGTCAGACACGCCCGCCGGCAAGCGTCAACGCACGCCGCTGTGTGGACGAGCCGTAACCCCTCGATTCCACCGGGTCCGTCTGTGTCGTGTCACGGCTGCGCCGCGGTTTTGGTCCGGCCTCCTCCGACGTCATACCCTACCGGGCGCGTTTCAGAAGCATTTCAGAAGCGGAGCGTCTTGCCTGCCGGCTCGCAGTTTTTGTTGATTTGGGCATATTTCCTGCACAGGCTACTTTGTACAGACAAAGTTAATAATAATTGTAATATTCCAGTTATAAACGACATGAATCCAAGATGTGTTGCTGTATTTTAGTGGTAAAAAAATGCATTCATCATCATAATTATTCTATATATATCAGCGACGTGCAGTCAGGGGAGGCAGGAGAGGCAGAGCCTCATCTGTCATACTCCAATGTAACGGAAAAACAACTAAAGAAAAACTAAATAGTAATAATAATAAAATGTCTCCACTGATCTGTGTTGTAAGTGTGATTTCTGTATGATTCCAATCGCTTTTTATAGTCAAAATCAGCAAATTGGCCGAGCTCCGCTACAACTAAATGGGAGCGATGCAGTAGCGTGGCGTGGGGAAAAAATTAGGGGAAGCCAATAATACGTCCTTTCTTTTGAGTCGGGGGTGTGGTGGTCAATATAATAACGTAACCAGATGAGTGATTACAGCACCCGGTATCATTTTACACACATTTGTATCATACAGATGCTGGACTTACCAGTGGTGTAGTGGGCGTTGGACGCGGGGGTACGCCGTACCCCCACTTATTTGGAGCATGATCTTTTTTTTAATAGTCTAATAAATATAAAATCATTGCCAGTGTTATCAGTTGCAAGTGTGTATGTGTTGTAATAATGACAAAAACATAATACATTTCACAGTAATTATAATAAAAAATAAAAACGATTTCCTTAAAAAATGATGATTCGTCATCACGCTCGTGACCCCGCGGCGAGCTGGGGGTGTGTCAGTGATTTGGCGGCAGCTCTTTCCCTCAAGAATGCTAACGAGAAAGCTCTACAATGGCAGGCAAACATTCTATACTTGACTTCTTTTCTGAAAAGAATATCATTCACAAAAAGAAAGAGGCTAGCAGCACCGAAGCTACAAGTGAAGCTGCTACTAGTAGCCTACTACATCACCAGAAGAGCCGCCTAAAGACATGGATAATGCTAGCACTAACGTTAACGTTAGCTATGCTAGCAACGTTGCCCTGGCTAGCTCAAGCTCAGCTTTCCCAGAGGTATGGACGGAGGAGATGTGGCGGAGGAAACAAGAGGAACACCCGTGGATACACTGCAAAGCTGGGAAACTGGGCTGCAAAGTGTGTTAATCCATTTCGGATGTATCAGTCTTCAAAACGCAAGGTGTGTGTGTGTGTGTGTGTGTGTGTGTGTGTGTGTGTGTGTGTGTGTGTGTGTGTGTGTGTGTGTGTGTGTGTGTGTGTGTGTGTGTGTGTGTGTGTGTGTGTGTGTGTGTGTGTGTGTGTGTGTGTGTGTGTGTGTGTGTGTGTGTGTGTGTGTGTGGTGTGTGTGTGTGTGTGTGTGTGTGTGTGTGTGTGTGTGTGTGTGTGTGTGTGTGTGTGTGTGTGTGTGTGTGTGTGTGTGTGTGTGTGTGTGTGTGTGTGTGTGTGTGTGTGTGTGTGTGTGTGTGTGTGTGTGTACACGCTGCATGCAGAATCATAAATCACCCAAGTGTATCTCAAGTGTGTGTGAGTGAGTGTGTGTATTTAATTACGTTTCAGTACTGTTTAATTATTGCTGGGTCTCAATATTAACATTCGAGGCACGAGCGTTTGTGTTTATACATACAGTAAGTTGCATAATTGCACACAGGAGTACTTTGTGCTTATTGAGTATTTGATTGTTGGATTTCTCTCTGTGTGTGCGCGTGTGCGTGTGCGTGTGTGCAATGTAGGCTAGGCCTAATCAGAATAATTTCAAGTCCAGATTCAATGTTGTTTGCATAAGTAGGCTATATTTTTGGTCCTATGGAGAAATCCCATTGATTTTTTGTCGAGGGAAACCGAGCGCATCTTACTTCCGGATTTTAGGAAGCCTCACTGCAACACTAAATTGATGCGATTTGATTGGATTGTGAGGCAAGGGAAGCCAGCCGCCTCCAGCTTCCCTTGGCATGGCCCTGACCAATCACAGGTTGGAAGGGGCATCACGTGAGCCTCATCTGATTGGTCAATCCCTCCATTTTTTTTCACCAAAGGAAGCCAATTTCGGCTAGCCTCCTCTCGCAACAGAGAGTGCCATCTACTATTTCACCATAACATGTAGAGGGGCGCTGTTTCACTCTTTGTAAAATACTCAATAGAATGGGGGAGAGACGGGCCGGCAGCAACACACAGCAAAGAAAAATTACCGAAACCAAACGAAGTGTTTTTATTTATTTATTAAAATTATAACTACAATCCGAATAACTTGGCCTCCAGGAGAAAACGCCACTGGAGCGATGAGGAGTGAGGCAGGGACGAGCTCTGCCTCACGTAAACCCACAGTAACTGGCTGGAGCGCGGGCACTAATGTAGCGTGGGCACTTATTTTGTGAGCGCGCTCAAGCCAGTTACTGTGTGGTGAGGTGAGGCACAGATGAGCTCTGCCTCACCTCAGAATGCGTCACCCCACAAAAACTGGCTGGAAAGCGGGCCCTAAGCGCATGCCTGCACCATCTCACTGTATGTCACCAATGTAATGTTTGTAGATCCCTTTATTACATTTATCCTAGCCATCCATAGTCTCTAAATAACTTATTTCACGTATATATGATATTTAGGCCCGCTGGTCTCATCATACAACGGCAATGAAAAAAGCACCAGGAGAGGCAGCCATAACCTCTGCCGCACTGAAGGGGGCGCACGTGAGCCCACAGGTTCTTGTTGCTACTGTTATTCTACGCAGACACAAACAACAAGCTAGACTTTTGAAACTAGAGGAAGATAAGGAGGACTTTTACAAAAATGTAATGGAGATTGTTGTCCAGAAGGAGAGCATGGACTTCATCTTCAAGTCAAGGTAAGACCACAATTGTAATGAACATCTTACTAAGAAAGAACAATCCAATATTTAGATGTTGGGTATCCTTTTGTTGAACAGTCGGTTTAAAATGAATCGAAGCATCAGACTTGAGCTTTTGAAAATAACCGAACATTTCGATTAAGGTCAAAATATAATATTTGTAAATCTGACTCTGAAAGAGTCAGTGCCTCACCAGCCATGAACCTCACCGCACGTCACTGATATATATAATTTACACAGTGCCTGTAAACCGGAGAACGCTGGCATTTCCTCCTACTTGAAAGACTACGGAGGGATAGGGTCTGCACTCTGCAAAATTAGTTTATTTTGGGGATGGGCCGGATGCGGTCACCGTTCCACTTCCTGCCCGGCGCCTCTGCAACGCGTCGCGTCGAGCCGTACCCATTGACTAGAGTGGCCCCTATGGAGTGGCCGCGATCTCTGCGAACGGCGCGGCCGTAACACGACGCTGACGGACCCGGTGGAATCTAGCGGTAGGGGTTAGCTCCGTTACGGCCGCGCCACGCCGTTCGCAAAGATCGCGGCCACTCTAGTGGGTGCTATTCTATGGCGTTATATTTGTGCCTCTATCCTGAGCACGCAATGAAACATCTTGAGCATAGAAAATGCTATTGAGCGCGCACTTGAACATTTTTGAGCACAGAGAAATATATTTTCTCTCATAAAACTCCTGCTCCGTGCGCAAGCAGACCGCTGCACCGCGCTCTCTCTCCCTCGCTTGACCTCTCCGGCCTGTGCGCGCTCAGCTTTGCCTGCGCTCGCTCAAGTTGTCACAGCGTTACAAATGTGCCACAAAACCAACCAATCGGTGAACTCGAGAAGGTCAATTCTGATTGGCTGGTCCAGCGCCATGTAGAGAGAAGAGTTGCTACAGCAGAAGTCCAAAATGCTTGATCGTCACGTGGTTCAGAGAGACTCAGAAAGTTCCCGGAAGTTCGTGGCGGGCCATTTGAATCACGATTTTAATGCATTAATAATAGGATAGAAATGCAATTTTTGGTAATTAGTGGTCAATAAAGGTTTTGATTTGCAATATGTATACAACATATCGATATGTGTATGTAGTTATATTAATGTGTTTTGTTTTTTTAAAAGTAAAATGTGCTAATATTTGAGGATTAAGATAAAATAAGAAGTAGGCCTACTTTATTGATACCAATTGGGGAAATGTTTAAGCTGCAGCAGCAAAAGAAAAGGCATTGTACATAAGACAGTTAAAAGACTAGAATTAAACAATCGAAAATGTAAACATCTTAAATAGAAATAACATAGCATTACAAAGTAGAAAATATACATAGTGTGAACAGCTATCTTACCTGTTAACATATACATGTTAGGCTAACGTTGCCTTGGTTAGAGCCTGTTGCTGTTGTTTATTGCTTTGAATTCTTTAAAACAAATATTATCTTCTTAAACTTATATGGTAGTCAGGAGCATCACATCCTAATGTTTGATATATTTAGAGGGAGGGGATGGGAAGGAAGGTTTCAAAATTCAGATTAGAATAATTTCTACCATTTCTTTAATTCATGGTGGTTTCAGTAATCCCCTGGTAATTGAGGACATAAGTAATCGAAATGACTAATGTAATCTTTATGACTTTCAGAAAGGACAGGAGACCCACAGGTGCCTATCAATGATTGTCAACTGACAGCACAATGAGTCAAAGGGCTAGCAGCAGCATGATGATGATACATGTGTTGTTTTAGGAACATCCATTGTAAATAAATGGAATTCAATACACATTGAATAGCATGTCATGCAGTTTGTCTGTGCCTTTTCCTCTATTGTCCTGGCATATCGTCTCCCCCATGGTTTGCTGTGCTGCCTGGGGATGCTCCAAACGCTCAGAGAAAGGAGTATGAATGTAAGGTTTCCCCACTGACACAGAGAGGAGGAAAGAATGGCTGGCTCAAGTCAGCAGGAGCAATTTAACTATCACAAAAGACAACAACAGCAACACAACATGTGAGGTAATCATATTTTTCACTAAACAAAGACCACACCATTGGGAAGCTTAACGTATGTTTAATCAAAAATAAGGAACAGGGAGAGGCTTGCAAAGCTCTGAGAGCTGAGACTCAGGTGCAGGGTGAGGGTCTCAGTGGGTATTCAGGCTCCATTGAATCCCCCTGGGGTTCTTGTGCTGAAAGAGGGAGACAAAGACAGAAGAAAGGGTTAGATACATCTAGCAACCTATAGGATGGGAAATTGCTGACCTATTTTAAACTTACCTTGTGTTTTCACTCTCACTTAAGTCCCTCTCCCTTTGCCATCAATCCAAAATCAGCTGAGCTGCAACATAATACAGACAGGTAATAATCAACAGAATCACAAGGACAATATGGCTGTGATAAAAACACTCACCCATAAGTTACGTTTTTGTTTACTGTTTAGAAGTCTCAAATATCCACTCTAAATCCACTACAATCACATGCCCCAATGTTATATTTAACTAATATGTAACTCCCTCCACCCCGGATAAAAGCACGTTAAGAAGCCCCTTTTCTCTAATTCCACAACGTTGGATTAATAGGCTGTTCATGGATAACGTGTGTTGCTAACTTTTCCGGTATTCTAGCCTAATCTGTTTAGTTGTCCGGTTGAAAATTAACGCAAGCTCTATGCCCATTGTAGAACAGGAAACAGAAGTTGGTCCAGGTTCTGGTCAACCCAAAACTGTGATAGAGAGAAAAACATGTTTTGTCATTCTGCCACCTCTAATGCTTACAGCAAGTAATCAATACCTCAGAAGGGTTCATGTACATGTAGGCTACGGTTTGTTAGCTGTTTGTTTAAACTACCCCTATAGCTATGTTGCCGGCTAGCAAACTCAGGCATTGCAAACAATAACGTGATATCAGAAAACTAGAAATGTATAACTCACCTGACACTGTGGCGTACTATTCTCTTCATTCGAGTCTTTCATGTCCTGTAAATCTTCTTCTTATCGTGTCCACAAGGCAGTCAGTTACAGGGCTTGGTTAGATGTGGTTCAGCCACAGCTGATCTCCAGGCATGGTGTTTTCTCTTGGGTTGCGTTCCGATAATCCAAAAATCAGCTCCTAAGTTCTAACCCTATCTCCTATACCTTGACCTCTGAGTGAAACGTCACAGGGTTAAGGGATAGTGGATAGGAGAATTCAAAAGGACTTAGGAGAAGAGACCGCGGTACTTTAGAGAATCCGAATGCACTTTCACTATCCGACGTGTTTATGATGTGCCAGCGGACGTCATGAATGTGCGTCTGCTGCTTTGGGGAAACTATGGAAACTACAGTTTTATATACAGCGGACTACAACATGGATGTTTAATAAGAACGAGGGACTACTGTAAACTCATCTAGAGACTTTTAAGAGAAAATATCTTAAAATCAATACAAATGTATTTATTATAAACGTTAGTCCTTAACATCTATCACTGTGTATATCACCATTCAAATGTCTTTTAAAAGTTGAACAAACCCCACACAGCTCAGTAAAGACTGTGAGATGTTGACTTTATTTGATCATTTCAGTAAAAACTAACGTTCATATTTCTCTTTTTGATTATAATACTGATGAACGTTCAAAACAAAGCACTTTGGCAACTTACCACATACGTTTTAAAATGCTTAATAAGCACCGTAACTTTCATGATATCATTTCTCGGTCATAATCGGTTGTTTCCGTGAACGGCCGACTGTTGTGATGGCAAATGCTGCGGCTGCAATGCATTGTGGGGCAGCATTTTCTCCTCTCCTTTCGGTTAGGGAAGTCCAGTGGTTCCTAAGCTAAAGGAGGTTATAAAGGAAGTTTGAAACCTCCTTTCCTTTCATTTGGAGATTTGGAACTGCACTTATCATGGCTGCCAGTGACGTACTTCCGGGTCATTTCACTCCGTTAGGAAGGTTCCTAAGCTAAATGGACTATTGGAATGCAACCTTGATGTTCTGAGGCTTACTTACAGCTTTCAGCGTAGCTTGTAGCGTAGCTTGTAGCGTAGCTTGTGGCTGTTTTGTAGCTTGTAACTGTTGCTTGTAGTGGTGATAGGATTAGCAGTATCTAGTCGATCTAGTTGATCTTGTCGATCTCGTCAATACTCCTGTAAATGTCAACGATGGATGTGTAATAAGAACGTCAACAGCCTGATGGCAACCGAAAATCCCTCTCTCATCTCAGATAGAAGATATGATTGAAGACGACCAGACAATCAGAATTGACCTTCTCGAGTTCTCCGATTGGTTGGTTTTGTGGCACATTTGTAACGCTGTGACAACTTGAGCGAGTGCAGGCAAAGCTGAGCGCGCACAGGCTGGAGAGGTCGAGCGAGCGAGGGAGAGAGAGCGCGTGCAGGAGTTTTATGAGAGAAAATATATTTCTCTGTGCTCAAAACTGTTCAAGTGCGCGCTCAATAGCATTTTCTATGCTCAACATGTTTCATTGCGTGCTCAGGATAGAGGCACAAATATAACGCCATACTATTCCACCAGACGCGCCGCATTACGGCTCAGAAGCATCCCAGAAGCGTCTCGGCGTGACGCGAGGCGTTGCATGGCTAGCACTGGGCAAGAAGTATCCAGTCAATCCCCAAAATAAACTAATTTTGCAGACCCTATCCCTCCGTAGTCTTTCAAGTAGGAGGAGAAATGCCAGCGTTCTCCTCCGGTTTACAGGCACTGTGTAAATTATATATATATAGAATAATTATGATGATGAACACAAACCGAATTTGTGTTCTGTGAAACTGAAAAGGATATTACATTGTTTATGTTACTTTCGTTGCAGTTGTATGTCTTAAATGTAATTTAACTTCCCGTTTTATTTAGATGCTTTTATTTTGAAGGCGAGTTTACGCTGTTGACAGGAAGTTGTTGTTGCTATGGAAACAACATGACGGAGATAAGTAATATCTACTAATCTACATATAAAGATGGAGAAATTAAAGAATAAAGTGTATGTTTAAATGTTAGCACCCCCCGAAGAAGCACAAGCTCTTACGTTGAGTCTGGATACATTCTAAATCATCAGTAAAGTCTACGACCATATTATTTTCGTGTGTGGTTCAGGTGCCATCGTGTGGCCTTCTGTAGGTATCGTACTTGCTTTGACTGTTGCTTGGCTGTTGACCAAGTTCGGGGCCATCTCGTGCGAAATTCACAATTCCATATTCGTGTGTCCATCTGGTGTCAATTTCGGGACAGTGTGATAGGGGCTTTACCAAAGCTAAGCTACAACAGAGAATAGATCACAACATGAACCTATACAGAACAGGCAAGTGTAATGAAAAATCCTGTATCCCCGTCAGAATATCCCAAGCCCACAAAAGCATTTTGTCATAGTCCAAACTGTGTGGATTCAAGAGGGAAATCTTCTGGCAGCCTGCAGTTTCTCCCTGAGAAAGAGCTCATTAGCTTCTCTTGGCCTCAATTGAGCTTCCCAGACATCACTTCTCTCATGCTGAATACGAATCCACCTACTTCAACAGGATTGGGACCCCCAAACACTAACCATAGTCATAATAACCCTGACCATCTCAAACCTAAATCAAATATATAGCAACTTAATTAGTTGAACTTTTGGGGGTGGGAGCGTGCAGTGTCTGGAGGCCTGCTACCCGAGGGGATCAATTCAGGACAAAAACATTGTCTCCAAATGAAAATGTTTCCTTCCTTCATTGGAGCTAAAAAGCTGGTTATCGACCAAATATACTCTAAAGCAGCATGTAAAAGTTTTTATAAAATCCCAAGGGTCAGAAACTCTGTTCCAGACTTTGACTGCTTTACAAACCAAGTAGGCACAGATAGAGTAAAGTTCTCCCGCTATACTGAGTGTTACTTTTATGGTTGTTAATAAGTTGAATTTGCCAAAACTAATGCAAAAAGTTAAATAAAATCTGTGCTCATGACAAAAACTATGAAAAGACCAAATTGAAAATTTGCGTTTTTGAATTTGTCTGACCCTTTTTAGTGATGGTCCATTCAGTTTAGAAAGAGATACAAATGCTTAGTCTTCATTTTAATATCTTTTCAGCGAAATGTCCTCCCTCAGGTAATGACTCCTATTAGCATGACAAATCTGAGCTTTGTACACACTTATCCTTAAAGTACCTAGCAATTCGACTGAAGAGCTATTAAACTGAATCTCCTTCATTACACAAATGTGCAAAATTTCAAAAAATCATAGGTCTCGCTCTGTAAGACTCCTAACCTTCTTGAGTATAAAAATATTTTTCTGCTCTATTCTTTTATAAATGATAATGAGCTACAAGCTGCACAATCAACCAGGCGTATTAAATGTTATGTTTGTTTTTTTTAAACACCCCAAAATAAACCCAAACACTTCATGGGAACACTTTGCTTCCCCCCGCTAGAATAAGTGCTGGCAATCATGTTTCGTTTAGTAAGGTTTTAAGTACGGTGGCTGAGAAGTGCAACGAGAATTACAAAGAAAATGTACATTTTATAAAACAAAATGATATTAGCAAAACACTTTTACCAAAGAAAAAACAATTCAACATTAACAAAACCAAATAAACAAGATGTGAAACACTTTTACAAAGCTAGAGAAAAAATTACATTTTATAAAACAAAATTACATTAGCGAAACACTTTTACGAGAACTGAGACAAATGTACAAGTCCAGAAACACTTTAACATTTGCCGAAACACTTTAACAAACTAGAGAATCAAACCGGAAAGGGAATGTCCATCATACCTGAAGTGACATGCAAGTGATTGACACAAACTTAAGTTTGTTTCGGCGGTCTATGGAGGTTACGAGTGTGTTTATGGTCGTTAAACCTGTTTTGTCCATTTTGTGGAAACCACCTGGGCCAAGTGACACGGTTTTGCTCATCACGATATACTTTCTCGTGTGCACGAAATACATTCTCGTGCGCACCGGTTCGCCAAGTAGGAAGTGGAGCTGTGCCTTTGCACCGCCTTCGCTGTGTTTACCTTCATTAGAACAGCTAAAGAGCGACTGCAGCCTGCTTCGTTTTTATGAAGGAGAAGTCCGGTCACCAAGGTGTGTGTGTGTGTGTGTGTGTGTGTGTGTGTGTGTGTGTGTGTGTGTGTGTGTGTGGTGTGTGTGTGTGTGTGGTGTGTGTGTGTGTGTGTTGTGTGTGTGGTGTGTGTGTGTGTGTGTGTGTGTGTGTGTGTGTGTGTGTGTGTGTGTGTGTGTGTGTGGTGTGTGTGTGTGTGTGTGTGTGTGTGTGTGTGTGTGTGTGTGTGTGTGTGTGTAAAAAACTAAGCAGCCTGCAGTCGCTCTTTAGCTGTTCTAATGAAGGTAAACACAGCGAAGGCGGTGTGTAAAAGGCACAGCTCCACTTTCTACTTGGCGAACCGGTAACTTTCTCGTGCGCACGAAAACGTATCTCGTGATGAGCAAAACCGTGTCACTTGGCCCAGGTTGTTTCCACAGAACGGACAAAACATGTTTAACGACCATAAACACACTCGTGCTGTCCATAGGTACCGGCGGTCTATCCGCAAAAACAAACTTAAGTTTGTGTCAATCACTTGCACGTCACTTCTGGTATGATGGACATTCTCTTTCCAGTTTGATTCTCTAGTTTGTTAAAGTTTTTCGGCAAATGTTAGTGTGTCGGGACTTGTGAATTTGTCTCAGTTCTCGTAAGTGTTTTAGCTAATGTAATTTTGTTTATAACATTTTATTTTGTTTTTATAAAATTGTATTTTGTAACATTTAATTTTGTTTTATAAAATGTAAATGTGTCTCTAGCTTTGTAAAAGTGTTTCACACTTTGTAATTCTCGTTTGCACTTCTCAGCCACCGTTAAATGTAAAGTTCTAACCCTGTTCTTGTGAGTGTCTCGCAACTACCTGGCAAAAGTCTGAGCAGCTGAAATACACCTGCCTAAGTAGATGGGCCTGGATGATTGGAATGTGCCATTGTCAAAATAACAGAGGGGTGTTTTTAAAGGAGCCACTTCATCCAGCACCTCTTTTTGAAGTCTTCACTTCCCTGCAGATGACCATGGAGGGGCCAGCATGATCATACAATCCTGCAGTTGTGAGAGGAAGCCAGTGTTTCTTGGACAGAGGAGCACTCACCATGTTCTGTGTTAGTGATGCTTTGGGCTTTAAAGTATTTCTGTTCATGTTATATATAATTAAGCTGATTCTGATTGTATAACCCATCCTAAACATTGTTAATGTGGGTAAATCCCTATTTTTTTCAACCTGCCCTTACCGTAACCAAATCCAAACACTACTCTACCACTTTGAAACTTCACCTATGTGCTTCTATGTTTTAAGAAAGTCATGCTTAAGCCTAAACAGATGTTACGGCTTTGCTTTCTATTTGACTGATTTTAAAACAGGTGCATATGTTTTCCTGCTATTTTCCGTTTTCACAATAAAGGCACGTTTCAATTTTCATTTCATTTCATTTCAAACCTTTATTTAACCAGATTGGTCCCATTGAGATCATAGATCTCTTTTTCAAGGGAGACCTGCAGCATATAGGTTCCACATGAAACATAAAACAATAAAGGACATCATACATTATATTTACAGGATACATTTACATAGTTAGACATTTACAAGTGGCCATAGTATCAACAAGTATTTCATTTAGCCTAGCTTTAAAAACATGCAGAGGAATGAGATTGCTCAGTTTCAATTATTGCTGAAGACTGTTCCAAGCAAGTGGAGCTGCGCACATAAAAGCTGTCTTACCTAAAACAGTCCTTGCTCTTGGCACATCTAACAATACTACATCATGCGATCTCAGACAATAGCTGCTTGCAACTCTCTGTGTTATCAGAGATAATGTTATGTAATGTTATAATACGGGAGTTTACCCAACAAAGCTTTATAAATAAACGTGTACCAATGACTGAGCCTCTTTACAGTAAGTGATGGCAGACCTGCCTTGGCATACAGGGTACAGTGATGAGTAAGTGCTTTACAATTTGTGACAAATCTCAGTGCGCTGTGATAGGCGGCATCTAACTTGTTCAGGCAATAGGCAGGTGCATTCATATACAACAAATCACCATAGTCCAGCACAGGTAAAAAGGTCACAGTGACTAGCCTTTTCCTGGCTTCAAAAGAGAAACCTAGCCTAACCCTCAGCATTTTAAGCAGGTTATTGACATGAAGTTTAAAAGTAAGACAATCATCAAGCCAGATACCTAGGTATTTATAACTGGTAACCACTTCAAGTACTTGTCCTTGCATAGTGACAATATCTAAAACAGGCTCTGGTGTCTTTTTAGCTTTTGAAAATAGCATTACCTTGGTTCTATCAACATTTAAAAGAAGCTTAAGCTCAGCGAGCTGAGTCTGAATAATGTTAAAAACAGCCTGTAATTTAACACCAGCCTCCTTAATGGAGGGACCTGCACAGTACATCACGGTATCATCAGCATACAAATGTAAAGTAGCTTCATCCACATTTTCACCTAAACTGTTGATATATATGGAGAATACAAGTGGACCTAAAACAGAACCTTGAGGAACACCATTAGCAATGTTTAACCACTCAGAAGACAGCCCATCAAAGTGAACACATTGGGACCTTTCAGAGAGGTAGTTCACAAACCAACCCACTGCATGGCTGGATATGCCGATACTGAGTAGCCCAGAGTTTCCGTTAGAATATTTTTTCGCCGGTCAACATGTCCGTTAAAGTTTAAATCTTCCGGACAAAATTAGAAAAGTGCCGGTCAAAGGTCTTCTTTGTTATTTATTGTGCTTTAAATCAAATTGATATGATTCGATATTAAACAAACTAATTATAGGCCTAGTAGATTAACTACATTATTCAAAAGTGTACAGTAATTTACAATAACACGGGAATAATAAACGGAGCGCTCTCCCTCTCCTGTCAGCCCGTCAGTATCATGCAGCTCGTGGATCAGTAATGAGTGACCCGACAGTAAAACTAAACATATCTATAACTAGTTTAGGTAGATTGAGAGGTAAAATAGCTACGTGTGATATTCTAACCTGAAGTGTGTGTTTTGTCCGCTCACCACTGCATGTGATCATGCAGAGCTGCGTGTCGACTCGTCAGCAGCAGCTGATCTCTCTCTCCCGTCAGATTAGACTTCACTCGCGTTTATGTCCATATCGATCAGATCCAGCTAGTTCTAGCTAATGATAAGACTACCTGCTTATTAAAAGACACCTAAACAATAAGTGTCGCTATGCAACCGGGTGAGGCCGCAAAGTATAGCGCAGCATTATGCATTTGTTTACATGCCCACCGGAACCCCGAGGCATTACCAACAGATCAACGCACAATCAACCCATCCAGGACATCTCTTTCTCCACATTACGTGTTAGACATTAGAATTGACTATTCTTGTCTGTGTAACCGGTCTGGTTTGACGCCACATGTGATCTCTGCGTTGTGTTATGTTGTGTAAATGAGAACGACTTCTTTCTTGCCAACCAGGATTTATTCTCTGTGCAAAACAGAATATAATAATTAAAGCAGGAAATGGCTTCATCAGCTTTCTAACTTCACACTTCTCCTCAGTGGGGCCTGAAGCTAACTCAGGAAAGTATACAGAGTTCTAAATAATACAATTAACAGATATACATCTATCCATGGTGGCAAACCAGTTTTTCCTTGTAAACCAATATACACAAATATAACCATTAATTTACACTTACATAACAAACAATACAATTTACAGTTACAAAATACAAAAAGAATACCCACATACCTGTGCAAAACAGAATATAATAATTAAAGCAGGAAATGGCTTCATCAGCTTTCTAACTTCACACCTTCAGTGGAAGAAAACACGCACATGTTAGGTTAGCATATAGCTAAACTTTAGAAAGCTCCCAAACACTGTTTGAAGCGCTGCACATTATATAAACTACAGTCACACACGGCAAAATATAGATATTAACTGCAAATAGGTTTGGCTTGTGTGAAGTGTAACATTAAACAATCTATTAACATATAAAATACAACATTTATGACACCACTCGTTCCACTTACTTCTCCTCAGTGGGGCCTGAAGCTAACTGAGGAAAGTAGCGCGAGTCTGCAGAAATGTGCCGGTGCCATGAGTACCAAAATAAAACGTACTTTTCAAAATAAAAGCATCTAAAAAATAAAGTGACAGTGACAAGTTTTACAAATAAAGTATGGACAATGATTTTACTGAAATATAAACAAGTGAAGTTATACATTGGTTACATACACCCCTCCTATATTTCGCAAAAATCCAGACCATAGTGTACCTCTGAATAAACCATTCTGACCTCCAAGACAACTGACATCAAACTTGTGCAGGGTTAACTGAAAAACTCTTAGCTTTACCATCGGCTGTAAAAGCCACCTACTATATAGGTTCAGAGAAAACATAAGGGAGATCAAGCCTTAGTCCCTCCTAGATTAATATGATGCCTTGTACACCATACAACTCCCTGCTACTCTCAAACATGTAACATATTACACAAAACACATACATTAGACATTGTCCCTTAAAAAGGCATATTTACCAGATCAGAGGTACAAACAAAAACAAAAAACTACAAGCTTGTCACTTTAAAACAGTGTAAGTAGTGACTGAGATCTCTTGTTAACTGAACTCACAAAACCCCTTAAATCAAAAGGCTTTTGGACCATGGACTCAATGAGTCGATTGATTCTTTTGCTAACCCTGCCTGCCCTTGTCCTGACTACAGGTTCAGTTTCTACTGTCGATTGTACCTGTGTAACTGTGACATGACCTGTGTCTGCAGGATGTGACTGAGTGTTTAGGTGTCCTGAATGTACATGTGACATGAATGATGAGTCTGAGTCAGCCCCTGCAACTAAACTGTCGAAGTTAGTGTCTCTGCTGGACCGGTTCTGGTCATTTGGGAAGCACTGAATTGGACCATCTGCAGACCAGTCCACTTCTGGAATGCCCTGACTTGACTGATCCACCTCAGACGATCGTTCACTCATAATCATTTGACTCCGGGTTTCCTCTGATCCACTCATTATCCACGTACTGGTCCTGCCTCTTGAATCCTCCTCCTCCTCCAAAGAGTCCAGGGAATCAGTCGTATACGACCTTTCCTCCACTTCAGTATCACACAATTCTTCTCCAGTTGTCACCACAGGCAAAAAGCTGATGTCTAAGACCAGGTTTCGATGAACTATCTTAGTGTTTCCACTACTGTCCACCAGCTTGTATGTGTGTGTCTGCAGGTTTCTGTCTTTAACTGTGTACACAATTGCACTCCATTTGTCAGCCAGTTTCTTCTTTCCTCTCTCACCTTTGTTTGCAATGAGCACTCTGTCCCCTAAGTTCAGGTGAATGCCTCTCACTTTTCTGTTGTAACCACTTGCTTGTTTGTCCTGTTCTTTGATGCTGTGTTCTTGGGCAATTTCTTACTGCTTCATGAAGATGTGACATGAGCGTTTGGCATAGCTTTTGTAATCAACAAACCACTGGATCATGCAACACTTGCTTGAACATCACATCCACAGGGAGCCTCGGGGTTCTGCCGAACATAAGCTGGAACGGTGCATATCCTGTTGTTTCATGTACTGTTGCATTATATGCAAAAGTCAGAGCTTGTATCTGTTGAGGCCACTTGTGTTTCTCTTTTAGAGAGAGAGACCGCAGCATATTCCCAAGTGTTCGATTGAATCTTTCTGTTCCTCCATTTCCCATTGGATGGTATGCAGTAGTGTGTGATTTGGAGACTCCGGAAAGTTTGAGCAATTCTGCTATGAGCTCACTCTCAAAATTAGCTCCCTGATCGGAGTGAACACGCTCTGGAAAGCCATACACACAAAACACGTGATCCCACAGCTTCTTGGCGACCTGTTTTGCAGTCTGATTAGTGCATGGAAAAGCGTGGGCTAGCTTTGTGAAGTGGTCTGTCAAGACAAGAACATCCACTGAGTGCTGCTTACTATCCTCCGCACTCCAGAAGTCTATGCACACTAACTCCATGGGGCAGACGTCCTGATGCTTTCAAGTGGGGCTCGAGCCGAGGGTTCTGGTGTCTTCGCCAGAATGCACCTTTGACAGCATTTGACATACTCTTTGACATCAGACTCCATCTTCGGCCAAAAGAACCGCTGTCTTGCTAGATGCAAGGTCCTAGCCTGTCCCTGATGCCCAGCAACATCATGAATGCCATGTAATGCTTTTTCTTTAAGACTGTCAGGCAGAACATACTGATGCCTCTTTTGTTTACTGAAATTATCCTTGGTGACCCGATAGAGGACACCATTCTGAACCTTCAGTCTCTCCCATTGTTTGATGAGAACCATAACTTTGGCATCTAGTCCTGATCGTTCACGTCTGGAAGGACGGCGGTTGCGAAGCACAAATGGTAGGAGTTTTGAAATAATGAGATCAAATTCCTGACTGTGCTTGAGTTCCTCTAACGAGAACACAGGAAGGGAGTCTTGGCCCGGCAGCAACAGATCCTGGACAGTCTGAGCCAACTCCACAGCTCTCGTCTCGGCAGCAATCTCCCACTGAGCATGAACATCTAAAAGAGCCTTGACAGCTACAGAATCACTGTGACACATGAGGGGGTCAGATTGAGACTTAATGCTGCCACCAGGTAACTTCTTCATCTGCTGACACTGGACTTTGAGTCGGAAAGTGTCTTGAATGCCGTCGTGACTAACACCCTCGGCTTCAGCAAGAAGGTGACTGTACTGCTCTGTGATGAGCCTGTGGCTTACTGATCTTGCGAAAGGATCTCTGCTGAGAGCATCAGCCACTATGTTCTTGGTGCCAGGTATATGTCTCAGGTCGAATGTGTAAGGAGCGAGCCTAGACACCCAGCGCTGTTCGCACGCATCAAGCTTCGGTTTCGTCAGGATGTAGGTAAGAGGGTTATTATCAGTCCATACTGTAAATTCATGGCCTTTTAACCAATGGCTAAATTTTTCACACACACTCCATTTCAGGGCCAGAAACTCAAGCCTATGGGCGGGATATCTCTTCTGAGAGCCACTGAGAGTCTTACTTGCAAATGCAATGGGACGTGCTTTCTCTTCACCAGCTGGTATCTGTGATAGCACGGCCCCTAGCCCGTCCAGAGAGGCATCAATAGATAGAATCAGAGGGCGAGAGAAATCTGGGTGTGAGAGGACGACGTAGCTCAAGAGACTGTCTTTCAGATTACAAAGAGCCGCATCACATTCCTCTGTCCAATCAGAGGGTTTCAGTTTCCTGAAGGAGCCGGTATTGGAGTTTAGTTTGACTCTCCCTCGTCTCTTTTGGCCTGCAGTAAGAGCAAACAGTGGCTTGGCCATAGCAGAACAGTTAGAGATAAAATGTTGATAGTAGAACACCATCCCCAGAAAATACTTTATCCTCTTTACTGATGGTGTGCAACCATCGTCTTCCATCAGGTCCAACTTTGACATTTTTGATATGACCTCAACTTTTGCTGGATCCATAGCCACTCCATTACCATCTATAATGTGACCTAGGAACTTGACTGAAGATCTCATCAGGTGGCATTTCTTTGGACTCAGTTTAAGGTTGTGAAGCCTGAGCCGCTGAAAAACAACCTCCAGCCTCTCCAACGCCTCTTCTTCAGTTGCAGCAAACACAAGCAGATCATCAAGATAACACAGCAAACTGCTGAAGTTCAGGTCTCCAAATATGCTGAGCATCATGCGCATGAATGAGGCAGGACTGTTGCACAAACCTTGGGGCATCCTGTTGAATTCATACAGTCCCATTGGAGTAGTGAATGCAGTGTATTTCTTGTCCTCCTCTGCCATTGGGATGTTATAGAAGCCAGAGGTCAGATCCATTGTGCTGAAGTAGGTGTTCCCACCCAGGGAAGCCAAGCAGTCTGACTGGTGTGGTAATGGGTGCGCATCCTTGAGCGTCCTTGCATTCAGCCACCTGAAGTCTGTGCAGAGTCTCAAACTGCCATCTTTTTTCCACACAAGTACAAGGGGAGAGGCATAATCACTTACTGACTTCCTGATGATCTCCTGTTCTTCCATTTCTGAAAGGACCTGTCGCAGTTTCTGGTAATGGGCTGGTGGCACCCGCCGGTAAGGGAGACGGAATGGTCTCTCATCAGTGAGCCTGATGCGGTGCATGAAGCCCTCTGCCTCACCGCAGTCCAGAGCATGTTTGGAGAAAATGTCATTGTACTTTTCAAGCAGCGCGACCAACCTCTTCTTTCCTCCTTGGCCAGCCTGGCACTGATTGATATCAACCTCAGTCAGTCCAACCTGTTGTAGTCGCTGCTTGAAATCTGTAGGTTTAGCCTTGCCATGACTTTCCTCCTCCTTAACGTTGTTGAGTTGGCTGGTACCTTGAAAAACCTCAAACTCTTCAACAGCTAGACAGGGGAACACGTCGGCCAACTTGCTGTTTCTTTTCAGGGTGATAGGCTTGTCTGACACGTTTGTGACTTTCATTGGGATCCATCTGTCACCCCACAATGGTGTAATAACACGACCGATCATGATGTTACGAGGCATGCACTTGGATGAGGTGGGCTCAACTATTACTGTGCTGCCTGGAGACATGGGAGCGTTATTTGGCAACTTACCCCAAACAAGATGTTCTTTCTTAGCCAACAGCGTAACCGCATGCTGGAGTTTAACGGTCCCGATTCTGTCTGGAAGCTCCTCGCCTCTCCACCTGGATGAGTTTGCCATGAGATCAAGGAACTGTTCACACTCTGGGAGAAGATTTCCACTGGAAACCAGGCGCCAATAGTCACTGGTTATTTTCAGCTGATGCATGATAAATCTGATGACATTTGTGCCTATGATTAAGTCATCTCGTTGGCCAGGCACCACAAGGACAGGTACGATACAGCTCTCCCCATACAGTTTCATTTCCACTTCGTACATACACTTGGGTTTGCTAAGTGTCCCTCCACAGCCTATTAGCACAATCTCTTGAGTCAAAGGAATGGATTCTGAGAGTATATTCTCACTCAACATCTTCTGCTCTGCCTGCTCGCTGAGAGTACAAGCCATGGAACCAGAGTCAAGCATCCCCTGCACCTGAAATGTGTTGTTAATGCTAACAGGGGTGTAAAACAACTCATCAAAAGGGCCCACTCTCTGTGTATTTTGCACTATTACCTTAGCATCGGCTGGTGCTGCTGCGCATGCTTTTATATAATGAGTTTCAATATCACCACTGTTGAGGGTTTCTTCTCTGTTTCCCACACATTCCCTCACTAAATGCGGGCCAGTTAGTTTAAAGGTTGAGAATTCTGTGGCGGGAAAGCCGGAGAACCTCGGCCAGCCTGACGGTTAGGACAGTTCTTCTTGATGTGGTTTGGCTCGAAGCACACTAAGCAGAGGCGTTTCTGCCTGCAGTGTGCAAGGGTGGAATGATCTAGAGACTGGCAGACCCTGCAGGCTTTCGGTTGAAATGGATCAGAGGGGAGTGGTTTGTGTGTAACCTGGTTGTTCTGTAACAATGCTCTGTCAAATAAACTGACTAACATTTTCATACAGTCATCATTACAAGAGGGCTTGGATGCTGTGCTGTCCTCACCTTGCATAGATGGCTCCCGTGGGTGACATACTATCTCTGAAACGTCAGGTGCGGAAACCTGGACATGAACTGTCACTGGTTTAACTCTCTTTGATTTGGAAAGCACCTGTTCTTTCATTTCAGTTTGGTAGCGATCAATATGCTCTTGGATTTCACTAGCTGTCCACTTATCTGGTGCCTTAAACTTGAAAACAGCAGCAAGGGTGGGATCTGGGCAGTATTTGACAAACATCATCGCTACTTCCTGACAAGAATCCTCCATCTTCCGCCCTAGCCTCTTCAAGCCCTCCTCCGCTGCATCAACTGCCTTGTTTAGCCGAAGCCAGTACTCTACGGGGGACTCTCCTGCCACTGGAACTGTACTGTAGAAATCAGCCATGGGCATACATGAATAGGTCACATCACTAAAGTGTTGTCTGAGGATGTCATAGATCAATTGTGGGTTATCTTGAGGCTTCATGGATGGGCAGCTCCTCAGAGTTATCCTCACTATGTCTTTAGCCTTGCCCATTAACTTAGACATGATCTCAATGTGCTGTTCTCTCAGAGGTGTGGCTCGTTTCCTGAAATACACTCCCATTAACTCTTCCCACTCACAGACTGTATTCTTGTCAGATCCATCTCCTCTGAAGACTGGAGGCTCTCTCACATCTGACTGCAACACTAACTTTGCACCAGTCAAGTTGAGGTAAGTGTGGTCACTGGGTAACTGGCCAACACCGCTCTGAGCTGGTGTGGCTCCAACACCCCTCTCTTCACATTCCCCCCTTAACTGATCTCTTATAGTCTGTCCTACCTGCTGAGCAATGTGTGTTATCAGGTTATTTAAAGCTGCATCATTTGTATCTGGAAGGCTTGAATGTGAATCCTCCTCCCTCTGAGGTGATGCTACATGACCTGGCAAGCGAGTAGAACAAAAAGCTGGCGAATCTACATTAGCTGTACCTCTGACTGGTATAAAAGGGTACCCGCTGATGGGTTTCCCTCTTCCAAAACCGAAACTAAAACTGTCAGTTAGAACATTGTCCTCATCCATTTTACCAGTAACATATGTCATTTTTAACCCTGTATACCAAACTTCAAAATTCAGTATACAATAAAATACAGAAATGACAAATGTACTCTCTAAACAATGAATGTAAAAATAATTACAGAGAGAAAAAAAAAAACTACAAGCTTGTCACTTTAAAACAGTGTAAGTAGTGACTGAGATCTCTTGTTAACTGAACTCACAAAACCCCTTAAATCAAAAGGCTTTTGGACCATGGACTCAATGAGTCGATTGATTCTTTTGCTAACCCTGCCTGCCCTTGTCCTGACTACAGGTTCAGTTTCTACTGTCGATTGTACCTGTGTAACTGTGACATGACCTGTGTCTGCAGGATGTGACTGAGTGTTTAGGTGTCCTGAATGTACATGTGACATGAATGATGAGTCTGAGTCAGCCCCCAACTAAACTGTCGAAGTTAGTGTCTCTGCTGGACCGGTTCTGGTCATTTGGGAAGCACTGAATTGGACCATCTGCAGACCAGTCCACTTCTGGAATGCCCTGACTTGACTGATCCACCTCAGACGATCGTTCACTCATAATCATTTGACTCCGGGTTTCCTCTGATCCACTCATTATCCACGTACTGGTTACATCTGTCACATACTCTTCTTGTCTGTCACATAAATGGCGCAAGTTGCGCAACTGATGTGGTATTGCGCTAAACGGAATTTATTTTGAACGGACACTTTGACCGGAGAGATTTAGATTTGCCGGTCTTCAGCATATTTTACCGGTCGTAGTCCGGTAATTACCGGCTAACGGGAACTCTGGAGTAGCCTCTGCTTTAAGATGCGATGATCGACGGTATCAAACGCTTTGGAAAGGTCAATAAATAGAGCTGCACAACTCTGCTTATTGTCTAAAATACTCGTAATGTCATTCACCACTTTCATTGTGGCAGTGATGGTGCTATGTTGCTTTCTGAAGCCTGACTGATGTTTAGACAGGATATCATTTTTACATAAAAACTCCTTTACCTGTTCACTCACTAAGCGTTCAAGAACCTTCGCCAGAACTGACCATTTAGAGATTGTCCTATAGTTATTTAAAATAGTTGCCTCCCCTCCTTTTAGCAAAGGCAAGACATAAGCTGACTTCCATACTTTTGGAATTGCATTTGTGCTGAGGGAGAGGTTAAAAAGAGTAGTAAGAGGAAGAGCAATACAATCTGCAGCTATCTTTAAAAAGAAAGGTTCTACGTTGTCCGGGCCAGCCGGTTTCTTAGGATCTAGCTTAGATAAGGCTTCATGAACAACATTGACAGTAAAAGGAGTAAAACTGAAAGGGTTTTCCAGACCACATTGTTCAGAGTCACGGATTGGGGTGTTCACAGAAGCAGAGTTAGTCACAGAATCAAACATAGAACCGCAGCACACAAAATGCTCATTAAAGCAATTTAACATAGTAGCCCTGTCCGATATAGTGCCAGATGCTGTGGTAAGGCACGGAGGTAGCTCATTACGGATCTCACCGGTGGATATCGATTGTATTGCTTTCTAAAATTTCCTAGGATTATTTAGGTTTTCTGTGGTAACTGACAAATAGTACTTCGACTTTGCACTTTTGACATTTGAAGTGAAGCTATTCCTTAGCTGCCTAAAACGCAGCCACTCTACCTCTGAGCCTGATTGCCTAGCCTTTGCCCAGGCCGTGTTTCTCTCATGAAGGAGACTAGACAGCTCAGCAGAAAACCAAGGATTGTCTCGTCCCTTTACTCTAAATTTACGCAGGGGTGCATGTCTATCAATGATCTCCATAAAACCAAGATAAAAATAAGACCATGCGGTTTCCACATCAGCACACAGATCGATTTTACCCCAATCAAAATCAAACAGATCATGCACAAAACCCTGCTCAACAAAATGTTTTTTGTCTCTCTTAATGATAATGCAAGGTTTAACCTTTTGGACCTTAGTGTCCCTAATTGTGGCTACAACACAGTGATCGCTCAGATCATTTGCAAATACTCCCACAGATGAATATTTATGGGGAACATTAGTTAAAATGAGATCAATTAGGGAGGATTTATTAGGGGACTTAATATTTGGGCGAGTAGGACTGTCAACAATCTGAGTAACATTCAAAGAGATACAAAGGTTTTTAAAATCCTCTGACACTGCAGTTAACCAGTCCCAGTTAAAATCTCCAAGTAGCACTATTTCCTTGTAGTTTAGTTGTGATAAAAGATTTGCTAGTGAAGACAAGGAGTCTTTGACAGCTGAGGGGGGTCTGTAACAACTCACTACCATGACCTGTTGACCCTTTGCCACTTCTATATTTATGGCTAAAAATTCAAATTGCTTACTGATCGATTTGGAAACTAATGTGGTTACACTGAACTTATTCTTAACATAAATGGCAACGCCACCACCTTTATTAGGCCGGTCGGTACGATACACATTAAAACCATTTAAGGCAATGTCAGAGGCCAAAATAGATTTGTTTAGCCATGTTTCTGATAAGACAATGACATCAGCGTCAGTCGATTTTGTCCAGATACGGACTAAATCTAGTTTACCTAACAGACTGCGCACATTCAAGTGGATGAAACCCAACCCAGACCTAGCTTTAAAATCAGCAGGAGTAGCGATCTGACTACTGCTACTGGGCGGACCAGGGTTAGGTTGTACATTTCCTGACAGTAATAACAACAAAAAAACCAGGCATCTTTTCCTCTTAAACGACACAAATACATTGTCATCTAATTTAGAAACACCGGAAAAGTCTGCGAGAGTGTGATTAGAGCTTAAGAAGCAGTCCTGAAGAACCATCATCGCAGGAAAATAAAAAAGACAAACATATTTTGTCGAGCATATTTTACATCTGCCTGTGGCAAATATCAACATAGCTGGGGATGGTTGCTTTAAAGTCCACCAGACTTCTGATGTAAAAGTAATGCTTATAAAGAAATATAATTCATTCAGTTGGGATTTGTTAAATTTGACTATGATATGAACATTTAATTTGTGGTTATGTGAAGTCTCAGTTAGAAAATTGGATGACTCAATATTACATTGATCATTATTTACTGGTTATTCAGGATTTGCTCTGAGTGATGAAGCTGAGTCTGTGGCAGTGTTGCACTACTACTGAGCTGAATAAGGCTTGATGGGGGAATTTAAAATACGCTTGATTGGTGAAGCTAATCAAAAGCTCTTTGGAACCACAAATGCTGAATGCCTCCAATATGGCACTCTGCATTTGTGCAACAGAATGGCTGTGAGCGCACAGAAGTAGTAAATATACTCCATACTAGCCCAAAGCTTTGCCGCAGGAGTGAAGACGAGGCAGTGATTTATTCTGAGGGACTGGCATTACTTACATATCACAAAGCAGTTGCTTAAGCTGAACCTGAAATATAATTGTTTTAATTATTGACCTACTAATCTTGTAAATTGTCTTTGTGAATAGCTTAATAGTGAGATTGTATACCATAAGAGCACTCAAAGCTGCTGAGAAGCTTAAAGGTTTCCCTCCAACACTTTTTTTTCCTATCGAGCTCTTAAATCTTTAACACCTGTGGTGCAGTAGAGGGAGAAATAATCGCCTATTTTGTAACAGCAGCACAACCTACCATAATAAAAAAGTTATAATACATCATTTAAACTGTTATGGAGTCTGACACAGAATACAGATACTAAAGTCTTGCCAAGAGATGGATGTTTACAGTACAGATGTTATGCCAATACTACAATATAATTCAACTGACATTAAAGGATTGGTTATGATCATCAGGTTGTTGCTCATCATCAGCCATGACAACTTGCGTTATATTATGTTGGTAAATAAGAATGTGAGCCCTGTTAGTTGTCTTCGCTTCCACTAAAAACAAAAACAAGTACATAACAAATACAAACTCTGAGGTCCAACATCAAGATTTATCTTTGATGCTGGAGGCATTTCAAAGCTCTGTGTATCCTTCAGAAAACACAGAACATCACCATGCTACGATGAAAGAGTCACATATACTCAGCCTCACATTTCTATACTGAAGCTCAACCTCTGCAGCGCGTGATTTGTTTTATATACAATGTCATTGAGAATGGTTTAATTTAAAATAATGTAAAATGAATAAAACCATAATTAGCCTACTACTTTACCCGTGATGATTATACATTGAAATGTACTCGCTAATGAATATTCCTTGTCTTTTTTGGACCCGGTTGAGGACAGTAAAACGTTTTTTAAGGGAATGCCTACATTGACTATATAATAATGAATGAAACAAAGATCATATTTAATACCGTGTAACAGATATGAGAAACAGTAATAGAAATGCTATATTGTTGATGTCATCTTGTACAACTAGTACACACAGTTTCTTGCTAAAGCATCTTCCCAGATTGTTCTGCAGGATGTATGTTCCAAACCAGTGGAGCAGCTACCAGTCTAATCCCTTTTGTGAGGTGAGAGATAATAAATGTTCCAACAGGTATGGTAAACTGTGACAGCCTAGGTGAAATTGCCCAATTACCTCTGTTGTCGGTTTTTAAAGGGTAAATATGTAATGATTGTTAAAGGGCAGATAACTACTGTTGTACCTCTCTGTGGTTCAAACCTGGAGCATGTTGCTTTCCTGTCCACACCCCAGTCATGATGGTGTTGTTTCTTTATTAAGATCCCCATTATCACTAAGGATATGTTTTTCTCCCTGGGGCCACACACACGGTAGCCATATAAGCACACCAAACAAAACAGCTCATCTCATTAATGAGCAATCAACTCCTGTGTTTTTTTACTTCCTGTTAATAACCTTTCACATACCTTTATTGATCTTGTCACTGGTACATTTCTAAAAAAAAAAACGTTCTAGATGAGCACTGTAACACACAACACACTCTTAATTGGATACTGTTTCTCTCTTATATGCTATTGAGTGTGGATTTACCCTTTAATGTCCACACTAGGCTGAGTCTGGTGCAAGGATGCAGTGTTCTCTCCCAGCTGTAGGCAGGCGCAGGATGTTGGCTGGGTCCAGCAGCCTTGTTGAAACGATGACCTTTAACGCATCTTGAGACTAAAGGCTCTGCATACAAATGATCTGATTCCTCTGTCATTTGACCAATCAGTCAACGTCACAGCAGATGCTGCATGCTCCCGTAGTCAAGCAGAGCTCCACCTTTTCTGACCAGTGACTTTGAATTTGTATTGGAAATATTGCAGGATCTCTTTGTTTAAACCTTGTGTAGACCAAGTTCAATTTCATTGCCTTTTTGTTGTACTTGTCTGCTGTTGTAAGGTGAATGTGATAGTGGGGAACTTGCCAATTTGTGGTTATTTAATTAATCTTATAAACAGTATGGTTTTGAAGCCAGTGCAATTTAATCAGGTGTGCAATTGCATGGCCTATATTGAAAACGTAATTATGCAGATAGGAGAGTAGACTCAGATCTACACCACTTTTCTAAGAAATTATGCAACAGTGCCACCTACTGAGAGGGACCAGCACCTCCTCTGATCAGTTGATAGTCACAGGCGTAGCAATGAATTCTGAGCCACCTGGAAGAATTGTGTTGTGTTCCTCTTTTTATTAAATAAAGGAATTGGAATTTTGTCTTCAGATAATGCTATCACATCCTGTCTTCTGTGCACACAACAGCTCAGTCGGCTTTGGTGAACTTTAAAGATTGCCTTGTGAAAAAAGAGAATTCGATGTTAGGATTTTAAATATGCATTTACTCTTCATTAAAGTGAAAGAAGAATTAACAGTAAACTGAGTTTGAAAAGCAAAACCTCAAATCTTAAATCCACCCACTGCCACATTAATGTTTTAGTATGTGGGGCCTCTTTAAACCCCAGTGAAACCATACATTTAAGATCCACAGTTTCAAGCTTTAGTTAAAATGACATGTTCACATGTATTGACTAAACTGTCCTGGGGAGCAGACAATGAATTAACTGAGCTGTTCTAGGAGACAGTACTCACCTCAAAACCAACACACGGTTAGCTTAAAACATGTATTTTATCAAGTCCAGAAATGACAACCACTTTTTACTTTGAAATGTGCTTTACATTTATTAAGAAAACAAAATGTCTTATATGCAAACATGGTATATACACAATGCTTTTAACCAGAAAGGCACCAAAGACACATTAGCAGAGACTGCTTCTTGCTGGCTCTATAACAATGTAAAAAAACAGGACGTGATCGTCTTGAGAAGATGAGAAGTAAATCCGAACAAAACATAATTAGCAACGTATTAAGAGACTTGTAGTTTCCTCTCACGATGTAAAAATCTTTATTTGAATGGTTAAAAAAGCTAATAAGACAATAGTGGTGTTGTGATAGCTAAAATATATATTATTCATTACATAAATACAATAGTCTTAATGTAGCACATTTTATGTGAGCATTAATAACTCCCTTTTGTGGCTACAGACTGTCCACTATGTGTGCAAGGGGAAACCATTTGAGACCTTCCTAAATTGAAAGTAAAACTTCTGTCAAACTTAAGTTTTATTCATAGAACATACACATTTGTAATAAATTATTTTTTAGTACATTTCTCAGGTTGTAACAGCTATATCTTGTTATTGGTATGTGTTGAAAATAAACTTGACTGATTGTCTGAACAATAGAGTGTTTGTGATTGACTATGATGGGAGAGCTGTATCCACATTTGGTCTCTCAAAATAAGAGTTCTTCCCCAAAACCTCAAGATCTTACCCCCGACAAGGAGCAAAGTGACAGCACCATACATCTTTGCAAGTGCTAGTAAAGCTAAGAAGTGGCACGCGTGACATGAATGAGAACGGCAGGTCAGTCTTTGCCCAGAAAACGTAAAGAGGTGAGGTAACTTCCTTCTTCTGGCATTAACACTCAGTGTATAGATGGCAGCAGCACTCCTTTCATCCTCCGTCTGTACTTTCTTCAGCTCACTTTTAGCAGCCAATGGATTATTAGGCTGTGAGGTTGAGCACTCGTACCGTGATAGTGCTAAAGGTCCATGCAAATGTTTTTTACCAAAACCAAAGAATGATTCTGACATGATATCAAAAAGTAAAACAACCTTGTGTTTTGGGTAGATAAGGTTACTGGGAAAGGAGGAGGAACAGACTGTCAGCACCAATCCTCTGCCAAGCGTGGGCATCCCCGTCTGGATACACCAGAGGTCCCGCCCATAGTGCTGATGCCTCTTCATGATTGGTCCCATGGGAAGAATTGCATACAGTTTGGAGAAGTGATAATTCCTTTCTTCTCTTGTTCCTATTATGTCTGTCATTTGTTTATGCTGACGGTGACATAAGATGTTGGTATGTAGCCTTCATCCCCATTGCTCCTACGGACACGGGTCCAGCCGTCCCCTTTGTCCTCCTCCACCACAGACAGAACCTCCCCCTCCTGCATAGAGATGGTCCCTTCACTGGCACCTGGAAAAAAGACAAAGTAGGTGGGAGAAAATATCCCTAGTTTGTGCATAAAAGACTACATCACAGGACTCATGATATTATTTTGACTGTGAAAGTTATCATTTGCTGACCAAAAGAGAAGCTACTTAAAGCTAGACCATCTTGCATTAGCCCCTTTTCCACTTCCTGTTGATCATTGAATCATTATATTGATCCAGATTTGTGTGTCATTACACCCCTAGTAGTTTCCGCTACAGACCACAATTTGCTATGACGACACATACACACACAAACTCAACAGGTTAACACAAAGCTGCTGGATAATGCAATCACATCCTGTCTCCCCTGAATAACAATGGCAGCTTAAAGAAAATTAAGCAACATTGCAATGCAATATCAATTCATCATCCTCCTTGACAAAACACTAATTATTAGAAATGTATAATATTACTTGTGCAGCTGAGCATCCTCTTCCTAAGCCGAGTCAAGCAGCAGCCTCATGTTTTAGGGTTTTCTTTTAATCAATATAATAAGTGTAATGACTTTGTTATGGTGCCAAAAAGCACCACGCTAACATGGGATACTGAAATTGAGCGGCAACAGTTTTGAGCTGTGAGAAAAGCATAAATAGTTTTTCCATTGAACAAAATGTGTAAAACAACATTAATATTGTATAATATATATATATATAATATACAATAATAATCTACATTGTAGATGGATTGTCTTGTCGTCAAAAAACGTTGAAGTTTAAATTTGTTTTACCATCTCAAAATGTACTGAAGTCATGAAGTAAAACCTTTTAAGTCATGCTATTTCTGTGCACCTTTTCCACTTCCTGTTGATCATTATATTGATCTGGATTTGTGTATCATTAGTTCCCGCTACAGAACACATTTTGCTATTACAATACATACACACAAAGCCAACCACACACTGTTATAGCAGGTAAATGCACTAACACAGCCAAATACCATCAACGCATCTCAAAATGTCCATGTTGCTCACTAATATTCACATTTATATTTTATATATATATTATAGTTTTTTAGTAACTATTGTCTTTAAATAATATATGGGAGAAATTGTATACACATGCTAGACAGCTTAAACAGCCTGTGACATACCAGGGAAGCTGTACATGGCCGTGCATTTCCCGATAGGGGCAGTCAGTTCCTCATCTTCAAAGTCATCATCAAACTCAGCGTAGATGGCCTGGGAGGTATCAGGAGTGCTCTCATCTGAGTGAGCTCCATCAGGGCTGGAGAGAAAAACAAAGGTTTCCTGTGCAGAGCGGACAACACATCATTGCGCTAAACACACTGTCTATTAAGAGAATTTAGTGTTACCTGAGAAGATCGTGAGCTCCATTGTTGTTGAATGTATGACTTTTATAGCGCAATGTGTCCCCTCGAACTCCTGCCTCAGCAACCCAAGTCTACATCAGAGAGCCAAAGCATTAAGGAGAGAACTGTTTATTGTGAAGCATTGAATAGTAGAAATACCAAGTCAGGTCGAAAAATCACAAAAAGCCTCAATGGGCTCACCTCATAATGGTTAGTGATGACCTCATCATCATAAAATTACCTCGTACTTGTTGAGCTCTCCTCTGAGCCGCTCTATATTCTGGGATGTCTGGTTAATTTGGGGTGCCAGACTAGCAGGGTCTCCCATTTGGGGATTTTTTTCATAAACATCTTTCATTTTCCCCAGGGCCTCACTGAAGAAAAGAACAAAGGGGGGGGGGGGTGACTTTCAGTAAAAAGCTTAGCACTCAGTAAACAACACTCACACACACACACCAGAGTTATACACACTGATGTGCACAACAGAGATGATTATAATACCCACGTATACAAAAGTGCACACACCTCTGATCTACTTCCTTTTGCAGCTCTTTGCAAATGTCCTCTAGTTTCTGTTGCAACCGCTTCCTGCGCTGCTCAGGAGGAAGATGGGCGAAGTCCTCTGTCACTGTAGGCTGTAAAAAGTTCACAGGGAAAGGCGTGTTAACACTGAGCGGAGTCTCACCATTTCATGGCGACAGTAACCATGTGAAAAGAAACAGACACCTCCGGAGGAACACAGCCTGCTGTTTGAGTTCAGCTCAAAGGACAATGTTTAACTGTCGAAACTTAGATTGAAATATCCTAGTTAAAAATTTGCTAGGCTTATTAATATAAAGCCTTCCATGTACAACAGTGAGCTCAACCAAAAAACACCACCCATAAACCAACACACATGATGTAACACACTCTAATCACTTTTTATATTGACTTTTTTTAACTACAAGTAAATATTTTGGATGGAAATGGTGACCCATTGAAATGTGTCCTCCTGTTCTACCAATCATTTCTCCCTTGCTCCACCACCAGGTGGCCACCTCTTCAGTACAAACTCAAGACAAGCCTTTTGCCACATAACATGATCATGTATGCTGCATGTTTCAGTTTTGTCAGTTTAATAAGGTAAATTATTGAGCTTTTGTAATGAAAAGGAGGCCATCTTGTCACACAACAGAGACCCCCCCCCCCCACCAGCTAAGTGGTCCATATTACCATGATCCTGTCTGGAGTAAACTTCTGAAGGAAAAAGAAACAGTATGTGTATAGAAAATGATCATAATAGTTTAGTTGTAAAGGTTTCTTGTACATAATTGTATATGTTTAAGTTTTGAAAATGTTGACAAGACATTCAGTCATTCTTTCATGCGCAGGAACACAGTATGATGTGTCCCTGATGAGTGGAGGTCTTCTGACCCCCAAACCTTCTCCTCTGACTCACCGATCTCCTGAGCGTCCGGAAGGAAGAGATTCTGGGTTTGACTGTCTTATTGATCTCCTTCAAACAGTACGACAGGGGGTCCCGGCCAAACTTGGGGGAATTGGGTCCGTTAGCAGGCGAGGGGACGGGGGGTGTTGAGAAAGGTGGGAGCGTGGATGTAGAGAGCTAGGGTGAAGGGGGGGGATAAGAAGTACCAGCACCCGAGCATGAGGTATGCAGGCGGTGTACAGGATGGGGGAGAGGGGGATGGAAAGATAGAAAAAGAGGGGAAGACAGGGACGACAAAAACAACAAGGTGACAAGGGACAGAAAAAGACACCATCAACACCTTAAAGCACACCAAAGGCAGGAAGACAACACTGGAGCAAACTCAGGACACAAGCCCAGAGAGCATGAAAGCACAAACACACATCTGTCTTTTTGGCTTGCATGGACACACATGTAAAGAAAAAAATAATACAAAGTTAAGTCAGAGAGCACCAGACCACAGCTCCTTCAGCAGAGCCACAGCAGCACTGCACCTACACACAAACTAGCTCTAGTTATAGGTAATAGATACAGACGGAAATAACCCAGTGGCATCATAACTTCTCCTGTCAAGCTGTTTTGATCTATTGAGGGGACGTGTGGTTGGTCCACTACCGCAGCAGCTACAAACCATTCACTCCAAGGTGTGAAGCCTCATTGTAGAGATATGGTGACAGTGACACACATTTAAAACTAATTGAATAGGTCATCACATCAGACCCGTAATATCTAACTACTTATTTGGCAGTGTGATCAAGAATGATAAAGTAATGTATTGTCTTAAGTATTATTACATTTTCAACTAGGCTCATCTACATACTGACTGCATATTGTGTTTGCTAGGCTCTAATGTGTTAGTTGGGTTATAATAACTGTATCTATAGAACAGTTCTCACAATTGCAGCTTGTATCTACAATGGGAAACAGTCAGGAGCTGATTTTAATAAAATATATTTATAATGAACACAATTATGAAATAGACCCCACTTTTTGAAGAAGAAGAAGCATTCTTTAAATCAACTCAATTAACCTGTACCATTGTTTGATTCTGACCTATATAGATAGAATATCAATTAATATATTAGTGGCAATGTTAAAAATAGCCTGCTTGGTTACCATATTACTCATTTGTGCATATAGATTGCTCCGGGCTCGATGAATGCCCTGTATGACCTCTGAGAAAGAAGTGAACTTGAAAGAAATTCTGGGAGCAAACTTCAGTCAAACCTCTCGCTGCCAGCTGTAAGTGGATGTGAAAATGCGGGGGTGGGATCTATTAGCTAAATTACAAAGGAGGCTGATGCCTCCTAGCCTTCAATAGTGAATGTCTAAAACAGCCCTGAAACACGGTCCCTTGTGTAAATACTGAGAGCCGGAGGTACAGCTCTATCATTAGGTGAACGTCTACTTTTCTTGAGGGTTATGGGAATCTAAGTACAGGAGAGCAGCTAAGAGTGGGAATGTTTTAACCGGCCTGACATAAACCAAAAGCTCCCTCCAGCCAATGTAGTCCGACTCCTATTCGTACTGCTCTACAGGCCTAATTAGGAGAGCATGACCGATGACACAGAGCAGTGTGCCACACACATACACAGAACAGGAAGAGTGCACAGCAGAGCACAGCCATTAAGACATGCAGTGAGAAGAGAGGCGCTAAACAAGCAAACACTGCAGGGAAGAAAGAAGGGATGCTTTAGTGGCAAGGCGGGAGGGGGGGGCCTGTGAGCTGGTTAGTGGTCAGCTACTCATATCAACAGTTCAATTTTGGACCTCAGCGGGAGTGCTTATTTGAGATAAAATCCATGATTTGCAATGTAGTGGGGCTCTCTTGACCCTCATATATTCTGAAGACCAAATAAAAAAATGTCTATGTTGACATCCATAGCATTAAAATGCAGTTGGATCTGATCCAGTTTTTCTGACCTGGCAAACATGGTGTCATCCCAATCGTTGTTTTGTGATGAGACATAATGCTAGCTTCTGCGCAGTATAATAGAGGCAGTGTGTTTGTGGATGCCTGTAGAGGGAAATTCAATGTTGTTTGGCCGAGTGCTGATGAATGCACAAGCACAGCAGAATGCTGACTGCCGGTCAACCTATTGGAAACCACGCCGCAGACGAAGGGAGTGTGTGTGTGTGTGTGTGTGTGTGTGTGGTGTGTGTGTGTGTGTGTGTGTGTGTGTGTGTGTGTGTGTGTGTGTGTGTGTGTGTGTCGGGGGGAGGTTTATTCACCCAGTCAGGGGATTGAGTCATGCAAAGGACCTGTTCTAGAAGAGTTATTTTGTGTACCGGTTCAAAGTCAAATTGAAGATTCATGCAATATTATACTGAGCTTCAGAGATGAGAAGGTTGTGTATACGTGTGTGCGTGTGCGCGTGTGTGTGTGTGTGTGTGTGTGTGGCCACAACCACAGGTCCGTCGTGATTGCTCTCTGCGGAGGGGATTTCCTGGCTCCTTCCTGCTGGCACTGTGGCTCAAACACTAACACTGACTTGCAAGGAGTCATCTACTAATCTGACCTGTTGTTGCTGATCATGGATTGGGGGGCTTGCTAGTGTATTCATTGCAGAACTACATTCAAATATTAAAAAAAACATGACTTTTAATGAAAGGCAAATTATGGATTGACCTACCTTACTCTTTTTGCTGAAAAGCCAAAAGTTTTTGTTTCTATTCTTTCCCAGGAGGTCCATGGGGCCTTTGGGTGTTCCCAGGCTGCTGTCAGAAGAGGCTCGGTTGATGCCCTGACTGTAGTCCTCAAACTCCACATCTCCAGGGCGTTCAAAGCCAGACTTGTTCTGCTCTATTACAATCAAGGAGTCCTACATTTGATGGAAACAGATGTACAGTTAAAATAAAATGAGCTGTATAAATCTAAACTGCACATAAAAATCCATTTAGCATTTTTTTTTTTTAGACCAACTCACATTCTTCTCATCAACATTAGTGCCGGCTTTAGTAATGCCCTCTAGGCACTTGCCAATGATAGGCATCACATGCTTCTCTGTGTCTGAGAACAAGATGTATCCCTGCGCCACCTTCCGTACTCGCCTCTCATCCAGATCTTGCAATTTCTAGAGAAAACAAAACAACAGTTTCATCCATGTTTATACATGCCAATGAACAGATCAAAGTTTCAAATCGAAATGTAAGTATGTGAAAAGTTGAAACAAAATGAACTGAAAGCTGGCTTGAATCAATTTAAATGCAATGTTAGTTTTTCTGTTATTGAGATATCTAAAAATCTAAATGTCAGTGTAAATTGGCTAAATGAAAGTTTCACATTGTGCATGTAAAGTCAAAATACTGAACAAAATCAGAGTTCAGCATCA
The DNA here is from genome assembly GCF_902827175.1 of Gymnodraco acuticeps. Lineage (NCBI taxonomy): Eukaryota > Metazoa > Chordata > Actinopteri > Perciformes > Bathydraconidae > Gymnodraco > Gymnodraco acuticeps. The sequence goes on from NW_022990238.1 coordinate 5,750,785, forward strand.
AAATATCCAACACAATGTTTTTCAATGCAATTATAATATATCCATTTAGCAATATTTTGGCACACTAATCGCAGTTATTGCTATACCGGATATGAACAACTCAAATAAATATTTATGGTAGTAATATGATCGTTTGGCCGTATGTAATTCACTTACATTGAAAATAAGAGGCATATCGCTAAAATAGAACTGGTTCTTTTCCTTGTTGTACTTCTGAAGCTGAGCAGCGTAGTCGTTCTTACACTCCTCCGCTACATGAGCTCTCATATGAGCCTGCTGTTTTGCCTGAAACCACACAATCAGCCCAGGTTAAACAAATGAATCTGATTCTCCTTTTAATCATGGTAAGTAGTCCTTAAAATGAAGACCCCCCTCCTTTTACTTTTTCAACATCCGCCTTTGTGGCATTGATGTCCTGATCTGTCTTCTCTGCGTACTGTGCTGCGCGCTCTGCTTCTCTCCATTCCCTTTCAAAGCGCTTTTTACTCTGGTGTGCAGAAAGAAAAATAAGAAAGACCATGTTATCATCAGCTAAGTGAGGCCTCAATAAGATATGAGGAGATTAATGTACTTTGAACAAAACATTATTTTATTTCTGAAAAACAGATAAGGGAGGGAACATCTCCAATAACAACTTAATATGTCTCGGTTTGATGATAGGAGTATAACATGCTTCTCTACTATCAGTCCATATGTTGTTACTGTTGAAAAATACAACTATCTGAACAACCATATTGAACGTTCCGCCATTTGCTTGCACAGAATCTTTATAATCATTCATAATGACCCCAACAGGAAATATGTTTAACAGTTAAGCTAATCACAAAAATCTAATGTCACCTATAGAGTGATGGAAACGTGCTAAATGTATTTTAGAACATCTTAAAATGCTGTTTCTAGACTTACACTGTCGAGCTGTTTGTAGGTGCTTTCCAAACTCTGCTGGGCCTTCTTGGCGTCCAATAGATACTGCAAACATTCATAAAAATAGACCGAGTGAGGAGAGGGGAGGCGGGTCATATGACAGAAAGAAAGACAGCCGTATGCAGGGGTAGACACTGAACAAACAATAACCTCCGAAAGCAACACAACATAAGTAACACACAATAAAACAAATACCAGAGTGTTGAAACATCACATCTGCAGGGAGAGCTTGTTAACAGCTGCTGCATTCTGAAATCCAGTGAGACCTCTTCCTGCCACAACAGATCTAGCATCTCCACTCCTTCAGATCTCTATAGACTCCAATTTAAATTCTCCTTTGGCATTTGTTCAGGATGTTGTTAAACATGGCGCTGCAGTCACACACAAGTAAACACACTCTAAAGTTGCATTCATTAGTCGATCAACAAAAAATGAACAAACATCTACTTTGATAATTGAGAAATCCTTGTTAAAGTTTTTTATTGTGTTTTGAGCTGTTGGTCGGGAAAAAAAATTCCCGAAAAAAAAAAAAAAGACACTTGATAAAGTCACTTGAAGCTAAAGGATGTTGTGATGGGCGCTAGTGTTCTAATGTTTTATCGACGAAACAGTTAGAACAATATTTAAAATAATCTGCAGATTATTCGACGAAAAAAATTATAATTGTTGCACCGCGTTTTAGGATTAGCCCTCAATTGAACTAATTGCCCCAAACCTCATTACAGCAACGTGGACAAGCTCATGGTAAGTGGTAAGTAATGCTGTGGGACAACGTCAACAAGTTGCCTTTACAAAAGGCATCGTAACTGCTTTTTAACATGCCTAATTCAGTTGTTTTGGTATACTTGTGGGTACAAATATGGACTTCAATGCACTCCCAGTCCGCTCACCGTTTTCCGTTCCTGCTTGAGCTCTTGCAGGTACTTTGTGAGATCGATGCAAATGTTCATCATCATGTTCTCAGCAATTAGCTCTCTCTGCCCCGCGTAGTCATTCATCTCATTCAGGATGTCCACAAAAGACTGGTAGCTGGACAACCTACCATTTAAGAGGAGGAGAGAGGAAAGGGTGGAGAAATATGAACTTAGTGATGGGACCACTGATAAGATGATACAAACAGCAGTGGACCAAGACATAATAAGAAGCTCATGACTTCCTTATTCCTGCTTCCTTTTAGGGGTATTTAAATGCCTCCATCAGCAGTCCCACATTACTGCATTATAGACACTAATGGCAAATAAACGTTTTAAAATGTGATATTATTTGCTGGTCAGTCCTAACAACAAGATATTCGAGCAAAGGTATATCTGAGTAAGAATAATTTAAGCTGACATTGTTTCGCTGTTAAAAGGAAAAGGAAATACTGAACCTCAAAATGTGCAAACATATATTAGTTTTTCTTGGAGATATGCTTTGCAATCGCTCACCTGCACTCTGGTTCATCTTTGCCGCTTCGTTTCGGGTTATATTTCTTTGAAAGGTTCCTGTGGACAGTGAAGGTTCAAATCAAACGAATTGGTAGAGAAATGCTTTACAACTTTCTCTGACGAAAGCTCACTAAATTAAACTATTTATATAAAACCAGACTATTTTATACAATAGGATTATAAACAGCAGTCCAATCAAAATATTAAAATAGCTTTTCTTCCTTCTTTCACTATCTCTCCCTAACCATATCCTGTCTATCATGTGCCAGTCTGCTCCCACTTCCTCTCCGGCAGAGCTCAGTGCTACAACAGATGTGGGCCTGGAGACTTGGAGAGGGAGCACCGTGGGTGAGGAGAGAAAGAGAGGGAAGTGAGCACACTGCAGCTGGAGAATGAGGCCAGTGTTTCAGAGACAAATCAGATTCTGTACCTAAGTAGTCATAAGACCCCACAGATATTTCATAAACAGCCTTTTAATATGCACCCATACAAACAAAAGCCAACACACACACGCTGACACAAGCTGCCATGAGCAACACACTCACACACAAAGCATTTGGGGGAGAACAATGACAACAGCAAGGCCTACCTCAGTTGTTTGGCATAGTTTTGCTCAATCTCTGTCCTCTCCTTCACAAACTTCACATACTTCTCCACCAGCTCAAGGCCAGACTGTGTGTGCTTCTCAATGATGTCATATTGGTCCTGGAGAAAGAAGCACGAGAGACAAATAAGGAAAAGATAATAAGCCAACACTCTGCATGATATGGAACATGTGGTGACTTCTGGGTATTAACTGAACGTTCCTCCCGGTTGAGTTTGAGGTCATCTAAACATAATCTTGAATGGAGGGTAATAAACTAAACACGTTGACATTTGTTCCTGCATGTTGGAGTCCACCCACGCTCTCCACATATTGGCGATGACCTCTAAACTTCCGCCTAGCTTTACATCCCCTGGTAACTGTGTTGTAAAAGGAGGACAGTCAGAAGTATAAGGGGTCACAACAGAGGTCAGAGGCAGAAAAGAGAAGGTATATTTCTTGTATATCTTTATATCACATGCGGGGGAGCGCATCTGACGAAGAGATAGGTTGTTGTGCTCCCTATCTCTGTTTCTTATCCTATATATAATAGAACTGCTCGGGTCTTGATAGATTGAGTGGGGAAGTTCATGAGATCTTTCTAGAGGGTTATCAAGAATAACTTTTATCCAATGACCTTTTCCCTCTCTGTCTGTGTCTGTGTATTCTCTTGTTCCGATTAACCCAGCCAAATCTTTTTTCTTGTTTTGTATCTATATCTACGCCGGGATCCGGAGTCGAGGCTGATCCTCTTGCTGTAGTCCTGTGTCTTGGATCCTCTATCCCGAGTTCTGGATTAAGTCGTGGACTTCGGGTCGTGGCTGAACCTGTCTCTGCGGTCCTGCCTTGGGTCTCGTCATGCTGCTTCCCTGATGGCTTCCACAGGATTGTAGCTGACATCCTCGTGGATTCATCTTCTTATTACAGACACATGCATTTCCTAACATTCGGTCTATATGCTGTAAAATGTATTATCTCTTCGATTTACACACGGCATCTATTGCACGTCTGTCCGTCCTGGGAGAGGGATCCCTCCTCTGTTGCTCTCCCTGAGGTTTCTCACATGTTTCCCCTTAAACTGTGGGTTTTCTCTGGAAGTTTTTCCTTGTACGATGTGAGGGTCTAAGGATAGAGGATGTTGTTTTTCTCATACTGATATTCTGAACAATCTGTGCTGTTGTATTTGCTGTAAAGTGTCTCTACTGTAGGCTATTTTTATTATATGTACAGCACTTTGGCTCGACCAAAAATCGTTTATAAATGTGCTATATAAATAAAACTTGATTTGATTTGATTTGATGCTCCTGCTCATCCAATTTTCCCAAGTTGGGGAGACAATCTTCCAACTTTGTTGTGTTCAAGAATTCTAAGTTGTATTTTGGAAACACATGGATGCTATAAAGAAAATATGTTGGATTTCTTGCTTCGAGCATTTAAAAAAAAGGTTGACGCTGGTTTCAAGTTGTTGTTTCAACTTGAAGGGACGTTCACATGAATTTTCCAAGTCTGGGAATCATGTTTGCTAATGTTCTGACACCACATGAATGCAGCAAACATGCCTTAGGGCAATGTTAAGAAGGTACAAATGTTTTGTTTGTTTCTTCATGGTTGAATGCTATTATTGTCAGATGGATAAAAGCATCAACAAAATGTCATGTTATAGTTTCAAATTCTTAGACCCAATTTAACTGAGTTTGCTGACTTTTCCTTTTCATTGTACAGTATGCAGTGGTTGATTGTGATTCTCTTCCTCTTTTCTTCCTTATCTGGGAGAGAACTTTATGACACCTTCAAGCTCTGACAAGTCTGAGAGAGCGATAGACGGTATCCAAGCCAATCCTCTCACACGCTCAAAACAATTCCCCCAAGCTTTATACTGCTGACTTTACTATCGAGGAGGGGCATGTCGAAAGAGATTCTTGACAAGTTGGGTCACGTTCATCTATACTCTACCTGTCCTTTAAGTAAAACAAAAAGAGACAAACCCTGAATGAATGATGAAACACAGTTAAAGGTTAAGACAGAGGTCTGCAATCCATCACCACAACCACATCTAACCAACAGGCAGCTAAGGGCTTTGATTTAGATTCATTAGTTACAGGGAAAAGCTAATGAGGTTCGATACAGCCAACTTACAACTACAGTTTCCAATTTCCTGAAGTGTTAACAATAGATTCCTTCTTGGATGAGGAAAATAATTGTAGAATAGAAGAATTGGCCAACTTTGTTTGAATCTAGCTCTCAACGTTTAAAGAGTGAGGATTGATGAATGATTAACATGACTATTAGTTGTCTGCATCCAGTACAGCCTCCACACATCAACAGTAGAGCAGAGTAAGGCTACGAAACACATCTACTGACTAAAACAAATGAATTCCACCATTCTGATAGTAGGCAAATGGTATCCATGTTGACTGTTTCCTCTATGTACGTATATCATGTTTCTCCAGTTGAATCCAGTGTTTCCTGGAAAGAAGGGCCTTATACTCGTGCTATTTTATAGATGGCAGAAAAAGTAGCATCTGATTATCTCTATAAATCAACTCTGACTGCTTGATTCAAAACAAAAGTGTTCCAATTATAGAAAAGCCACCTCATTAAACTGTCTTAAAAACACATTGAGATAGCTTTCAAGGACATAATCATTGTCTTGTTGTCAGCAATAGCTGATTTATAACCATTGCAGCCACAGTCAGAATGATCATTATAGGTCCTAGACTGGGTTTGTACAGAACTCATTTCCATAAATCACAACAGTGTGTGTATGAAACTGATCCTAATAACTTTAAATGGTCATGAGGTTTAATTAACAGCAAATGTCCTGTTTCCGGTTAAACTATGCTATGAGTCCTGGCTATTTCATTACTACTTATGCCCTTTGTCCTGGCCTGTACTCATAAATTAGACATTTTGAGTAGCTTTTACATATTGTAAAGCATTCCATAGGAACATCCAGTAGCACCCTGGTAATTATATAACTTCTTCTGTACCACAACCTATTTCTGTGGCACAGATTCAGGCTAGGGGGTGAACAAATACTGCTACATAAACATAATACTTAAAAATTGAGGACTTCAAGTGTTTATCTAAACCTAGCATGCCTAAAACATGTCCACTACATTTTCCAATACATCCCGGAAACTGGCGTCAAGTGAAAGCCACATAACTTTAAAAGAGTCATCCTGAAAGTCACCAACCTACAAGGCTTGGGTGGAAGTTTCAGCTCTGAGTCACCCTGTCGTCTAGAAAAGTAGGGCCTGATCAGACCTGTAGTTCTCTTGGTCTGGTAGCACTCACTATCACAGCTAATGCTAAGACACTTATCTTGCACTCTGCTAGCTTGTACCTTAAAATAGACAATGGATTAACAACAATCAGGGGACAGATGCCATTGAGCTGACTTTGCCTAGGGGAACCAAAACAAAACATTAACAGAATTATACCTTAAGGGCTTTGACTAACCAGACAGGTGAGAAAAAAGCAAAGTAAATGGAGAGTAAAAATAATATAAATATATATATATATATATATATGAAAAAAGTACTGACGAGAGAATACATGAGTTTGTGTTTTCTGTAAAACCACTTCATGTGATGAACAGGAAAGCCTCCTACACCCAGATAGAGCCTCTGATTAGTTCTGGGGTACGGATATTTCTCTCACTCAATCAAAGTAGGGCAAAACTAATTAGTCTTTTGCACCAGCATGTAGGATGGAAAAGGGATAGAGGAAGAGGCCTAGGGGGATACTCAGTAATGAGGTCACAACCTCTTCATCTTTGCAATGCTCCAATTTACATATTCAGGTTCCCTGAGCATGTGTGACTGTTGCAAATGTGTAGCAGTACATGGTGGCAGTCATCAAAGTAATGTGTTCTAAGGTGGGATGTTTCAACAGGGTGTGTTCAGATTCAGGATAGTGTCACCACCAGAACAAGTTAAAATGTTTTAGACTGGAGCCATCTGTAGCCTGGTTTGTTATGACCTAGAAAACAGCCCTCATCTTTTAAAATTACCAGCTGAAGCAGGTAATTTTAATTGCTACATTGGTCAGTGCAATAACAAAAACATACCCTAAGGAATGTGTTTATATAATAACTCAATTCACCAATCACTTTAATTGAAAATCAAGACTTCTTGAAACCAGTTCACTTTTTGGTTTGTTGAATAAATAATCATGAAACTCAGGTGGACACTTCATCAGCTTGTTGTCAAGGCAAATGACAGCAACTGATTTCATCTCCATGGAGGCAAGGAGTGCCAAACTGTAAACACTGAGACATCATAGCAACCCGCACTATTTAAAAGTCTTTATATGTGCATAATAAATAATATTCTGACACAATTTTCCGCCTGGCATTACAATACACATTTTGCAATGTATGCATGTTTTGAATACGTGCAGGACACATGATATCTACAAATTAGATTGTTGTTCAAGTTGCCTTGATTCATATGTGAAGTATAGCAGGAACTGAAAAGGCAATAATACGTTTAGAATGTACATTTTAGTGCACTGCAGATATCATCACTATAAACATACTTGAGGGAAACAATCCTGCAGCACATCCAACCGATGTACAAACGTGGATCAAAGATGATTCCCTTTCCACAAGAGCAACATGTTGGTAGCAGGTCACTTTTTGTTTTAACTTCTGAAAACTAAAGAAGATTCTGAGAGGATCTGTGTTCATGAATGCACCGTTTTGCAGCAACTCGTCCTCCTTCAGTCATGTATCCCTCAACAACAAAACGTTTGGCGTTACCAGACTTTCTCGACGAACTCCATCTAAGAAATCGCTTTAGCTCCATCTTAACAAGTATTACTAGCAAAGCAAGCCAGATGATGGACTCACCCAAAGCTCTGTGCCCCAGTCCATGTTCAGCCTGTTGGCCAAGCTGTGTGACTATCCCGAATACAAAGAACTTCTCCAAAGTTATCCCAGGAGCTCAGAGGACGGCCCTGGCAAGTATAATCCCTAGCGGCCCTGACCACTATGCACTACGGTTCTGATTCCGTCAACAAATAATGTAAATCAGCGTCATAATGAGCTAATTAACACGGGCTGGCAATCGTTAGTCCAGTATGTCCAAATATTTTTCATAGCGAAGGAAAGAGGGATAAACTAGCTTTCATATCCGCGTCACTCCCAAATCCTAAATCTTAAAGGGGCAGTGTAGCTTCTGATCCACAGGCGCATCCTGCCACTTTGTTGCCCGTCCACACACAGTTAACCTGCATCAATAGTTTTAGTTAACCTGATTTAATGATTTTAGTTAACCTGGTTTAATATTTTTTGTTAAACTAGTTTAATAATTTTAGTTAACCTGGTGTAATAGTGTCCCTGAGCAAGGCAAGGAGCTTTTAGGGCTTTGTGCTGCCCTCACGGAGCATGGTCACATTCATCATCACACATTACATCCTTTTTAACACCCTGAAAGATTCACATTTCTTCAAATAATGAATGACTCTATTAAGTGTTACAGACAGGTTTCTGTGCTGATAATACATCATAACTTAAATTCTAGAGTAATGCTCAGATGTTTAGCTCTTGTAGAATATTTTAATGTTTCATAATCAAAATCAGTCCTGGCAGTCCTGTTTTTTATGTAGCTGTACAACAATGTTTTTAAAAGAACATTCAAAGGCATTCAACACATCATCAAAGGCTATTGTGTAACTTTATTAAGAATAGAAACAGAGATAGAAAAATTGGTTATACTAAGATTAAATTCACACATTTGAAAAAAATAATCAATGTTATAATACACCGGCTTTGTTAGTAGCACTTCTTGACAAACAAATGCTCCTGATTAAGAATTTGTACACATTTGTTGCTGCTGAAAACCTATACTCGTCGTACCACACCAACATTTACATTTAAACACAATATTTACAAACATATTATATAGATGGCAAGAATGACTTTTCTGGTTACGTTTTAATTAACTGATTTCATTGGCTGGTTTCATCTTACCCATTGAGAAGTATGTTACACTGTATCTTCAGCCCCGTTTGACAGAGGAGGTATTGGGATATCTGAACCATCATTGGCTCTGTCAAGGACAAAACTATATCGCCCAAGTTTTTTATAGTATTTGTGGACAATGACAATGACGATGACGATGAAGACGACGATCAATCCAATCAGCAACCACCAAAGGAATCTCCAAGGAAATACACTGATTTGACCTGTAAGACAAACAAGATAAAACCAAATTCATTGAACTATGTTTTTACTTCTTGATTCAATAAATAATCCCCCCCCCCCACCCCCACCACAACCTATGTATAGCATTAACATCAGAAACCACTTCACTGTACATAGTCAATAATGATACCTTTCATCTTCAGTGTGACAGTACTTGTCACTTCCCCAACATAATTCGTGGCAACACAGATGTAAAAACCAGCATTGGTAGACGTGGCTCCTGTGATGGTGAGGCTCTTCTGGTGCCATCTGGTGGTCTCCCTCACATTCTCTGCAGTGGTGTAGTTCCAATGCAGGTCAGGAAGAGGGTTGCCCTCAGCACTGCAGTCAAGAGTCACATTTCCATCCAAGTTCACCTCCTTACTGCAAGTTCCCTCATTGATCTCAGGGGCAACTGCAGAGAGAATGGTAAGTGTTGAGTAGAAGAAAGTAAAAAAAATACAAAAATAGATATATGTGAAGACAACTCACAGTGCACCACAGCCGTGTAAGGTGATGAGGTTAAATGATGACCAAGGTCAGGTCTATTTGTTTCTAGTTGCAGATCAGCCTCACATTTTAATTCTGCTCCGTTGTAATCTCTCTCAGCAGTGAAATTGAAAATAGATGACATGTTTACTGGGATCCTCCTATTTTCATCCAATACATCTGTGCGCAAAATGTCCGTTCCACGGTACCACCTCACAGTGAGCTTTTGCACAGGAGTCACATTAATGATGTCACATTTCAGTTGGATCTCTGTGCCCTCCATCACTGGCCCAGAATCCAACGCAGAGACTGACACAATGTCTGGAGTCTCTGAAAATAAAGCAAGGGACAATACTTAGTAGAAAACAAAACAAAATGATATCCCTAAAATTACAATCCCAGGTGTTCATATATGTAGATATAGATTTTAGGATGATGCACAAAGACTGATTTGAAACATATGGAGATATTTAATAGTTAAAACAAATAATAGGAACATCTAATTTAGGATACCTAGGATGTTTATTTGTGCTTCTTTCCTTTTCCTCGTGTTTTGTATATGCAAGACGAGATGTATGTAAAATAGTGGTGTCTTGTTAACTCATGCGAGATTAGCAAAATGTTTAGTATGATACAGAAATACAAATGTAATGAATGAATGGATGAATCAAATATATACACCAAATATGCACACACAATGATATATTCCATATGTACTTTCTTTTTAAGTGTCACTTAAAATGTATACAATTAAGAATGTCTATAAGCAATGGACATCATTACTTCCCCTCAGGATAAAGACAGAAGATAGGGTGTATCTATAGACTTGTACTCACTATAAAGAGTGATGTCCAGCTCCACATAACACTGTGTATCGTTGCCATTATCGTCATAAGTAATGAAGCAAGCAGACTTTATGCTCCAGTCTTCCACTTTCTCAACACTCCAGGTGAAAGAAGTACCGTTATCTCCTACGTCTCCACTTGTAGTCTCCCAGCCCATATGTATAGGAACTGCAACTGATGTACTGCAGTTAATGGAAACTGGATCTCCAAATCTCACCACTATTTTCGCAGGTGTCAACACTAGTGGGCATCCTGCCATTAAAAAAAACATGTTTAATGAGCGCTTAAGTTTAGTACACAATAATTAAAAAAACATAATTAAAGTTAGCAACAGGGTGATCATCACATATAATTAGTGATACATTTGAATCATGTAAGCTCATGAAAAGGACACAGGAATGTATCCTACCTCTACGTTTGTATGGCTCAGGGATTGTTATGACTGCAGGGGTTGTTATGACTGCAGGGGCTGCTGGGATGTTCATTGTTACATGAACATGGATTTCCTTGGTTATCTTTCCAAGAAAATTGATTGCTGAGCAGTTGTACATCCCACTGGTGTTTACTCTAGTGATGTTGAGATTATTAGTATCAGATAATATCTTCCCATCATGTTTCCAATGAAAGGTGGGCTGGGGTCGCCCCTCAGCGTCACAGTTCAGGGTCACATCATCACCCTCATGCACAAAGAAATCCTCTGATGTGTTCTTGAATTCAGGAGCATCTGTGGAGGCAAATCAAGGCTTTGTATTTATTTTAAAAAACTAAAACATTGATTGATTCAAATATTTACTTTATGATATGGAACAATTTATTATTCTGTTTATCCGGAAACAACAGAGTGTTTACTCACAGTTCACAGAAACGATGTATATCTCAGAATCAATAGGAAGTTGTGGTCCGTGTGACCCAAAGTCGAGCTGAGCCTCACACTTGAACTCAGCTCCATGTTCTGCCCTGCTGATGTTGACTGCCAAAGTAGAGGACTCACTTACAGGTGTTGTGGTTGTGTTGGTGAAATTGTCTGTCCGGATTGTTTGATTATCTTTGAACCATCTCACAACGAGGTTTTGAACTGGTGCAACATCTGTTATATTACACTGCAGCTCGAACAGGGTCCCTTCCACCGCACGATTCACTGGAAACACAGCGACCGTTGGATTCTCTATCAAAGAGAAATTAGATACTGGAGTTACTTCATTATGTTTTCGTATTTTTCAATGTTGTAGTATTCATTTGAAATGTACTTACGGTATATGGTGATTTCAAGTTCTTTGATGCATTCATGAGTTTCATTCAGCAATATTCTGCACTCTGCTGTCACGTTCCATTCAGACAGTGACACTGACTGGGAGATAAAACTTTCCCCAGGGATAGCTCTAAAGTCATTGTTTCCAATTCTCCAGTACATCCCCTTATGATCCGCCTCTGTGCTGGTGCAGTTTACCTCCACTGACGCTCCATACCTTTCTATGACCCTGGGCACATCCAGAGTGAGAGGGTTGAGCTCAGTGGGGCATATGCTGTCTGCATCTGTTGATAGACAATTGGTAATGCTTTTAATGGAATTTAAAAGAGGACTGTGCTGCTCTCTGGTGGTCCAATTATACTTTGAATTGGGTAGGGCTGAATTCTAGCTCACATGAGTCTGTAATGGTATAATTTACAAAAGTGCTGAATCACAGATATAGTCATACAGAAATGTAAGGTCAGCACTAAAATATGTAGGTTTTTATAACTAAGAGATAAAAGGCAACAATACAAATAGATTATCCTAAAAATGTATGATAACGTTTATTTATTGGATGTAGTGTGATGTTTTAGGATTTAAAAACTACCGGATCCTTCCATTTTTAGAAATAGATAGTTATGTACTGTCTTGAAAAAAACATCTGTGCTATACTAAAACTCAAGTTAATCTGCCAAAATGTTATTAATCATTTTTATTTCAAAATGGATTCTTTATCCACCACACCCATTGCCGTTAATGTGGTTAACAGAAGTCAACGATATAACAGAAGCTTGTGCCACAATCATTTGAGCTTGCTATGCTACTTAAAATCATATATTTTTAACTTCCATTACATTTTCCAACTTTTTCACTTTATTATATTTGAAAAGTCAAAGGCGACAACTTCCACTTTTCAAGATTCTCTTTAGATGATCTTTTGAAGCAACCAAACAAAAGGAAATCAATCCATTTATGTTTCTACTTATCATCACTGGTAACAACTGCAGCCTTTCAAACTACCCCAGTAGTGTAGTAAGTATTATCTATAGCTCAAGCGGAAAATGAGGTGTAACATTTAGGACCCACACAGAGCTCCTGTAGAGCATCATTATCACTCACCACACAGTGAAAGCATGAGTATGAGGAGGCCCAACATCCTGAGAGGCAGCATGCAGGCTGTGAGCATGCACCAGGTGGAAGGAAGAAGTAAAGTGTGTTTCAGGATGTTCCAGAAGATGTCCAGCTTCAGTATCTGGATAAGATGAATGCTGTCTCGGAGCTGGCCTGTATGGTGACTACTTGCTGCTGACGGTTACCCGTGCTCTGGGGGATGAAAAGAAAGTATACCAGGGCAAAATGTAACGCCCCAGTGTACAGGAAACTGCCAGAAAAAACGGAAATATGTCACCATAACCACAAACTCCTCTTATTGGAGAGCTTTGAAAACCCCTTTATAATATACTATTCTTCCTCAATATTTTTTGTCACATTCACAGTATATTATCTATTCATTCATAAAAAAAATGGCAACGGACAGAATTAGGCTTATTTTTTTATTAAAAAGCACAGAGCAAATTGAATTGAAAGATTCAAGTTGTCAGGAAATTGCAATAACGGAAGGATGTGTCAACACAGAACATGATTCACAGTCTACACATGTTACTGAGTGGCCTCTTCAACAAATAAAGACATGTTTTATCAAACACACTGGCTCAACACTGTACAGGGATAACACTGAAATATATTCTCTAGGCCCTCTACATTTATCTGCATCAGTTCATCATTATTTCCTTCTTACTTATTTATAATGCAACTATGTTATTTGGGTTTGATCATCATGGAAACTCGTTTGAGGGAGTAGGACCCTCCGTGGAACTCGGCCCAGTAGACCCCATCCTGGTAGCGGCTGCGGTAGTGTCCGCCCCGATACCACACACCATTCAGATTGGAGTGGGCACACATGTGGTACCACCAGCCTCCTTTTTGGTAATGAGCACAGTTACCTGGGGGCACAACAGAGGAACAGGCTTATAAACAGTTCAAGTCAAAACACTAACAGAGAGCTAAGAAACAGGAGCAGAAGGAGCTATACAGACCTGTATAGCTGTCCTTGTCTCGATCCAGAGTGGTAAAAGCCTTGTTGTTGTGCCATGAGAGGGAGTCCCCTGCGTTGCCTTGGTATTGTCCTAACCGCAGTCGATACCAATCGCTCTCCGGTTCCAGGTGGAAGCTGTCATACTCAGCATAAACCTGCCGGCCCTGCCAGTCCTCCATAGCCACACGAAGCTTATACTTGGCCTGTTTAGTCAGCCAGTAGAGGTGTTCAAGGCCGAGCCAGTACTCTCCGTCTAGGTTCCCAAAGCCTTGCTGTAACACACCCACACAACAATTTAATTAGGAGGAAACCTCAGAGTCTGAAAAGTGAAGCCACTGTGAAAGTGATTTGACTTCCATTAGGGGGCATCCCACTGGATGTAAAAAATAACCCTGTTGAATAGAAGTCTATGAATACAATTATTTTCATACCTCATAAGACATTGTCAAGCTCATGATGTAAAATGCTAGTTTTGTGTCTCTTTTAGCAGAGCATGAATTTTATTTTCTTAAAAGTTTTTTCCATTTGAAGTTTAAAAAGCAGCTGTCTTGTGATTCACTAACATAGTTGTCCAGGTTGGAGCACTCTCAATGTTTTTGTCTTAGAAGATTTACGATTTTACAGTTTGATATCAGTTTAAAAAACTGTATTGCACTTGGTTAGTTGCCTAATGTTTTGTTCAGAATACTCAGTTCCCCCAATTGTGTCATTTCTGGTTCTTAAAAAAACCACATGCCTCAAACTTACCATAGTCCTCAAACAAATTTTGAGGACAACGTTGTCATGTTGTCAAATCAACAATGTTGAAATCATGGTTACTATGTCAACTTCCGGTAAACATTGTATGGGTTATTCCTGACGGAAAGTATTAATCATGCGTAGGTCTTTTTTCCCTAGCTCTAGCGCAGCAGGTCACATTTTCATTTATATCGGATTAATTGAAACAAAAATTGGTACATGCATCTCAACAACTATTGGATGGATTGCTAAGCCGTTTACTATACACAATTATGCCCCCCTCCAGAAGGAATAGGAATAGAATAGGGATCCACAACATGGGGGATCTTTAATACATTGTCTAGACTGAATATTTGCAAAAGCAACGACATTCCCATGAGCCTGCTACTTTGTGTTTGTTGCTAACTATCAAATGTATGTATTCTAATAAAATAAACTAAGAATCACCTTATACTGTTCCCAAGTCCTGAAGAAGTTTACAGAGCCATCCTGTCTTCTCTGGATGACCGTCCACCCTCCCTCATCTCGACTCTGCTCACACCAAGCCTGCAGCAGGCGGTTGGCACTCTGTGGTCGGAGCAGGTAGATCCCGCTGGTGGTCTCCCCTGATTCCAGGACATGCTGGCAGTCCCGCCACGGCCCTGATTTATGAGAAAAGGATATGGGTCGAGAAGGAAATACAATATTCAGATATATGTTGTCATATAATATTTGATTTTGAAATACTTTAAATAAGGTATTAATATAGCCAAGCGCTCAGTTGGAGTGACTTTGTTTGGGGAGAAAGAAGTGAAATCCAGACATAATGGATCTCAATCTGTAATTTTTCCTTCTTTTTTTTAACAGTAAACCTTTGAAATAAGTAACTGAGGATTTGTCCTTCGTCAACGTTGTTGCTTTAAGACAGAGTTAAACTCAGTAGCGACAATTTTGTAAAACACAAGGGTGTCGGTTATAGATAGTTTACGGAATTGTGTTTATTTTAGCATCAGGAAGATCACAAAATACACTGCAACTCCAGCTTATCTTTTGACAGCTAAACCATTTTTCTCCCAACACATGCTTAGTGTCTAGTGTGACAGAGATAAGATAATCTGCCTGGAGAAAATGTATACATTGAGAAAAATCTCCCACACAAATGCCTAATTCCCAACAAGCATTAGTAGTCCATACCTAGTCGCGTTTACATAAGATGTGACAATGTACGTCTTTGGTCTGTACTGAGGCTCTCACAAAGTGGAGTCCCTTTGTTCTTGACTTATTAGACGTCCTCTACTTTTTTATTACAAGTATTCCAATCCAACTATACATTAGTCGTGTCATTTGAAGCTCCAACAAATGCTCTGGTTCACAAGGGTGTCTTCATTATAAAAGTCCTTCTGATAAGAGCTTCTAGCTGTTTTTGACATTGTTTAGGCATTCCCAGCGAGATAGGCCTCCTACCGTCGGGTCACTGACTCTTTCAGCGTCTGCTTATCTAAGCTGCTAAATAACTCCAGCAGAAGATTGATACGCTTAGAGTTTGAAGTCTGATCGAGTACTTCAGCTGTGAGTCGTGCTTTACATACCTGGTGTCTTTGTGACAGGAAAACTAATGAATGAAGGGTCTGTAGGAATGTTGGCTGTAGTGGTGTTAAGGGATAAAACTGTTTTTTCCTGCTGTGGTGGAAGAGCACTTTGGTCCCTTTGAACATCATTGGTAATTTCTTTGGCTTCAGAGCTGTAATTACGATCCACATTAGGCTGGCTTTTTGGTGGTTCACTTGTCACCTGTCATGACCAACACAAAAACAAAATACCATTGTCAGTTCCAGTGGAGAAATGGAGTATAAATGTGCAAAAAGCAGACCCCATTTTGTTCCCTACCAGAGGAGCCTGCGTGGTGTCCCAGCTCTGGCACTGCTTCTCCAGACGAGCAATGATTTGGTTCTGGGAGCTCATCATGGAGGTGAGGACTCCATATTTCTTCTCCAGTTCCCTGTAGTTACTGGACACCTGCAGTGCCTGACATGTTGTAAGGATGAGTTTCATTACAATTAGGATGTTGCTTTGCTGTGACAAGGAGTGAGGTTACCTGTGTTGTAGCATTTAGCAGGAGGGTATCCACCCTTTGCTGCTCCAAAACGTGGTCTTTCTTGTGTATGACTTCATGAAGCAGCTGGGCATAGAGCTGGGCAATGCGTGAATTCATGCTGCTACTTTCTTTTTGCAGGGCTCTTACCTCCATGGCAAGAGACCCCTCCTGCTCCAGTTTGCCCTGGAGCTTCTCCATCTGCTCCTGCTGCTGCTTGAGCTCAGCCCGCAGCGCTGCCACCTCCGACTGGTTGGTATAGGACGACTGTGTGTTCAAACACAGAGCACCTGTCAGTTTTTGCTGTGGGACAATGAAAGTGTAGGAGCAACGGCCTCCTTTTGTTTCTGAAGATCGCGAGGAACGTTTCTGAGCGTTCTCGCCATGAGTCCCCTCCTTACGTCCTCCGACCCCTGGTATGTCCAGACAGAGTGTTAAGAAAAGAGTCAAACCTATTGTCCATGTCTTCTCCATGAAGGTGATGGATTCTGTGGACACCCTGGAAGTGTAGGAGAGGACATGATTACAATTTCCACTGCAGTAACAACACATGATTCAATTACTTAAACTATGTCTTCATAGTGCTGTGGGTATTGACACCAGATGTTTCCTTGGAAAGTAGCACATTTCCCCCTGGCTGGAATTTATTAGCAGGTCAACAGTGAAAGGACAATAGTCAACATCAACCAGCCAGAGTCAACACACCTCCATCACACGGTCAACAGAAGAGTTAGCCCCACATCCAACCACATCCAACCACAACAACCACGGTCAACACCATAAACACATGAACCCAATTAGGTCAACAAGGACATCACACACAAGAATCTCCAGTATACCTTTCTCACAGATACAGAAGTATACATCTACACTTCAAAATACTTTTGTTCAGAATCAACTCTCTGGTAGGATTTATCAAATCAATAAGTTATTTCGCCGAGTGAGACTTTGTATGCCAACGCATAACCAGTACAATTCAGTCTACATTCAAATGTATTACATTGACTTACCGTAGCAGAAGAAAAAGGCTTCAGGACGTCTTTGTTCTGCTCCAGTGTGTAGCTGCAGCTCCAAGGACGCACATATGTAAAAAATAGGCTAACACTTTTTTTTAAATCACATGTTAAAGGGGTAACCAAGAGGCATATCAACAAGCAGCCCCTTCCAAATGAACAGTTGTCTGCGGTCCTGTGTGAAGTGAAGATGTGAGCAGAGAAAATTAGGCTCACAAATGTATCTGAAGAAAAGAACAAGAAGTGCACTCAAGTTTTGTCAGCAACTAGACTACCCCTTCTCTCTCAAGGATCTGTCTCAGGATCTCTGAAGAAGAGACATCTAATTACAAACTATCCAAATGACGCCTCCCAGTACCTGCTGTTTAGCTGGATGTCTCCTCCCTCTGCCATCAACCTGCTCTGCTGCCACAGACTATCCTTTAGGAGTTGAACTAGTGAGGTACTCAAATACACTTGTTTGAAGTAGGGATGCAAGTTATGATTATCTATAAATGGTTTGTTAATTGTGTCTATAAAATGTCAGAAAGTAACAACAAATGCAGCAAAAAGTACTTAAAGTATTAATTAACTTTGTCACATTTTGTATATTAGAAAATATCCCATGATATTCTCAATGATAAATGTATATATATGCATCCTTTAATGTCACGTTTGGTTGCGGTGGCGCTTGTTTCCACTATTTTCTCTACTAGTAGCTTTTAGCACTTTAATCCATGATAATGCATCTTATAAAGTGATCATGTGTTTTATATGTAAAATCGTAGTCTGTAAAGTAACTGCTGCTGTGAGAAAAATGTATTTATTAGTCTAACAATTGCCTCCTAAATATAGTGAAGTATTAGTACAAAGTATAATAAAATGTAAATACTCAAGTAAATGTACCTCGGAATTGTACTTTCAAGTCTGCAAAAATTAGCAATTTCTGTTTCAGCTTTCATTTGTTGAACAAAGAAATCCAGAACTGTAAATACTTAAAAATATGGACCTGGCCTATTATCTCACGCCAAGCAATTGACCAACTTTTTTCCTCACTACCTACCTGTGTGAGTTGGCATTCTCTTCTCTGGTTTACACGAAAAGCAACAGGAGATCGTGCCTCTCTGTTGAACAGGATTTGCGAGTGGTACTCTCCTCAGTACCACCAAGGATTACAAAAATCTGTGCACACCGCCAGGCACATGTGTCACTAGCTTTTAAGTAGGCAGAACATATTTACAATAGCAATTATTTGAATGCTTATTGAAATGTAAGTTAGGTCTAATATTTCAATTGACAACAATTCACAGTCATCTATTACTGCGTTGATGGTTGATCTAAATGTAGCCTTCAATTCACAACTAAACATTTTCTAAACTGCGTTGATGATTTGTCTGTATTCAGTTTTTGCATGCCAGTTCATTTTCATTCTCAATGCATCTTTTTTCTTTACAAGTTTAGTAGAAAACGTTTTATTTTCAACTCATTGCTATATAAATGTACTGTGTTGCTACTTTAATGTGGCCCAATTTTACAATAATTAATTAAATGGATTCTTAAATTATTTTGTTAATAAATGATTATTTAAATAATATAATTGTCTGTCAAATTTTGTTTTGCATTAGTAAATAAAATAAAAATGCACAGAGTGATAACAGTGATATGTGTTATAGAGGGTATTTTGCCTGGATATGATTATAGGTGTGCCTTGAGATTCTTAGGTGTGACTTGGCCAAAAAAAGTTTTAAAACCACTGACCTATACAGCAGCAAAAGGGAAATCCATTTCATGCAATAAAACACCCAAACACCCAATATGTCATATGAAGGCACATCCGGTTTTGGGTGGGGACACGATGTGAGTGAGATAACAAAAAAAAAGCAGCAGATACTTTTGACTTTTAAATTGCTAGGACAACTGTTAGGTGTTTGCATGTGAAGCTGGTGTTACACCATGTTCTTTGGCCAGCATTGTTGTCGGTAAACACTTGAAATACTATCTTTGATATTACAGCAGTCTTGTAAGCTGTAATAACTGTTACTAACAGAACTACAGACATGTCAAAGATCCCTCAATGATGGGGTGGAAGTGTGAAACCTAAAATTAAATTCTTGTTTGTGATAACACAGCAGCTGACAATGTAAACTTGCTGCCATCTTAAGGAGATAATTACAACTTGTGATTTCAATACCTCCTGTACTTAACAGTCTAAAATAAAACATAGCTTTTGTTTGACTTTGTTTCATTTTTAGCTCCCTGCTCTCTGTTGCCACTTTTAAATAAAGCTTCTACAGACAACTCTCCTTTCCTCTTAATACCTGGAATGTGTTCATACAATTCTTAATGACTTATTAATAATAATAATAATAATAATAATAATAATAATAATTGAAATGTCATGTTTCATTTAGGTCAGTGCTTATCTTGACAAAATCATGTGTTTGTTGGACGAACGCACTTATTGTAAGTCGCTTTGGATAAAAGCGTCAGCTAAATGCAATGTAATGTAATGTAATGTAATGTAAATGTAATGTTTGTGTTATCCTGCTTTTACAAGTTTGTAGGATGTATGATTGCCTGAAATAAAGATGTACTTTTTACTTAGCTATGTTGACTGCTCAAATTAAAACATTGATCCTGTTACATGTGGACCAATGGAAGATGATAAATGCATTTAAACTGCACAAAAAAAGAATACTAAATAAATTGAAAAACATAAACCTGAGGCTTTAGTGACCTCCTCATCGCTGGTCGAGATGAAGCATGAAGGTGTCCCTCTAGTTATCATAATGAGGAACTGCAGAATTAAAACACTTGCTTAAATATTAATTTAAACAATGCAGCAGGCAATCACAACTGAACAAAATTGATATTCATTAAGAAATATTAATTGTTTGCTGTTGCTTCAAATCTAAAACTCCAAATGTTTATTGAAAATTGCAAATGGCAAAACAAGTGGCTTACTTGGGATAGTGCAATGAATGACAAAGGCACACTTGTAACAATAAGCGGTCTTTTTGTTTTCATTGGACTTTTATTTTAAAACGTGTAAATTGCCTAGGTTATTATTATTAGACCTCACTGATCATGCTGAGGGACGCGGACCCTTTTTCTCTAGGAACTATTTCAAAACACGTGAGCAATCACCCCGGACACATTAGTACGTGACACACACCAGCAGAACCACCATGTGGAAGGCGTCGCGCTGTCTTCGCAGTTGAAGCCTCGATGGTTTAAATTGTTGTTGATTGCATTGTACGGTCATAATGAACGTACTTGTTTCGATATAATTAATATAGTGTTGCAACTATCTATGTTATTATTGTTAACTCAATATAACTACATCTCGTTGAAAAATGGGGAAATCAAAGGTAAGTGACGGCCTGTGCGCATGGGTTAGCCTTAAGGAAAGATAGCTAAACTTGTATTTATATTTGAGTCTATTTAATGAATAAACATGTGATATATCTTATACGAGAAAGATAAACCTCAGTTTGTGGTGGATTTGTGTAACTGTTAGTAGAGCTAGTTAATCGTGTACGTTAGCTTACTTTTTTTTTAAATCTAATTAAACTGTAAACTCTAATCGTAATTCAAAGCAAAATCAAACAATAATCTGTCAAGTGTCATGTAACTAAATGTATTAATTATAATTAATATATTGCTGTTGTGTTTTTTCAGACCAAGAACCAAAAGAAGTCCAGAGCCACAGCTAACCATGTGGCCGAGGAGATCTACGGAGCTATCCCCCACTCCTTCGTGTTTAACCGGGGACAGATCGGGAAAAACGTGGGTCAGCTCATCGAGGATATGCGGAGAGTCATGGAGCCCTACACTGCGGAGTCACTGAAGGTCAGTGGGGTTTATTTGAGCATTTTAATGAAATGTGTATATATATATATGAGCTTTTTCTGATATTTTTTATCTGCAAGTATCTTTGTCATTTCCTCTGCTCTTTCACTTCAACTATATCTAATGTTGTTTTTTCCTTTTACCAGGTTAGGAAAAAGAATGTGCTGAAAGACTTTGTGGCTATTGCAGGACCTCTGGGAGTAACACACTTCATGATATTCAGCAAAACTCCCACCTGTGTAAACCTGGTAAGATTAAATAAATAACCTTTTTTTTTTTTAAACAGCTCTCGGGTGCTGAAGAACTTTTTCAGTTTTGTCATGATTAGCCTGATCCCCATCCAACCATTTATTTGTTTGTGCTTTCAGAGACTGGCACGACTTCCGAAAGGTCCGATGCTTAATTTCAAAGTAGTCAAGGTAATTGTATGAACTCATCCTTGAAATAGAAGTACAAAAGGAAAATGGGCTCAAATGATGACAATTTAGTATGTGACTGTAAGTGATGTTTTCAAAGTAAACGCACTGATGCGCCCAAACTGCCAATGTAATGTTTAACACTTAAATGTTTCCCTACATTTTTGAGGACTCTTTTCTTCTTTTTCTAAAACTCTTTTCAGTACT
Source organism: Gymnodraco acuticeps (assembly GCF_902827175.1). Taxonomy (NCBI): domain Eukaryota; kingdom Metazoa; phylum Chordata; class Actinopteri; order Perciformes; family Bathydraconidae; genus Gymnodraco; species Gymnodraco acuticeps. Next base: position 5,772,845 of record NW_022990238.1, read on the forward strand.
CCCTTGTCAAAGATGTGGTTTCATCTCTGAAGAAGCACAGGATGCACGATCAGCAGTTCACACATCATCCTCTATTAATCCTCAACAACTTTGGATCTGATGGCATGCACGTTAAACTCATGGCCACCATGTTCCAGAACATGTTTCCTTCCATTAATGTGCACAAGGTATGTTTCTTTTTAACAATAGTACTGTTTTTTGTGGTTGACTCGAGATTTAAAGCCCTGTTGGCATCATGATGATCGTATAGTCTTCTGAGATTTCCTTTGAAGATGAATCAAAAGTAAACGCTATCTGATTACTAAATCTTTGAGCATTCAACATTGTAAAAATGTATAATGACTTCTTGCAACCAAAAACAAAGATATTGTTGTTTTCCAGGTAAGCCTCAACAATATCAAGAGGTGTGTGCTGCTGAATTACAACCCAGAGACCCAGGAAATAGAATTCCGTCACTAGTAAGTACTTTTTGTTTTTGCCCTGTTTGCTCTAGCAAAGGGCTTGACGGCAGAGATGTTGGGCTCACATGATGACGAATTTCGACATGACTGTTCAGTGATGTATGTTCAAAGTAAACGCACTGACGGGCCTCAACACAATGACCATATTTATTTTATTTGAGTAATTGTTAGACTGACCCACATGATCACGTTTCCAACCTGCAGCAGCCTGAAGGTTGTCCCTGTGGGAATGAGCCGTGGAGTCAAAAAGCTGATGCAGGAGAGGTTCCCCAACATGGCAAAGTTTGAGGATATCAGTGAGCTGATGATGAAGTAAGGTCCTTTTCAAAATGCTTAGTGAGATGTAGCTGTTCTAACACAGGGATTCAAGTTATTTGTTTCCTTCTGCAGAATTGATGATTTAAATCTGATCAACTATTGTGTTGGCTACAACTCTCAGGGGGGCAAACCTTTCAGAAAGTGAGGCAGAGCAAGACGGGGAGCACAATATAACTGAACTACCACAGGTCTACTCTGGCCGAGGCAACATGGCCTCCCAGCAGAGCGCAGTCCGTCTGACCGAGGTGAGCATCCTGAGGAAGTAAAGCTGTTAAAAACAATCTTGGTGCCTGAGTGGAACCTGCATTGTTGCACTGTGTTCTCCTCAGATTGGTCCTCGCATGAGCCTGCAGCTGATGAAGATACAAGAAGGCATGGGAGATGGGAATGTCCTTTATCACACCATGAGTGAGTGCACTACTGTCCTTTTTATTCACCTTTCTTTGTGATATATTCAGATGCACATGATGACAAAATCATTATGAATTCTGTGATTTATCTCTAAAAGTAAACGCTTACTGATGCATCCAAAGTGTACACAGTATAATGTACACTGGGTATACACTGTCTTTTAATTTGAAGTTATTTTCTGTGTTTGCAAGTCTCAAAGACGGAAGAGGAGATACAGGAGATCCTGAAACGAAAGGAGGCCCAGCTTAAACAGAAGCAGGCCCGCAGGAAAAAGCAGGAGCAAGATGTTGCTCATAAGAATGAGAAACGAGAAGACCACAAGTAATATATTCTCTTTTTCTTTTTTTTATGAGCTTTTAAGATGGAGCTGACAACATGAGAATATGACCTTGTACATTTGTCAATGTTTAATCTGGTTAAAGTATTAAATGGAATTTCTTTACCCTCTGACAGGAAAAAGAGCCTGGAAGGCATCAAGAAGAAACGTGCTGAAGAAGAGGCCGAAGAGGACAGTGAGGTAGAGGATCCTGGGAATCAAGATGACCGGCCGGCTGCTGTTGAATCTGATGATGAGGTGGAGTACTACAGACAGGCAGTAGGACAGGATCCCGATGAAGGTGAACATAATTGCTGTCCTTTAAACCATATGCTCCTGGGTCTTTTTTGGTTTATTTATTGACAATACTTTTTTTCATTTCAGACATGTTCCCAAGTACCAAGAGGAAGCATAGTTCAGAAAGGACTCATGGACCTGCAAAGAAGAGGAAAATGTCCCCCGGTAAATCGTTTGGAAAAGACAGAGATTCTAAATCGCCCAAGAGAAACGGTCCAGGAGGATATCGGAGAGATGGGAACACTGGAAAGGGATGGAAGAAATCGGGGGACGGGGAGAAGCCATATGGAAGGAAAATGAGTCCTGGTGGAAAGTCATTCGGAGCAAAGAGAACTGGCGATAGGGAATCATTTGGTGGGAAGAAGAGATTTGAAGGGAACAAATCGTTTGGTGGAAACAAAAATAAGGACAGATCTTTCGATTCTAAAGGTCCAAAAAGCAGTTCGGCCTTTAGGAAGAAAGGTGCAGGAGCAAAGCAAGGCTTCAAACAGAGGAAGGGAAAAGGCTGAGCCCCTCCCTCTTCTTTCTGGACATTAAATGTGTTTATAATGCTTGACCACCAGGTAGCAGCAGCGAGCCACCAGTGCCTCAGCAGAGAGTGATGCTTGTGAGACTGTTTATTGCTGAAAATCAGCAGAGGAATGTTCTATATTTTTCACACTGTATAAATGAATATTGAAATTGTTCCTGTTCAATAAAATGTGAAAACGATTGACTTGGTGAATTGTATTGTAGTCTTCAGGTGATCAGTGCAGTCATTTATTTTCCTTCAGGTTTGTGTAATAATTTGATTGTCTTTACATTTCCATTCCATAAGGCAAGCAACGTTTTGTATATTATATACCACATTCAAACAAGATAATTTAAATAACAACACAAATAAAAGCATAAGCCCAGTGCAAAAGAAACTCATTGCAACATGTAATTTTTAAAAAGGCCAAGAGCAGGGATGCAAACTTGTCACCTTTTGGCGAAATTCGCCGTTTTGAATCCAAAATAGGTCGTGTGTGTGATTCATGTAGATCTGCAATAAAAATGTTTTTGGGGTATGGGGGGGGTCTGAGACCCGGAGTAATCTGCGGCCGCGATGATGGTCTAGCTTCAGCAGCTATATTACCTACGGGTGCGTTCGTTAGTATTAACTGTGTGGTCGGGAGTCACTGGCACAGACTGGACCGCTGGTGAACAGCTGTTAGAACGAGCAGAGCGTGATGTGCACTGAAAAGTTTTTCTGTCGCAATATTATCGTTGAGCTGGCTAACTAGCATACATTGTCACTATCTGCTAACGTTAGCTTTAGCCTTCGTTTTCTAATAGTTTTTTTCATAGGCTATAAACAGGTGGTATAAGTATAGATCTTGTTCTTGAGTAAAAGTAGAAGCACTCAGATCTTGTACTTGATTAAAAGTAGAAGTACTCAGATATTGTACTAGAGTAAAAGTAGAAATACTCAGATCTTGTACTAGAGTAAAAGTAGAAGTACTCAAATCTTGTACTTGAGTACAAGTACTCAGATTTGAGTCAAAGTAGAAGTACCAGAGTGTAGGAACAATCCTGCAATCAAAATGTTCCTCAAATAAAAGTATTATCATCAAAATATAGTTAAAGTAGCGACAGTAAAAGTAGAAGTACTCAGATCTTGTACTTGAGTAAAAGTACCAGAGTGTAGGAATAGCCTACTCTGTTACAGTAAAAGTCCTGCCTTCAAAATGTTCCTCAAGTAAAAGTAGAAAAGTATTCTCATCAAAATATAGTGAAAGTAGCGACAGTAAAAGTAGTCGTTGTGCAGATTGGTCCATTTCAGAATAATTTGTTTTATAATGATTGATCATGAAAGTGTTCTCAAAGCTGGTAAAGGTGCAGCTAGTTTGAATGACTTTGTATACTGCAGGGTAGCTTGTGACTTTACTCCAGGTGGAACTAAAGTCTGATTTAACACTTGGTTATATTTCACATCATTCATCCAGATCTGTAAAGTAACTAAAGGGATTAAATACATGTAGTGGAGTAGAAGTGCACCATTTACATCTGAACTGTAGGCCTAGTGGAGAAGAAGAACAAAGTAGCAAAACATTGAAATAATTAAATAAAGTACAAGTATCTCAAAATTGTACCCAAGTACAGTACTTGAGTTTATGAACTTAGTTATTTTACACCAGTGGCTATACAGATAGAAAGACTAAGCCTTGCACAGAGGCATGAAAATACATTTTCAAAATGCTCAACAGTGCTGCCAGAATGATAAACGGACTGCTACACAATTAAAATAAATGCTTTTATATATTTCTATTAGATGTGACTCTTTGGCGTTTCTGTTATTACTAACTGCTGCTTTAGTTGTTCTGACTGCTACAATCCTGTTATTCCCAGTGCTTGAATTGGAATGAAAAAGGTGCCAGTACTCTAAAATCAGCAACTTTTTCAAGTCAATTTTATATATACAGCCCACAAACAAGAATTTGGCTACTATAATGCTGGTGGGTTTGTCTCTTTACTACTGTATATTTTAGAAAGGTTCACTGTACTTAACATTTTTTATGATAGGCAGCGGATATGGCTAAAGCTCAGTAAGGTCAATATTAACTGAAAATATAGCAATCAAAGTCTAGATCTTCTGCTGAAGACACATGAAGCAGAGACCTTTCAGGTGAGAGCCCCTCTGGTGGTGTTCAACATTAATGACAAGGAAACAAAGCTCTGGTCAGAAGCATTTTTTATAAAAAGCTTTAACAAAATTAAGTATTTCTGTACATTTTGAATGCAATCTAACTTTCCAACTCAGAAAACGAAAAACGAAAAAGTGCCAAAAGTCTTCTCACATGGCTGAGCTGCTTTGCAATATACTTCACCACTGAAGAATACAAATATGTATAAAGTAAACTATGATGCAATCTAACTTTCCAACTCAGAAAAATGATAAAGAGCATGAACAAAGAACATGTAAAAACAAATGCAAAATTTGCACAATCTAAAATGAGAAACTGTAACTGCAAGTAACAAAGTCTGAGCCATGGTAAAGAGTTACATTGAACACCAAGCTGATCAGATAACTCCCTGGTTGGTCTGAAGTCCTTCTATCTCCAGGATCTGTACAAATCGGCACATTATGCCAAAAGTCTTCTCACTGGGTGAGCTGCTTTGCAATATACTTCACATTCTTAGAAAAGGCTCCAGAAGGCCTTGGGGACATCAGACATCAGGGGCTGGAGCTGGACAGGCTCTTTCATCAGCACTTCTCCTTCCCTTTGCCAGCCAGGACCTCACATACTGTTCCGGATTGAACTGTCCTAGTGATGGTCCATTACATTTAATGAAAACCAGGCTGGACAGTCGGCTGACAGAGAGAGCATTCCTTTTTGCAGTAAGGATATCGTTCATGCAGCTGAATGCCCGCTCACACTCACTAGTGGAGACAGCGATGGTTCGGACTGCTTTCAGTAGAGGCTCCATGGCAGCAGGTGTACGGGATGCCCTGGTTTCCTTGTATTCGCGAAAGCCCTGAACAGTCTCTCTTCTGTCCACTTTCAGCACTTCGCACAAACGTAGCACCTCTACGTCCCCATACTGTACGTCTAACTCCTCTTCAGGCCAACTTCCAGGATGGATAACTTTCATGTCCTGGATTAGCTGATTGTCCCGGGCCTCCCGGCCATGTAATGGGATTTCTCTTGTGCTGACATGAGAGGAGGTTGTGGAAGTCATTCTGTGTCTCAGATTCTCTACCATACTGCGGAAAAACTGACCTGCATGAATCTGTACAAGCCTGCCATTCTCACGCAGGGCAACACCCTTGAAGGACTTCTCAGCTAGAGCTGTATGAACTGTAGTCATGTGTGGGCCAGGCATGGTGACCATGAATTCAAAAACTCGTATTTCTCGAGTTAAGAGCCTATCTGCTGTAGGCAGTGTCATCTCTCTTTTTTGGAGTTGCCGAGAGAGGTCGCTGAGCTCTGTGAGCGCATCGTACATCAGTCCCAGATTGCTGACAAACGTTGCAGATGTGAGCACATCATCCAGGCCCTTGTACTTTGCTCTGTCTCTGGAATCCCTGCTCGTGTCGTTTGCAGCATTTGTGAAGTGATCATGAAGCACTCGGTAGTTTTCCCAGACTGCTCTGACGCTCCTTTCACTTGAAGCCACCCAGCGGATGGACAAAACACGCCCTATCACCAGGAGACGCTGTCCGACTGCTTGCGCACACTGCGCTAACTGCCTCTGATTTTTGGGGGAGGCATGGAACAAGGAATAGAGTTTGTCAAAAAAGATCTGGAAATGATTGAGCCCTGAGACCTCCTTGACCACATCCCCAACTGCCAGCTCTAGACGATGATTGGAGCAGTGCCACACAAACAGGCTTGGGAATTTACTACACAACTGGGTAGCAACGCCTGTTCTCTTCTCTAGCATGACTGAAGCCCCATCACATGCAAAAGAAACGAAACACTGACCTAAAAAGTCCTCGTTAAAATCTCTTCCAAGACACTCCATTAACGCCTTTGTGATGTCATCAGCCGTTGTTCCATCCAACTCGATCAGCTCCCAAAACAACGTTTCGGGCTCAGCATCAGCTAATGCTGAGCGTAGACACACAACAAGCACCGTTTTACCACTAATAGTGGTAGATTCATCGACCAAAACACAGAGTTTTCTTTGGTTTTCTGTAATGTCTTTTGCCATTTTTTTCTTCAGCTCATGAGCTATGTGGTCGATGATTTCGCCACAGGTTTTATTGGAGTGCAAAACCCTGCCCACGTTCAGCCCATTCAGTTTCTGTACATTCAAATCAATTGGCATGTCTGTGAATGGCCGGCTATGTTTGCCAATTTTATATGCCGTTCGAAAAACTCTGATAGTGGTGTCTAATTCAGATTTATGCATAGACTGCACTTGATGTTGAATAGTTTCACGTGAAGCAGATGTAAGGATGTCAGCAGCTTTTACATGGGCTTGTGATTCTTTATGTTCTTTGATTTTTTTTCTCAGGCTAGCTTGTTGTTTGCCCTTGTCAACACCGAAATGAGACACTACACACTCACCCCATTCAGTTGACAGTTTCAGTCCTTGTCCAGTGTGTATTCCCAAAGATTTGACATCTCTGCATATCCGACATCCTAGCTTCTTATCTTTAAGAAGGAGCCATGCATTGGTCTTGCAAAAATATTGCACCTGGTCCGTTGTCCAGCAGTCAGGTGCATCGCTTTGCCCGGTGTTGGTGGTGGCAGTTGCGCCAGCAGCAGCTAACTTTAGAGGCTCTGGAGGAGGCGGCGGAGCTAGTGCTAATGCTAATGCACTAGAACTTGGAGCAGGAGGATCAACCAAAGAAAGCTCCCCATCAGACACAATTTCCAACACAGGCACAGCATTCTCTGTATTTGAAGTTTCTTCCGGCGACAACCGCTGTCTTTTTGCACTTTTATTAATCCACGCTAACATTTTAGAAATGCTAATTTGTGACGTGACTTGCTTTCCTTCTCTCGGGGGCGTGCCTGCTCTGTTCTATCACTCTACATAGCCACCCACTGGGTGGGAGTTGCACTGCATAAACACAACACACGTGCATCTAGGTATGTAAATTGTAAAGCATTAAAACATGGTTTTACTAACAGTTTTCAGTATGTTGTTACTTCGGCATTATTATTATTATTTTGAAACGTGTATTACTATTAAATCACGGTCAAATAGGTTAATTTTGACATAGTCGTTTCCACCACAGTATTTACATGGAGAATATAAGCCCCGCCCCCTCTCCAGCACGTTCTGTTTGAATGACAGGAGTAAACAGCTGACAGCCGCTGTGAAACTCCAGCGGTTAGAGCGATGAGAATGTCCGTTCGGCACCTCATGACGCATCTACTGAGTACCGGGCGGCTGTATATATATATATGGATGTATAATAAGAACGGCGGGAGAGTGTTGAGTACTGGCACGGTGCATGAGTACCGGAGTACCGCCAGCATGCCGGTACTGAGCAAGAAGTGCCGGTACTCCATGGGTCAGAACCAGAAGTGCCGGTACTGCGTACCGGTGAGTACCGGCCCAATTCCAGCACTGGTTATTCCTCATTTTAAAGTCGATATTCCGTGGGGTCGGGGGGGCTCGGATGCTTGTCACCTTTTTCATACCTGATGAGTTTGCATTCCTGAAGAGAATAAATAAAAGTAGACTCAATGGATATAAAATTGGGGTGCTGGGTAAGATATGAATAATTATAATTTGATAGATGCATGAGGTCTATTTGAAAAGGTCTCAGATTTAGCATTACAACTCGCGTTTATTGCAGGAACTCACAGCATTTAAGAATGTGCCTTCAGGTTTTGTCACTACCTGATCTTCCGGGTCACTCGATTTATTCAGGACCCCCTCGATCCCTAAAGGTCGCACCCATTTATTTTGATTTAGTTTCGCTGATTCTCCATCCGTGCCTTCATTTGAGGAATTGATTGTAAGTAGCTAAGCATTATATCTGATCAGTATGCTATAGGTTACAGTATTGGGGGGGGGGGAATTGTATAGCACACCAGGCGTTTATCTTCTTTTGGATGTTTAAAACTAAACTGGTCTTATGTTAGTGCGTTTTTATGGAAAGCATTTAATAGGATATAGAAAATGACAATGTAAGAGTAAATGCAACTTATTCAAAGTGCGAGTTTGTCTCAAACCAAAGTACAAAATGGAACCGCGAAATGCGTAGGCCTACATGTCTTCGAATTATAATATCTCGCTCGGATTTTAAGTAACCTAGCCTATAAACTCTATTCACAGAACATGTAAATTACGGTTTAAAAAGCCTTCCTAATTTAAAATATGTTTCAGCAACACGGAAGACAATTGACCCTGTGCTGTTACAATTGCTCCAGCTCCTGGGGGTAGATGTACATTTTTTTTAGTCCGACTGATATTTAAAAAAAATGTTTTACAGCATGCTGCCAGTCTCTGCCTCACTCCCGTAAAACAACGACAAATCAAACTAACAAAACGTAGGCCTACAGACTTTTTTTTATTAGGTTTTCTCGTTATTCGTCGTTTGATTCAGACAACAACAACAACAACGGAAAAACGGCTCTGGTTTTCCGTTTTAAATGAAAAACGGAAAAAGGCTGGTATTTCCGTTTTTTGGATTTTGGTTTAAACGAAAATTCAAACTGACCGTGTTTGTCAATTGCATCGGATGTGTGTCTCAGTTTTGCTTCTTCAAATTGCGTGTGTGTAAGAGGAAGTGTCTTGAGGTTGATAAAAGCCCTCCGTGACAAACTCACATTTCTCATCTTAGATTCAGATGCCTAAAGTGATTATGATGGTGGATAACCTTTTGTCAGTTTCATTACAGATACCACAAAGGGAATGAACTCTCATCTTATGAGCCACTTTACAGAACGCTGCAAGCCGAATCCTTTCGGTAAGATAAAGCTTTCATAATTTAAATGTCCTCTTTTCTAAATAGACATAGAGAACATTTCATATCGTAAAAATGGTTATCTGCATAGATGTCCTTACTTCTTATAATTAACTTCACAAATATAAAGTGCACTTAAACTTACAAAAAGAGAATATGACTTATTGCAAGTCACTGAATAAACATTCTTCAATTTACAGCAATGGTACGATCTGTGTGAAAGAAGCTTGACAACAAAATAACCTTCAGCTGAGATCAAGATGGAGAAGAACTCCTTTCACTGTGGGGCGTTTCAAGTGGCTCTGCTGCCCTCGATGTATGGGGTGGAGTTCATCGTGGCCCTGGCAGGAAACATGTTTGCCCTTTGGCTGCTGGTGGTCAGAGAGAAAAGGAACTGGCACACTGGGGTGGTCCTGTCCTGTAACCTGGCCATCAGTGATCTGCTGTATGTCCTGACCTTGCCTTTGCTGATAGTCTACTACTCCCTGGGGAAACACTGGGTGTTCGGTGATGCCTTGTGTAAAATGGAGAGGTTTCTTTTCTCCTGTAACCTGTATGTAAGCATCTTTTTCATCATGGCGATAAGTGTGAACCGATGTGTGGCCATCGCTTGTCCCTTCTTCACCCGGTCCTATGTAGAGCCTGCCCACGCCAAGGTCGTCAGTGTCATCATCTGGATTGTTGTGGGAGTCATTTCCTGCCCTGAGTTGAAATTTGCCTCAGTTAACTTCAATATGCAGTTTGTGCACAATAACAACACTCTGTGTGTGTCCGCCTTTCGCAAGGATGGACGTCCTTACTTCTACTACAAAATATTCCTTGCTGTGTTTGGTTGTGTTCTTCCCTATGCTGTTACTTTCACTTCCTACTGTGTGTTTATTTCAGTGATTTGGAAAAATGTCAGTATAACCACCCTGGAGAAACGCAAGATAGGCCTGTTGGTCGGATCAGTGATTGTGCTGTATGCCATTTCATTTGTGCCTTACCACATCCTTCAAATCTATCACTTGTATCTGAAAATCAATAAACAAACAAACTGTTGGGTGTACGACATGTATCAGGTGTCCAAGGGACTTGCAACTCTGAACATGTGTATCCATCCCATCCTATACATGGCTTTGTTTGACAGTATAAGAGTAGCATGTTGTGGGAAGAGCTCAGAGGAAAAACAGCTGGGGGTGATAAGAAAGTAGAGCTGCTGATGCTTGATAATCCACACAATGTCATGCTGTAAAACTAGCTTTTATGTTGTGCGTTGTTAATGCTGACATTTCTTTTTATATTAACTTTGAAACAAAAATAAATCATCTGAAATAAAGAATGACTTGTTGTTGTAGGGTGCCTTGTTTTTAGTCAAGTCAGCGTTGTTGGTAGCAGTACGTTTCATTACAGAGCAAACTCCCCACTTTTACATGATTGAACAGTGGACCTTTTGATAAATAAAGTTTAAAAATCAGTGTAATAAATGAAATCAAACCAGTCATCTCTGTGATGAATTCTTCAAAAATGTTTAATGAAGCGATGTCGACTTATGATATCCTAATCACATAATTGATATTAGTATAAGGTATTCAGATAGCCACAACCCAAAAAATAAAGTAAAAATACACAGAATCGTAGGAACATAAAACATATCAGCAGAAATAGTTTTTCTTTATTTCCCTGAAAATGTGAGCTGAAATCCTAAAATAAAACACTTCTCAGATAAAACAGTTGTTTGGTGTCTGAGTGGGAGCTGGTTACTGTCCCTATTCCTTTCTATAGTACAACCTATATCAAACATATTTACGATGTCAAACATCTTCATCAAATTATAAATCTGAAAGAAAATATGACATGATTGATTACACATTACTTTCTGTCAGCCCTACAACAGGACTCTTATTGTGAAGCTTAAATGTAACAGACGCGGTCCTTTTATTGTGAAGTTTAACCGGAAGTGTTTGGATTGGCGGCTCGACTACGCTCCTCGGCTAGCACTTCTCCGCTCTTTACGGTCCTGAAGCTAAGCTAGCCGAGAGGATGCCGTCGATGGAATACGACGAGTGAGTGCTATTATAAACATTTCATAATTTCTACTTGTGCGAGAGGTCTTTATCGATAAATCTAATGTTGCTTGTCAATCTGTACTTTCCAGTTCCAAGCCCAGCTGGGCAGACCAAGTGGAGGAGGAAGTAGATGAAGGTAAGGAGCTAACATTAGTTAGCTAAAGCTAGCTCCTCTCTGTGACCGGAGGAGGAGGCCGGCTAGGCAGCTTCAACTTCCACGTGGTTGCTGGCTTTAATACTAGAGAAAAATAAATAAACGTAGCTGTGTTGTCCGGGTATATTATGTTCAAACTGCTTGGTTATTACGTTTGCGTCACTGACATACAATAATGATTGTATTGATGAAAAGTGTAGCTAGTCGACATATGCTAGACAGTGACGTAGGCAGTGTCATACACTGCTAACGGCAAGATGGCTAAAAGTTAGCAAGATAGCCTCGTCCCAGGCCTTTGTAATATGTAAACATCTATGAAATAAACATACTAACCGAAACGTGTCACTGTCTTTATAAGGATACGCATTTCCATTTGGTTGTAAAGCAAGTCATTAGTTCAGAGCTGGAGATGTGATGAAGAGATGTGTTGTCTGCATAGGACAGTGAAGTGTCGCCAAATAAACGTTTTGTTCATTTAGTAGTGGACCAACACATGCAAAGCCTCTTACAAGAGTGCATCGTTTTCTTTTCCCTCTGGCTTGTCTAACTTGACTGTATATTTTTTTTATCAGGCACACTACCCCCTCCCAAGGAAATCATCAAAGGAAATATTAAGACCATCACGGAATATAAAATAGATGATGATGGGAAGAAGTTTAAGGTAAGTTGAGCTTCACTAAGGTATTCTTGCATCTGTCTAGATCAGAGGTGCCCAGTACGTCGACCGCGGGGGCAATGCTGGTAGATCGCGAGTCATTCATAAAAAAATAAATCCTGTTCCGTTAAAATAGACAAAACAGGTTTTGAACCCTCCTCCCTTGGCCTCCCTGCCACTTAATTCAGGAGTTTACTTGATTGACAGAAAAAGCGACCTATCGCTTTCCAGTCTGTTAACCCAGAATGCAAAGCGATACAAAATCAGTCAAGTGCCGGGAAAACTCAAATTAAGTTAAAGAGACAAACAAGAGACAAACAACAAAATGAGTGCGTGACCGAGCAAGAAGCTAAAGACAAACCACTTCCACCCAGAATGGGAGGAAGAATATTTGTTTGTGATGTCACATTCAAAGGTTATTTGCCTTATTTGTAAAGCAAGCGTCGCTCTGCCAAAGAAAGGTAACGTGGAGAGGCATTATCGGAGTGTTCACAAGGCATATGACAGCGACTTCCCTCCGAGTAGCGAGTTGAGAAAGAGAAAGGTCATGTATTATTGCTACACAAATATTATCTCGCAATCTTAGTGTCGCCAACTCGTTTCTAACATGCAAAAAGACAAACAAATGTCGGTGTATTTTCGAACTTTCCAATCGAGACGAGATCTCTCTCCCCCGTCTGTGCGCGAGGGGGCGGGGCAGTTTACACACACGCGGCTGCTACAAGCAGCAACACACGGAGGGGATGGCGGAAAGAAGCGCTCCAAGGTGTGGTTACATGTTACCCGTCTTGAAGTGGACAATGCTCCTTGCCAAGAGAGTTCAGCATGTGAGGGCGGTAACACGAGCAATGTGTCTAAACATTTAGCAAAAGTGCTCCACATTAAGACGGAGGAATGCACCGGGTTCGACCTTCTTTCTAGCAGCTCTGTAGCCCCTCCCATCCACGAGTAACGTTTCCACGTCAGGTGTTATGTATGCTAGCAGCAACACACGCAGTTAACTTAATGATTCAAACATGGGTTAATGATTAGAGGTAACTGAGTTACTCTTTATTTTGTTAAAGTTTCAGCTATTCTGTTCACAGTTCTGTCATCAGATTATTTAATACGATTTGTTAAAACATTGTTGTTTCTTTTGATGTGAAATATTATTTATTTAATTTAAATAAAAAGCAATGTTAGTTTTGTTCACAATTTGTTAATTTAATAATATATGTATTTTTGAATCAAGTATTCATCTTTATTGTCTTCATTGTTAGTTTCCACATGCCTAAAACAACCTCAAGCTAAATCTAAAAGTTGATGGCTAAACAAGAGGGTTTGAGAAATTGTGCAAGGCATACAGTAATAGTCTGAATAGTCGATTAGTCGTTTCATTAATCGATAGATTCATCGATTATCAAATTAGTCGTTGCAGCCCTATTATCCCATGTATAAATAAAACGTGTTATTCAGCAACCCTTGCAATTTGGGATTTTATTTTTGGTTGGTAGACCTCGGTGAGCTGGTCATTTCAAAAGTAGCTCACCAGCCCAAAAAGTGTGGGCACCCCTGGTCTAGATAGTTCATAATGCTGCAGTGCTTTGGCAGCATAACAGGCTTTGACATCGGCTATAAGACCTTATGGTACAGAGGAGTTCATTTTCAATAAAAAAGGATTAGTATGGTTGTAGACTAATTCATGAAAATGCTGTTAAAAAATAATCTGTACTGTGATAATCAAGTAGTCATCTGACTACACGTTGGTTCTCTTCATACGTTACAATAAATTGAATGTCAATTGGATAGAAATCAGCGCGATAAATTGAGAATGTTTTTTTGGGCACAGTTGTCAACTGCTTATTTTTGATAATTTTGAGCTGCAACAGTCATCACTATGAAAGTGATTATATAATACTATACAAGCTTTAAACTGTAGTACCGCAGTAGTTTCAACACAGAAATACAAGCATTTTGCTTCTTTTACATATTAAATGGATTTAGCATTCCTTGCCTATTTGTCCCTAAGATTGTGCGGACCTTCAAGATCGAGACAAGGAAAGCCTCAAAAGCTGTTGCCAGGAGAAAGGTTTGCATTTACGTCTATTTGCCTTCACTTCAAATTGATTTAGATTGTGGGTTAGGTCAGGGTCCATATCTGATATTGCTTGCTTGTTTCAGAACTGGAAGAAATTTGGCAACTCTGAGTTTGATGCAAAAGGTCCCAATGTTGCCACCACCACAGTCAGTGACGATGTCTTCATGGTGTTCATCTCCAGCAAAGAGGCAAGTATGCTTTGAGGACCACATAAAACATGCTGAAATGCATTAATACGGTCTTGATTTGTTATTTTCTTGGTTATGCTTGTTACTGAGTTTCTCATCTTACGTCTTGCAGGACTTAAATGCCCAAGACCAGGAAGAGGATCCCATGAACAAATTGAAAGGACAGAAGATTGTGTCTTGCCGTATTTGCAAAGGCGACCATTGGACCACCCGCTGTCCATACAAGGACACCCTGGGCCCCATGCAGAAGGAGCTGGCTGAGCAGCTTGGGCTTTCCACAGCAGACAAGGACAAGCCCGCTGGCTCTGGTACATCCACACGCTATTCAAATCATTGAAATTTAGATCTGTCATTCCTGACCCACTTGGTTTTTGGACCTTTCTAAAGTCATGACTAATATGGCCTGTTTCTCCGTTGCTCCACCAGGAGAGCCTGAGCCGGCACAGCCTGCGCAGAGCAAGACTGGGAAGTATGTCCCCCCGAGCCTGAGGGATGGAAGCACGCGGAGAGGGGAGTCCATGCAGCCCAACCGGAGGGGAGGATGTACGTTAAATCAGACTTTCTATATGCCAATTCTTTACATAAATCATTTTTCATCAACAAAGCTTTGCCCAGTATTGATGCTGTATTTTTGCCCCAACAGCTGATGACAATGCCACTATTCGTGTGACCAATCTGTCTGAGGACACCCGCGAGACGGACTTGCAGGAGCTCTTCAGACCATTTGGCTCCATCTCCAGGATCTATCTGGCCAAGGACAAGAATACTGGGCAGTCCAAGGTCAGTGCTGAGCCTCAACAAACAAACACACCTGCTATTTACAAAAACAATCGGAGGAAAGAAGGAAGCAAAGTAGCAACACTGTAGAGCAGGGGTAGCCAACACGGTGCCCGCGTGCGGGCACTCAGTCGCCCGCAGGAGCAACGTGAGGCGCCCGCCGGGCACGTTCTAAAAATAGCTCGCCAAGAATATCCAAAATGTATAAAATACACAAAACAAAAAAGGAAATGTAATTAAAAGAATCGACCCTATGCATAAACTAAACCTAAATCATAGCGAACTCTATCTACTTACTACAACTCTATATCTATCTAACACCCCTCCTCCCCCCACCCCCACAATGAATATCGACCAATCACGTTCTTGCTTGATTTGCGGGACCAGCGTTGCAGTCGGGAAGAAAAGCAATGTGGCACCTCCCCGCTGATTTTCGTTCTGGCAGAATCTACGCAACACATCAGCCCCATTGAACAGCCTATCGTGCCAGCCTATACAGCACATGAGGGCCAGAGTTTTACTCTGTGTGTTGTAACTTGCATATATATTTATTCCACTTGACGCACACACACGCATGGCGTAATCTCCAGGGGGGACAGGGGGGGGGACATGTCCCCAGCACTTTTCGAAATCCCGTTTGTGTCCCCCCACTTTACAAATATGTTTATTATTATTTTTTAACGTAAGCCGTCACACAGCGTGTGTGAGAGAGAGAGAGAGAGAGAGCACCCCTTTATCTATTTAATATAGATAAAGTAAGAAATCATTCCAATGTGTACAATAGGACAGTACAAAAAACAGTTTAAAAGGGGAGTGATTAGTAAAATATGCATAAATAAAAAGAAAGAATGCTAACTAGGTAACACAAGATAAGAATAAACAAGTTTAAATGATTTGTTATTGGTTGTGATCATATTCTAAAGATGTTTGGATTATTCAAAAGTATACAGCTCCCTTTCATCTGAGTGTTGAGAGCTGTATCCATACATTCATTTTGTGCTCAAAGTGCACCAGATTGATGCATTTCACTTCAACATTATAAAAAAAAAAAAAAGTCTTTCCGGACCCCCCTAGAGGAGGTGAGGTCCCCCCTAGAGGAGGTGAGGTCCCCCCTAGAGGAGGTGAGGTCCCCCCTAGAGGAGGTGAGGTCCCCCCTAGAGGAGGTGAGGTCCCCCCTAGAGGAGGTGAGGTCCCCCCTAGAGGAGGTGAGGTCCCCCCTAGAGGATGTGAGGTCCCCCCTAAAGGATGTGAGGTCCCCCCTAGAGGAGGTGAGGTCCCCCCTAGAGGATGTGAGGTCCCCCCTAAAGGATGTGAGGTCCCCCCTAGAGGAGGTGAGGTCCCCCCTAGAGGAGGTGAGGTCCCCCCTAGAGGAGGTGAGGTCCACCCCCAAATAAAGCAGGTTAAAATAATTAAATTGATGTTCTTTTAGTAAGCACTGCAAACGGGTCCCACAGACCCAAACAGCACAAAGGTTAAAGGTCAGCATATAATAATGTTAAAATGTGCTAAATATATACACTGCAAAAAACAAAAAAAAGGAGTAAAAGTAGCCCCCGACTTGTTTTATTTTTTGAAAGTAGCCCTCATCCTAAAACAGGTTGGTGACTGTAGTGGTCACTCAAAGTATGTACTATTGAGTTTTCGCACAGATGACAATGACCAACTGTACTAAGAAATAATCACACACAATTGAATTTAGGAAACAAATGGACTAAACAGTAGAACCTGCTTTTTTTTTAATGTTTCTCTGTTTTGTCTTAATTGCATGTAAGCTGGATGTATATAGTCTTTTTTATAGTCTCATACTTGTGTTTTGTTTGAAGATAATTATATGACCTAAACATGATAGTTATAATTCAATAGAAATAATAATGGTCAGAAACACAGCCGGCTCCAGTTGTACCATCCATCAACCGCCCACTTTGTTCTCTGCAGGGATTCGCCTTCATCAGTTTCCACCGCCGGGAGGATGCAGCGAGAGCCATCGCAGGAGTGTCAGGATTTGGATACGATCATCTTATTCTCAATGTTGAATGGGCCAAGTAAGTAACTTCAGTTTTGTCAAAGTGTTACATGTGTTTGTTTTTTTATTCTAGCTAACAACCTTATTTATTTCTCTCTGCAGACCGTCAAACAACTGAGGAGTCCATCAGAATATATTCCAGGATGATGCCAGTTTTTATGGTTTTGGTAAAACATGGCTGTTACCTAAATAAAGAGAATCACAATTGTCATCACCATTCCCTTGTTTCTTCTAGTGTGGCATTTGTAAGCAGGCTTTACACTTACTGAACTTTCACTTATAGTTGGAGATTAAGTAGACCCGTGTGTTTCATACACTCTTTTAAGGAAAGGGAACACAGATTCTTACCACTCAAGCCACACGTCTGCTTTCTGTTCTGCATTGTAATTCAACTCTGAAGATAGCATGTATTAAACCCCAATCAGAAGAACTTTGGGTGAGCAGTTATTGAAAGAGTGATCTGTTTGAAGCCATATCAGTACAGTATTCTGACTGGTGTTTCATTAAATATTAATGTGTTTGATTCAACCAGTTAAGACCAGACAAAACACTTGGGTAAATCAAATCTTTAAAATGTAGGTAGCACATTTTCTTTGAAACATTGCCTATTGTGACATACAGGTATTTAAGACTAACAGACTGCAGCATTGTATTTATACGTAGATTAGTCTTAGCCGTTTTTCCCCTCAAGATCGACAACTCAAAGTACTACCTGCTCGTATTTACATTACTTCAATAACACTTTAAAGCAGGGGTGTCAAACTCAATTTCGTTGTGTGCCACATCAGCATTTCTGGCAGTGGCTTGGACCGTAAGGTCGCTGGTGCAAGTCCCCGAACAGACCTAAATATGGAGTGTGCACTGCTACTTGGAGAGGTCCCAGTTCACCTCCTGCCCTGGTGTCCTTGAGCAAGGCACCTGACACCCCGCCAGTTCCCTGGGCGCTGTGCAATAGCTGCCCATTGCTCCTAGTACTAGGATGGGTTAATGCAGAGAACTAATTTCACTGCTCTGCGTGTGACCATTAAAGAGGGTTTCATCCCTCATTTTTCATTATGGATGCACTCAAAGGGCCGGTCGTAACTTCAAAACTATAAAATGTATTGGATTATCGGATAGAGTAAAAACTTAATTAACATCTGAAAGCAGAAGTCTAGGGAAAATAATTGCAAGACTCTTCAGTGGCTTGTCACAAAATAGATGTAGATTATGGGCAACGTGCTTCTGTAAAGCGGCATCCAACCGTATAACAAGCATTCTATTCTTTGCACGCTCTTGCGGGCCACATACAATTGATTTGGCCTGCGGGCCTCAAGTTTGACACTCCTGCTTTAAAGGATTAATCCTTGGATATACTCGAACTATTTTATCTTCAATGGGAGAGAAAACTAAAAATATGGATGTTTCAAAAGGTTGATATTTTCTATTATTGATGACTTGTGTTCTGCTAACTGCTCAAACTTTAACATTTTGTTAATCCATATATCCACTGTATGCCCACAGTTTGAAGTTTAGATTATAAACAATCATTAGGCTGTGATCAACTCGGGTCACAACTCAATTTTTGCAGGAGTTAAAAGTTTAAAAACGAAATGTTCTTGCTACTTTGGGGACCAACATCACACATGAAAACCGATGGGGTTATTAAATCCACACGTCTAAGCTTCCAAATCGCAGCCAATTGATGCACTTGGTAGGCGAGTAGGTACTGTGAAACCCGTTTTAGGCTATTTTGAAGTGAGAGGTCAAGCAGTGTCTGTAAATGTGGCTAATCAGCTCTTCCCAGTTCACTCTAGCTGGAGGGCAGCCTCTTAAAGACAGCAAGGGATCACAGACTCATGCAAGTCACAAGTACATTTCATAAGAGCTTTATTTGAAATATTACACATATAAAAACTACATACAATTTGATCCCACATGAAGTCTACCTTTCTCAACACAATGATTAAAAGCACAGTTTAAAACAAACATGGAATGGCACTGCACTGAATGTTCATGGCGGCCACTTAGTGACGCAGTTAAAAGCCAGATTATTTAAAACAAATGATTCCCTGACACGCAGCGTCAGGTTTGTTGCACAGACCTCACTTGAAATGGAACCAGGGACTAATCAGAGGCCTCCATCTTCTCTTGTTTGACAGTCTCTGCAGAGAAGGAAAGGTGATAAGGATTTATCTTCACTTGTAAGGTCAATCATGGAAAGTTACATTCAAATGGATGGCTCACCTGATGCTTGTTCTTCCTTCAATCTCTGCATGATACACTTCTTAAGCTCCAGGCCGATGGCCCTGGAGAGGGGGGGGGGCACTGCATTTCCAACCTGGCAGAAACAACAACATTTGGCATTCTGTTGTAGTTTTGTTACGAGCGACATGATAAATGCAATTCCAAAATGTCGTGCACGTGTCTCCTTGGTCTACTCAGAATAATTACTGACCCACAGCATTTGGTGGTCCTTTAACCAGACCTTAAGCCCTGATGAACAGCAGGACATCCTAAAACTGAGCTGCCGGTATCATTTAGGAACCAAAGGATAAAAAGGAAGACCATTTCCCAACTGCCTGCTTTCAAGGAAAGTTACCTGTCTGTGTTTGTCCAGGGTGCTTCCAAAGAAGCGGTAGGTGTCGGGGAATCCCTGAGAGCGAGCACACTCCCTCACACTGACCACTCGGTGCTGCTCAGGGTGCAGGACGCGGCCCTGAAAACAAACGCGCTCAGATTAGGATGCAACTACAGGATATCTGATTCAGGGCTTGAAAGACAAATGCACCGACGTCCTTTTGTAAAATGTCCATAATTGTAAAAATGTTAAGCAATTTCTGATTTCTGGGTAACCCAGACAACTCTTACATTTGACAGAATTCAGTTTTTTTATCCAATCTACACAAAAGGCAGGATGTTTCAAGGGAGTGTATTTATAAATGATCTTATTTATAGAAAGTTGAGGTACCTGCTTGCCCATGGGTTCAGGGTTGGTAACCGTGGTGCTGAAGAAGCCGTCCCACTCCAACCTGCCGTAGAGTCCGGCCCAGTGATTGTGGCGGTTCCCGGTGTGGGGGAGACACCAGGGGATCAGGGTGTTAAACTGCCGGTCTGCAGGGTCGCAGGGGGTCCCTACAATGACAAACATGATCAGAAATGCCTCCACACTGCAAATGTAATCATTAATAAAGTAGTAAACTCAACCTCCATACCTGCTGAACACGCGCAGACCCCTCTGAGGGCCCCGGTGCTGCTGCGGCCGTTCTTTTTATCTGGGTGCGCGAAACGCAGTTTCTTGGAAATGGTGCCATCTCTCAGACGGACCTCCATGTTGGGCAGGTCCCTCCAATCAGAGCCCGGCGCCAACGGGATGTGACGCATTCGCCCTTCAACCAGAGCACTCATGTCCTGACAACAACAAAGAGCTCTTGTTACAAACATAGCTTTGACATACATTTACAGAAGTAGGATAGCGTTACAATCCAACATTAACATCACGTTAAGATTAGGGCCGGGACTCGATTAAAAAAATTAATCTAATTAATTAGAGGCTTTGTAATTAATTAATCGAAATTAATCGCATTTTTAATCACATATAAATATTTGACCTGAGAACAGTGAGAAGCAATTTTTTTCACATGGATTTTAGTATACCATTAAGCGCATTCACACCGCAGTACTTTTCCCACAAAGGTTCATGAGAATTTAGTTCATGAGAACTCTTTGAACCTGGGGGAGGATTAGGCAAATGAAGCCGCTGACGTCACTTCTTCTTCTTCTGCTTTGGGTTTACTGGCAGGCCGCAAACCACTTCACGGCGTATACTGCCGCCCAAAGTCCCCGGCCGGAAGTCCCCGGAGTTGGGGACTGGCTTCAGTAGAAGCTGCTGGGAGTCCCAGCAGCTTCTACTGAAGCCTTCCGAGTAAATCGCCAGAACGCCGACACCTCCTCATCTCCACCGCTCCCATGTTTTATTTTGTGTTGCCATAAGTTAGTCTCTCTGCGTTTCTGCGCTGGGCTAATGCTAATAATGCTAATGCGAGGATAATAAAATGGCGGCTTCACAAAACTTTTTGGGAGTTTTACGGGGCGTGGTTTGCAATCCTCCCAGCCAATCAGACATATAGCTCTTTTCTCACAAGAGAGTCGTACGTGGGGGTAAAAAGGTTCTCATGAACTAATTTTAGTACCGGCTCTTTTTGGTGTGAACGCGATAAAAGAGGCTAACGTCCAGGCTAGCTTCCACGCTAGCTGCTATATGTTTTGCATTGAGGTGATACTTGAGGCTTGATGTGCTGCGGTGATATGCAAATTCCTTTTTGCATAATTTGCACACAACCGTGCTCTTATCGACGCTTCCATCCGTCCGTTTTTTAAAACAACATTTCCCACTGTTGTTCACTGTGGTTTGTTGTTGTCTGAAGTCATGAACGTTAGTTGGTGCTCCAGTATAATCGGTACGCCTGAAACTCATCCAGTGAGAAACGTTCCGCGATGCAAAAATAAGTGCGATTAAAATGCGTTAATTTTTTTAACGCCTTAATTTTTGTGTAATTAATTAATCTTAATTAACGCGTTAAAGTCCCGGCCCTAGTTAAGATGAATATTTATATAAAGTGAGAGACGTCTCACCTTGCAGATATGATCTCGGAGGATTGGCTGGTACTGTGTGCCTCTGATCTGCCTCTGGAACCAGGACTGAGGCTCTCCGTTGTAGGAAATCTCCAACGATGCTGCACCATTGCGGATCTCTGGCAGGTCCGACATGGTGTCTCTGACGGTGATGGTTCTGTAGATTCCTCCATTACCTCTGTAGACAGAACATTACATTTAAATGTATGACCTAGAATTACACACTAATGAATAGTACTGTAGGGGAAGTTTATTACCTTGTGACATTACTGACGTATTTCTTTTCGTCCACCACCACGTTGAGAGAGCAAGCTCTAGGAGCGAACACATGCAGCGGCTCAGGGAAGCGAGGCAGCTTCTCTCCAGGAGCAGCAGCCAGGACGATGGCTCTGCGGCGGGTCTGAGCAACGCCGTACTGACCGGCCTGAGGGGGCAGCGTTCAGCAAATTAGTGATGGCGCAGACTTCTGCAGTCATAAACATTGGCATACAGGACTATCTATTTCATTAATCTGGGTGGGAGAATCATTGGTTAGTCTGCCTCTATATGACATCACATATATACAGTACGATCCGCCATCAGCCAGTCAAGTTGGGTCGGTCCAAAATGTGATCACTTTACAATTAGACCATTGTGTGTAATGGTCTAATTAGCATCTGATTTCTTTGAGTTATGGCCAATGATGTTTTGGGAGGTCAGTTGCATTGCATTTAAAGATGGCCAAAGGGGAGGTTTGTACACATTGGAAGAAATTCCCGGTTGGCTTTTACTCAGAATATAAAATAGTCAAATACATTAGGAGTTATGAGGCACTGTGCTGATATGCTTCGCTGGGAGGTTTACCATGTTGGAGGGAAAGGCATCCCCGCAAATGCCAAGAGTCAGAAGCACAATTTATTTTGATTGTTATTAAGTCCAGACCGGAAGGAAAAGCGTCCCTATAGTCAGACCCACCTGAAGGACACCAAAAGTACACTGGTAGCCCATGCGCACAAGACAGCGTAGAGTCAGCTTCAGAACCATGGAGCTTTTAAAGGAGACGAAGTTCCTCACATTCTCAAGCAGGAAGAACTTGGGTCTGTAGTAATCACAGTAGCTGCAAGAAAGGAAAACACATGTTCAAAAGGTGCACTTACTGCAGTGAACTTCATGTCAACAATACATCTCAAACGGTCAAGATGAGAATGTGGTCCGACACTGACCTGATATAGGAGACCACGAGCGAGTTCTTGAACTTGGAATAAGTGCGAGAGTTGAAGCGGTTCATCCCGCTGAAGCCTTGGCAGGGAGGGCCCCCACACAGCATCTCCACGTCTCCTTTCTGGGGTAGTTTCTGGCCGAGAGAATTGGTCTTCTCACCAGACATGACCAGCTTCAGCAGGACGTTGCAGTCCTCAGTGAACACTGTGGTGCCGGGGTTGTTGAGCCTGAAGGCCTGAGCGGCGGGCTCCCACATCTCTACGGCCCACAGAGTCTCATTCATACCTGAAACAAACCAGCAGTCGTGTTTTCAGCATTACATTGAAGGATACAATTACAGTTGTTCATTATTCTATGCGTGTCATTTTGTGGATTGGAAAACATTCATGGGTGGCACAGATCCAGCACTTACCAGCCTGGTGGAAGCCTTCAGAAAGGCCTCCGCAGCCGGAGAAGACGTCCAGCGTGCGGTACTTGGGCGCGTTAAGAGACTGTGCGTCATTCTGAGAGTCCTGAGGCTCCTGTGCCGCTGCAGCCTTTCCTTTGCCTTTACCTATAAAGATGAGCATTTTCAGTGAGCCTGAAAACAATAAGATCAAGGAATCTTTTTTTTTTTTTTTTTTAAATCAGGGATTTTCACCTTTGCCCTTGCCCTTCCCCTTGCCTTTAGTGACAGCCGAGCGAGCATGATTTGGAGGGTCTTCAAAACCTTTTGTTTTTGCGTTATAGGCCTGGGAGAGAGGTACATGTATAAGATCAGACACATCATTGAAAGCTGTTTTCATATAAGATCATTACAGTGCAGCATATACAGTGAATTCATGCAATGTTAATTGCAGCTTTACGTTTCCTCCCTATGCAGTGTTAACACCAACATGCTCGCAGTAAGGAGAGTTATTTAAAGATATGCCAACTTTAACAAAATGGAACACAGAAACAAATATGACCAAATGTACCTCCAAGAAGTAGAAGCGGTCAGGTCCACCACTGGAATAGTCCTGGACTGACTCATTTAGGTCTTCTGAATATTCTACTTGACAGCGCCCGAGCACCTCAGTCATGCTGACCGTCACCTCTTCATCACACCAGTACAGCTGATTGATGTCTGTGTGGTAACTGGCTTTGACTCCTTTGTGAGTGTTCTCAGGCCTGGGAGAGGATTCAAAAGCTAGTTCATTCTGAGAAATCATTCGTTACATAAAACAAAATAAACCCTGAATCAAAACCAATTTAGTTGCAATTTGTTTTACCTGTAAAACTTGTAGAGCCGCAGTTTGACCTCTGAGGCATCGGCTTTCCCGTTGCTACGCCTCTGACAGAGGATCTCCTTGATGCGACCGATGCGGAAAGGCTCTGGAGCGTCCTGGTTGGATCCCTTGATGTAGTCGGAGGACTTCCTGTAATATTCTGGATACAGGTCCTCGTCCACATCCTGTTTCCTATGGGAGCGCTTCACGGGACTGGCTGGCTTCACACTGAGAGTCGAAAACAGAGGCAGCGAGTCTCGTATACAGGTTTGTAATTGTACAAGTTTGAGTATATTAAACATTTGGATTGCCTTCACTCACCTGAAATTAAAAGCGTCAGGATGCAGGTAGACGCCGTCTCCCACCTTGAACTGATCCCCCTTATAGCAGGCCAGGGCATAACAAACCTTGGAGTCATGGTCCTTGTCCAGCAGGGGTTCAAACGCACGAGGGGTCTTCTGTTCCTTTTGCTCGTTAATCCTAGCACAGCTGTGACAGAACCTAAGAGCGAGGGTGACCAATCCACAACGAAGGGTAAAAAAAACATGACTGAAAATAAATAACTCGTGCAACTACATGTGGCTGGTGCTTACCCGAACTTGCAATCTTCTGTTGGATTGGTCTTGGGAGGAGACTCAAAGCGAGCGTAGTCTGTGTCATACCAGAACTGATAGAAGAAACTCTTCCCGTCATCCTCTATCACCTTGATTTCCTCATCCATCCCACCCTGATCAAATAAATGAACACGTGAGCATGAGAACAAATTACAAATGTTCGTGCAGTGAAGTTAACGTACCTCCATAAACCAGTTGTCAGACGGGGCCCTGTACATGACGTTAACTTTGCCTTGCACATAGTTGAGCTGCATGTCCTCACACTCGTCCACAAGCATGAGCTCCAGCGGGTCAGAAGACTCTCCCAGCACGGTTTGAGTCCCACGAAGGAACCAGTGGGCATGGAACATCTTCCCGGTGTGGTCCTCCCACAGTGATGCAATCCTGACATTAAACACAACATTAGATGTATACGAGCCAGTTACAAAACCTTACCATAGTCCATCAAGTCTAAAGATGTCTTACCTTGCCAGATAGAGGGGCACTGAGGGGTCTTCTGAGGAAACAGAGACACAGTCGCCCACTTCCAGCTCTTCATCATTCACACAGACCTTCCTGTAGTACTTCTTCTTTGCCTCAGTCTGAAGGGGGTTGGAGAAAAATACATTTAATATAAAACCACACAGCAAACAAATACTTCGTTACTTTGTACTTAGGAGAAGTAACACACCTGCGCTGGCTCTCCGATCCACGACAGCTTGCACTGGGCCTGCTTCTTCCTCTTGACTTTAGTTACCTTTTTGACCTTCACAGGAAACTCTTCCTCTTCAATGGTCTCATCATCCTCAGCCTCCTTTACGGCAAGGTTTGGGCATCTAACAGAGGGCCACATGTCATGAGGAATTAAGGACCAAAGTAGTCCCATGTCCTTGTCACAATACAGCAATAAAAAGCAGGGGTGCACATTCTACACATCAAGCTACTTAAGAGTAGCCTTTGGCTGAAACCACTTCTCAAACATTCCGAAGTTGCATATTAAGGATGTTTGGACTTATCGGCTCAGGAGACAATCTTACCTTCTCTGCTTACAAGCCTGCTTGCTTTTGCCACTTCCACCAAATTTGATCATGTCCTTGCAAGCTGGACACTTTCCACAGTCAGGAGATTGGCATACCTGAAAGCATACACAACATGTTTTAATTACAACTGCCAAGTACACAAGAAACATCAGACAATGTTAGTTTAGTTCTACAAAAAGAAGCAGCCCACTGTTCAGACACTACTCACCTCACAGACGCCACAGCGCTGTCTCTTTTCCCCACCATTTTCTTTATCATTCTGCTCTATCTGATCCGAGAAGAAGGTATCAAAGATCTGGTACACCAGCGTGGTAGTGGTCGCCTTAGTTGGTCCCTTGTCTTTCTCGATCTTTGTAGGGTGACGAATGGACTGTCTTCTGGCAGCTCTCCTGTCAATAGAATATGTTCAGAGGAAAAGGTCCGTTGGGCTGGGCATAAACACCTGATGATATGTGGAGCGATGGCAACAATGAAGCCCCTGGCTGTCAACACACCACAGCATCAGGCCATGCAACGTAAGGAACACGCAAACAAAACACACACATTAAAGATGAAGGCAGAGTTCCCGTTCGATGCAACTGGCCTCGGCCTGCACAGAAAACACTACTTAAGACTAAAGGTTCAAAGTGTGCATTGATGGTGAGCAAACATGTTTTCCCACACAAGTTAACCTGTGAGATTATTATTTTATCTCCCATTGTAAAGCATCCTTGGGTTTCTTGAAAGGCGCCATTAAAAAACGAAATTATTATTATTAAAAGCTTTGCAAAAGACTTCTTAGGAATATTCTCCAAGGGCATAATAGATTAGTGACCCCATGGGGTCCAAATAGTGTTTGAGTTCTCTTACTAAAGGCATGTAGGATGCCCAGGTGTAACTTAATAATTGACTAATAGATCTGGGGCAGAATACCCTAAACCCAAAGGTTAAGCAAATCAGAATAAGCATCCAATAGAGCCAACATCCTTACAGCATGGTTTGAGTTACTGAGTAATAAAAAGCCCATATTCAACTTTGCAATAGATTTCCATTTGAGCAGGAAGACCCCTTAGTACTCGATGCTAAAGTTAGACTGACTTTCCTTTAAGGAGCTCAAGGTTAAATTGAAAAATGACTTTCCTTGTATAACAATTTCTTCACAAACTGTGTTGGGTTTTATAAATTCCATTTTTTTGTTTAAATTACATTTCACCAGAACCATGAGGGTTGCATGACTTCAATGTAGAAAATAAAAATAAAAGCAATTTTGCAATTTTACTAACGGTACTTTCTTACAGTACGAAGACGGCTTTGTTTTATACAAAACACAGAAATAAGTTTTTTGTGAGCTTCTCTTCAAAACCTACAGACACATCTTTTTCA
This sequence comes from Gymnodraco acuticeps, assembly GCF_902827175.1. Lineage (NCBI taxonomy): Eukaryota > Metazoa > Chordata > Actinopteri > Perciformes > Bathydraconidae > Gymnodraco > Gymnodraco acuticeps. The sequence goes on from NW_022990238.1 coordinate 5,800,019, forward strand.
ATTAGTTTCTTAATCAGTGGTAACCAAGTGAAGATCAATCTTGGACACTTGTCACATTGTGAGAATTCAAATAAAGCAGTTCAACTAAAAATAAACCACAAAGTCAACGTCTAGCGTGAACACTATAATTACTTGATCCATACAGCTTCTAAATGCATTACAGTAAACAGTAAACACACCACGGTACAAGCTAAGGATGCATGTGGAAGGCCTACCTACCAGTACAGCAGCATGCTGCATTAGGAAATGGCAAAGGAATGTTAGACATAAGGGATAATGAGGCGTGAGGAGCAGAAATATAAGCACCTAAGCAAGTGTATAACTTCAAAACATTGAAGCACTCTTGTTAACAAATGTTAAGGAACCAGTTCATAATAATTCTCAAGACATACCTCTTTCCCAGAGTGACTCCGGCGAGTTTGATCAGGTCCCTCATGCAGGGAGTAACTATGATTGGCTGCTCATCAGTGTCCCCGGCCTCATCGTAGCTCTCCACCTGCTCCACCACAAACTGGGCGTGGCGCAGCAGCGTGTCCTCTGTGAAGCGGTTGAAGTTCAGCCCCGCAGGAGGCACGGTGGTCTGAGGGCAGGACACAAAAGTTGACGATTTCCCTTCCACGAACGAATGTTCTGCCATCAATCGGGAAATATTGGCTTAACTCCTGCATTCTTTCTTATAGTGCCCTGATATGAGCAACGTTGTTTAGCCTGCAAATTGTCAACATTGTGCATTGACATGTCGGATGCTCTAAACTGCAATACTTTACATTAGAAGAATTAATTGAACAATTAGTTTATTAAAAAAAGTATTAAAGAAAAAAGCTTTGTCAATCACACCATCAATGGGATATAGGAATCATAACAATAGAAAAGTGAAACACAATCTGATTTCTTAATAAATTGCATTGCTGCATCACATTAATCACAGACCCAAGAATGAAAAGGACCATGATGAATATCGCAGCGTGTCCTAATTCACAAATACATTATTTTGTAGGAAAAAGTCTTCACCTCAATCTTGTTGAGAAGGTCCTCATAACTAGCATCACGATTCTTCTGAAGGAACTCCACCACTATCTTGCTCATATAGATCTTCTCCTGCATCACAGCAAATATGGGAGCATACTCCTCACTGGACTGCATCAGGATGTAATCGGCAAAAGCTAGATAATGAACATAGATAACCATTAGTACTTCATACCGGGTGAAATCAATCAAACGTTGGAACAGGAAACTTAGCTACCTGTAGTAAAACCAATTAAGGCTTTTTCTCCACCATCAAAACCAGTGATCCACCAGGCGTTGATGGGTCCAAGCTTCTTGGAAGGAACCCCGCCTGAGATAAAAACCAAAAAGATAAGTTACCATCTGGTTGATTGTAATGGCTAAGAGAAAAATAAACATTTACGAGATCTTGAAATGTGGGATTTACCATCCAAGCAAGGGTTGTCATCATAGATGGGTTTGACCACACAGCTGAAGTAGAGCTCCACATTCTTCTCAATCAGGCCAGAGTCAAACGGACAAAGGTGGCCCCGCTTGTCATAAATGCTGCAAGACGTAAACAAGGTTACACTACAACTTGCTCAGGGGCTGCAATACAAAAACACGTGACTGTACAAAATGAGTAGGGACATGCGTGTTCCTCTGAGCTGGATCAACATGCAAAAGTGTCACTGGTGAAGAATGGCTTACCTGAAGTTTGTGATCCTGTGCTGTGGCAGATCATCATAGCTCTCAAATCCATCCTCATTCGAGTCAAACAGGGAGAGGCGCTCATCTGTTAACATTTCTGGTTCATCCAGCTGAAGAAGAGCACAGACATTTCAGGTTTCACATTAGTTTGATCAATTTAGGTAATAACATTAAAGTAATAGAGGGTTTCATTCAAAGAAAAAGCTACACAGGAAGTAACAAACTAATTCTCACCGCATTATCAGGATCCCCCTGAAAGAACTTGAGGTCAGAGTCATCCAAGTATTGTCTGCAGTCTGTACATTTGGGGGGTGGTGTCTGTTTAAAGAAAACCAAAAAACACATTAGAGGTTTGACAGTACTAAAGATGAAAGTTTACATAAACTGTAACAGCTGTGACACCGAGCTAAATTAAGACACGTCATTACCTTTGCAGCAGAAACTGGCTTGGTTGTTTCAGTCGTCGATGTGTCTGGAGGAGAGCTGAATTAAAGACAAGTATTAGTATGTTCCATTAGTGTTAATAGCCATCATTCATTTTCAGGGATCTTAACGCTTACTTTTCAACTGATTCCACTTTTAGACGTTTCTCCTCCTGGACCTACAAGACATTTAGAAGGTCAGTGTCACGAGACGAGTGGAGAAAAACACGTTTGAAAATCACTAGTAGACAAAAATGCTTCACCTCCTCAACATCCTCTTCCTCTTCCGTAACTTCCTTTTGTCCATTTGTAGATTTTTGTCCATTAGTAGCTTCGACATTCAAGTCTTCAGACTTGCGCTTCTGACTGCAAGACATTCACAGAATACAGATGTATGAAAAGTTTGTTTAGATGTTTGTCTACACTTGCTGAAGTTGTGAACAAAGCACGACAATATAGAAAATCATATACGCACACTTTAGAGAACATTGACAGGATGGTTGGCTGTTTTCCAGAGTTTCTTGTAACCCTGGAGCTGGCTGGAGACTCTTTAAAAACAAAAACAAGATTGTTCCTTTAATATCTGAACATATTGTTGCTCATTTCCATCTTATATTGCAGCCATTATAGGACACATGTTAAAAGGAATCCTAAAACGTACTTTTAGTGTCAGAATTGGCTTTGCTCTTACGGCCTCCCTTCCCTTTGGAGGCAGTTGGTGACTTGACGGCCTCCTCTTCCTCCTGTACATCCATGGTTACATCTTCAGTGTTCTCATCTTTTTGGGAACCATTTGATGAGCCATTGGTCTTTCCATTCTGCTCCACGTCATCCACATCCTTTTCAAGATGAAGCTCTTTTCCCAGCAAGGCCTTTACTTTAGAGATGTAGATCTCCTGAGGAAAGAACATTGCAATACATCACGCAATTAGAAATTATAGGCAGTGACATTTCAGAATTGTAAATTGTTTTGAAATGTTAAAGTCACTTACCATTGAGATCTCGGATTTGTTCATCTTGTCTTCCAGGCTGGTCAGTTGATCTTGAGCATCAACATGCAGGAAGTCCTGAACCAACTTGAGCTTCTCTTTCACATGATCCTGAGGCATTTTCAGAAGAAATAAAAGATCAAGTCAAAAATGACAACTTCAAATAAAACACTGAAGCTAAAAAAGACCCTTTAACTATTGCTGTTGACAAGTATAGTAGGTTCATGATACACATTGTACAATCCTATCGTACAATATATGGCCCGTTTAGATTGTTGTGTCCACTGAAATTGATGCTAAAATGTGTCACCTGGAGACCGACTTCTTGTAGGCAGAAAAAAGTATTGCCCGTTCTCTTTATATATCCTTGGTGATATGCACCAAGCTATATATCGAAATGACAGTTAAATACATGTCTGTCAGCACATGTTTTGCATCACCACCTTGAGGTGACACTATCAAGACTCAAACTTCTGATTGTTCACACTTTTGAGAGCAATACGTTCTGAGATATATAATCTACTTAATTTGGTGTGTTTGTGTGTGTAGCCCTTGGAGTTTTGTCTAGTTCATTTCTTTGATGCTAAGCATCTGAGAAACTCAGTCATGCCAACAGAATATAATTAGTTTCCATTTAAGGCAGAATACGGTGAATCTACAGTCTTATTTAATCGTCTTTGGAGCTCAAAACGGAATGGAAGACATTACAGTGTTTCCCACAGATCTGAAATATACTTGGGAGGGTGCGCGAAAAAAAAAAAAAAAAGTTTTAACAACATGTTTTTTTATTGACTTTTCATTCCGGTATAATCATTTTGCGCAAAGATGGCGCTGTTTGTCAGAGCACTTCATCCTTCTGGGATTTCATGAAGAACAGCTCCAACGCCTGTGTGTATGGGAACGCCTCTGGTGCTGGTCCATTAACTGCCAGTGTTTCCCACAGATCTGAAATATACTTTGGGGGGTTGTGGTAGCAGGGGGTTGAGGTGACGTGACGTGCAACAACATTAACCTTTCTGTTGGTCGCTTGTTAGCAGACCCTTCACGCGATGGCAGAGTGAACAGGTACAGGCAGGGCCCATAGTGATAGCCCTATAGTTTAAATCTACTACCCACACATGAACATATGGAAATGAGTTACTATTTAAAAAGATAAATGTATTTATAAATTTATTTAGGAACCTATCCATGTGATTTTTAGTGGGGGTCGACCTCAAATCCTCTAGGGGGGGTCCAGGGGCATGCCCCCCCGGTAAGATTTAATTTTTTATTTTGGAGTTAAATGCATCAATCTGGTGCATTTTGAGGGGAAAATAAAGAGACTAGATCTATGGAAACACCTATATGAAACAGAACTGTATACATTTCAATAATCATAAAATCATGGCCATAACCAATAACATCCCATTTCCAATATGAAAAAAACACTGAAACTTGTTTATTAATTTAGTTTTGGTTCATTTATAGTTGTGAGTGTGTCTGTGCTCCTGAATCAGCCTCTCCTGTCTCCCTCCTCTCCCCCCTCTCCATCCTCTCCCCCCTGCTCCTCTTTGAGGCAGCAGCAAAGACTAGCTTTCTCTCAACAAGTTTTAAAAGTGTATCTTACCTTTTTTCACCTAGTTAACTTTTTATTTATTTATTCATGCATATTTTATTAATCACATTACATTTCATTTAGCTGACGCTTTTATCCAAAGCGACTTATAATGACTGATTACAGGGACATTCTCCCTGGAGTAACTAAGGGCTAAGTGCCTTACTCAAGGGCACACTAGTGGTGGTGTTCCTGGCGGGATTTGAACTCACAGCCTTCCGATCTTCAGCCCACCTCACTATCCATTAGACCAGGAGTGTCCAACCCGCGGCTCTCGAGCCGCATGCGGCTCTTTGCCCAGTCTCATGCGGCTCTTTGCCCAGTCTCATGCGGCTCCTCAGTTCATATCGAATTCTAATTGTGTTTTGTTTTTTTTGCGCATATGTATCCCAGTTCACAAAGGGTTAACAACACACAAGTTCCAGCCCAATCGTTACACAGAGTTTTCAACAAAGAAGTGCTTTAGCCAATCAAAATGTAGATCCTGCAGTACTGGAGGCGGGCTTTACTGCACTCGCGATGTGACAGTGAAGGGAGAGATCTGCTTCCGATTGGCAGAAATATAACTCAGATAAAACCGTAATAACTCAATATAATGTTGTCAAATCAAAACGGTAACAATTTGCAGTTGTATATGTGTATGTGAGAAGGCCTGCTCCCGGAAAGCTGGCTACTGGCACAGAAGGAATCCCGAATTTGGTGATTCGCAGTAAAGAAATAAAAGAGAGAAAGTGCATCTCTGTCAGCAGAGCTTCTGTCAGTCAGAGGGTTAGGTAAAAGTTGAGATGTCATGTGAGGAGAATTAACTAAAATACACTTTATTTATTTTTAAATAAGTGTCATGAATCTGTGTGTGAGATACAGACAGGGAGAAAAAAGTCGCAAAGATCGCAAATGTGCCCTTTCATGCATTTGAGCCCCTTCCACATCCTCTGCACATTTCAAGAAGCAACATGCATAGTAAGATAACTACTTTTTTCAAATGTTTTTAACTGAGAGTTTGTGTGAGACACAATATTAATGGTTGACTATAACTGGCCTCTGGTCTTAATACTGGTAGGAGAGGTTTAAGTCAATTTCTGTCAATATCATGGACTGTGACATTTATAGGAAATCTGGCTGAGCGGAGGTATGTGTTTCTGTATGTGAGTGTGTGTGTCAATTATTGTTCATTTTTAGATTTTCATTTTCTATGTGTGAGAGATAGAGAGGGGCACATAGAGGAAGAGAGTGAGGGAGCACACAGAAAGGCTGAGAGCAAAAGAGAGAAGGAGAGAGAGGTCTGGGGACATACACCCAGCATGTGTGCCTGTGTGTACTGTATGATGTGGCTCTTTGCAGTAACACAGGACAATTATTGGCTCTTTACCTCTGATTGGTTGGCCACCCCTGCATTAGACCAATCACTACCCTCTCAAATGGAAATATGTGTTTACATAAATGGTGACCACACCGTTTGAGACCCACTGAGAACTTAGACTAAGTTAACTATCTAAACACTCAGAGTCCTTTACCTCACCTGAGGTTATCCCGAGCTTGAATGACACACAGAGACCAATCAAGGGCTTTGATTTGATCATGTCGGCAGGCCACATCATGTAGACAGCCAGTCACCCTGTGTGAGGCAGGCCACTTAACAGGCCAGAAGGAGGCGAGATCAGAGAAAGGGAGCGAGGGATCATTGTCCACAAGTTAATCGATCGCAGATGGCGTCGTGGTCACGGACGAAACAAAATAAAATAATAATTATTTAAAAAAACAACAACAAAAAAACCTAAATGGGTCGCGAAATATACTTGGGCGGCCGTTAATATACCTGGGCGGCCCACCCAAGTATAGTCTATGTGTGGGAAACCCTGCATTAACAAGACTAATTAGTGAACATCTAGAATTACACTTCATTCATGCAGGCTTTCAAGAGCAGTAAGTAACATTAGAAACAGACATAACCTACCTCCTCCGAATCGCCATCCTCGCCCAGCACCTGCAGCCTGTGAACAACGAACCCAAAGCTTTGTTAGTGCCATTTTGAAACACATTTACTAACATGGTCGTGGTAATAAAGCCAGTGTGGCTGCAGCTAGCAGAAATAAAAAGGCAGCAAAACTTCCTGAGTGGCGCCAAACCTCACACGCTGCTCCGTCTATTGACAGCCTAAACATGCTAAGTGGCTAACAGGATGCTAACTCTGTATGCAGTACCAGCTCTAACTGTCAAGTGACAACAAGCTAACGCTAGGTGCAGATGCTAGGATAAGCAAAATAGTAGAGGAGAAACAACCAGAGCAAGTGTAGAGCAGAGAGTTATACGGGTTTTATGTAGCTTTGGCGTTTGGACAAGACAACAAGCTGCATGCATGCTACACTACATCATCAATACATTATTAGCAGAGAGGTTACAAACGTTAACGTACCTTTTCCTGACATCCTCTGGCAAAGACAGGGAAGTCCTGGATGGCATGGTACACAGCTAGGTTAACGTTTGAGATAAAACAATAAAACAGCTTTAAAAATCCGTTAAAAACAATGTTAAAAACGCCGTTTGTCACTACAGCGCGTCTCCACAATGACTGTCTCTCGATTGCTGTCTCTTGCAATGGATGCTATAAAGCAATTCGGGCGCGCGGGCCGTCTTTTCGCGGGGAAACCCGGGTGTTGTGGACTGTTCCACTGCTGGTGTCTATGGGTGAAACACTTACAATACGTTACGAAATATTTCCCTCCTGAATGCATTTTTGGGGTTTCAAACCAATGTCGTATAACATATACATTGTAATACAACATTTTGATTATCACACAGTTGTAAAAATAAAGAAATATACGTTTCATGAGAACAACAACTATCTGGACTTACCTCTACTGTTTGCAATATGTTGTTGACAACTGACCAGGCGGAAGCAATCTGAATGTTGTTTACTAATGAGCTATGTTAGCAAAACCCTGCATTTCAAATGAGTTTTATGAGGGCTACTATACTTTTGAATGATAACACGTAATACAAGAATTGTGAATGTGAATTATAGAGTTTTCGCCTTACGTGCTCGTTTACACCTGTAGATTTCTATGTTTATGGAACAACTAGATTAGAAGATATTTTAGACAAGCTCACTACGATCATGGATTTATAAAGTGAACGACTACACTTTAGTAAGCATATGTATGTCAAATGTCAAAAGATTAACTAATCACTTTCTGCTGTTATGTGTCATTTCCATTCAGAATCTGGCTGCAACATTTTCTTTTTTTGTGTAGATTCAGATAAAAAATTAAGCAACTTTTGGGTCATTCCAGAATGGCCCAAAAGAAGGAGATTTTCAGTCCCACCTATGACATTTAAAATAAATAATCTATGACCAAAAGGCTAAAACATGCACTTGATATACGTCCTTAGACAAAACGTAAATAAAGTTGAAGGAATAGTGGATTTAAAATCTTATTCAAAATATCAATAGGCTCTTGAGCACTCCCTCCTTCTTGGTGACTGAAATATAACGTTTAAAATATACTTTTTATATTATATTATTATTTTATTATTCTGTTACTACAATTTTGTTGATATGTGTCTCCTGTAATGGTCAAATAATTTTGTAAAAGTATAAACACATTTCAAATAACATTAATTTGACACTAAAAGTGTGTCAACATGCGCACACCTTACTGAAACCTATTTAGCCTGGCAGAGGAAGGAAAAAACTGTAAGTCAAATGACAGAGGACATTATATTATCAAGCCATGTGCTACTGACATGGGCAGACCAAAGGTAAGTCCTCTCTTTTACTTTGCATACAGTGCATCCGGAAAGTATTCACACCCCTTCACTTTTTCCACATTTTGTTATGTTACAGCCATATTTCAAAGTTGATTAAATTCATTTGTTTTCTCAACATTCTAGACACAATACCCCATAATGACAAAGTGAAAAAAGTTTTAAAATATTTTTTGCAAATGAATAAAAAATAAAAAACTCAAATATCCCATAAACACAAGTATTCACACCCTTTACTCAATACGTTGTTGAAGCACCTTTGGCAGCAATTACAGCCTCAAGTCTTCTGAGTATGATGCTACAAGCTTGGCACACCTATCTTTGGGCAGTTTCTCCCATTCTTCTTTGCAGATTGTCTCAAGCTCCATCAGGTTGGATGGGGAGCGTCAGTGCACAGCCATTTTCAGATCTCTCCAGAGATGTTCAATCCGGTATAAGTCTCGGCTCTGGCTGGGACACTCAAGAACATTCACAGACTTGTCCTGAAACCACTCCTTTGGTATCTTGGCTGTGTGCTTAGGGTCGTTGTCGTGTTCGGGTTCTTGGTCACCTGTCTGACCAAGGCCCTTCTCCCCCGATGCTCAGTTTGGTTTGGGCAGCAAGCTCTAGGAAGAGCCCCGGTGGTTTCAAAAATCTTCCATTTGCAAATGATGGAGACCACTGTGCTCGTTGGGACGTTCAATGCTGCAGACATTTTTCTGTACCCTTCCCCAGAACTATGCCTTGATACAATCCTGTCTCTGAGGTCTACAGTCAATTCCTTGGACCTCATAACTTGGTTTGTGCTCTGATGTGCACTGTCAACTGTGGGACCTCACATAGACAGGTGTGTTCCTTTCCGAGTCATGTCCAATCTATTTAATTTACCACAAGTGGTCTCCAATCAAGTTATAGAAACATTTCAAGGATCACCAGTGGAAACGGTATGCACTTGAGCTCAATTTTCAGTGTCATAGCAAATGTGTGAATACTTATGTACATGTGATATTTCAATTGATTGTTTTTAACGCGTTTGCAAAAGATTATTTAAAAACGTTTTCACTTTGTCATTATGGGGTATGTGTGGGATATTGAGAATTTTTTTTTTTTAAATAAGGCTGTAACATAACAAAATGTGAAAAAAGTTAAGGGGAATGAATACTTTCCGGATGCACTGTATGTTTCTTATCTTTTTAGTCTGAGTGTGCCACTATAACCAACCAAACCCATTATTCATATTATCAGAAAAAAGACAATTTAATCTCAAATCTATTTTTATTTAAATATCTAAGTTTGTCCTTGTCTTGAAGGTAGCATGACATTCTGCAGCTAACATTTATTTCTAAGGTAAAAGCTAACATAAGCAATGGTATGCACTGTTGTATTTTTTGCAGTTCAATTTATTATGTTTATTCATATTAAATGTTTATGTATATTTAGCATAATCTAAATGTTTCAAATTAATTACTATATTTTCCCAGAATATGAACTTTTTTATTGGCACCAGGGAGCCTAAACATGTTAAGGTTGCAACAATTAACACATTTTCTTAACAACTAACTCAAAATGAACACCATTTTGTTTCAATTATAGTTTGAAGATGTTAATGGACGTTTTAAAAAAAATTAAATTAAAAAAATCTAATAAGAAGTGTACCTTTGATGCCTGAGTTGACCAAATAATTTATTTTGATGGTTTACTAGCTGTTTTGATCAAATACATAACAGAACATTCGAAAATAAAAGGTTCATTTTTTCAAAAGTTTTGATGTCTAAATGTCCTCCAACTCTGGAACATCCCTTTTATGCTTTTATTGGGTAGACATCTAGTTAAAGAATATATGGAGGAAACATCCTTCATTATTACCAGCTATATATCCATTTCACCACAAGGTGGTGCTATGTCACTGATAGTCTTTTCAGATTGTAAACCCTCTTGCTGTCAAATTGTAATTGCACATTCAACCTGGCCAAGTTTCTTTTCTTCAGATAAATTATCTATATATATATATAGAACTATTTTAATTGAAAAGTGATCCATTTTAATTTTGCAGACAGTTTAGGCAGTTTGATGTGTATAATATATACAAAAACTCCTTCAGATGATATACCTGTTGTTTTTTGTAAATGTTTTGTATATGAAGTATTTCAAGCCATGCACTGTTTTCAAAGACATGCTCACATCTGTCTTGCTTGTTGCTGATTTAATTCTTTTGTGTATACAACTTCACCTACAGGTTTCTGAGCGTGATGTCATATCCTGCATGGGCACTGGAAATGCTTGGCCGGCTTCCCAGCAGTGCAGCCTCCTGGGGCTGATACAGCCAAAGTTCCCACCCAGGAATCCTGGACGTCTGACAGGAAACAACCCAACTCTCCCAAGACCACTATAAGTCAGTCTCTCCCCTCACTAAAAGTCTCCCCCTTACCCCAAAATCTCTCCTGGGGCCTTTTTCTGTGCTTCTCTCAGACAAACCATCTTACAAATAGACATTTCACCACACCCCATATTCATCCTCTCTGCCCTCAGCCCAGCTTCCCATCATTGCCCTCTCTTGCATTAGCCTTTAGCGATTGTACATTTTTATTAGGCAAGACAGCCAATTTCAGGCTTTCATGTTGAATCTAGTGTTTTCCTAACCTTGTTAGAGCATGTTTGGATTAAATGTTGCATTTGAAATAAATTTCAGATGAAGGCACAATAGGGAACGTCTCAGGACCTGCAGATAAGCTGCAGCTGCAATGAAATTGTTTACAGCTAAGAATTAAAGTCAAACACACAAACTGGATTTATTTATTTCATTTATTTTATAAAAAAACGGAATGCAATTAACAAAAAGTTTATGTACCTACATTAGTGTTTCAGATTGTACCGATTTAACACAGGCAGCGTGCTACTGGACACAAAAGGCTATTGCACACGAGACATTTCATACAACACACATCATACATATTGTACAAAAATACATACATACTTACATACAAACATACATAGTTATTCATGTATTTATTATAAACATCATAGAGTCAAGCAACACAATGAAGTGATAGGTACACAGATTCAAAAACCTCTCCATCTGAAAAAAACAAACTGGGGGAAAGCAAACATCATTGAAGCTGCCAAAGTGCTTTTCACCATTTCTACTTGGTTGTCTAAATGTAAAAGTCCATATATAAAACACTGGGGGAGAGAATAGTTTTTAATTGTGTGGCTACAGGAAGACGGTTAGTGTAACCCTGAACAACAGGAACCGGAAAATGAAAAACAGGACTTCCTGTGGTTGAAGGAAGTTACATGTTGTAGGATGTCAGAGGATGAGGATGAAGGTGACCTCCCATGAGGGTAGATCCCCCCTCCATGCATTTGTAACCGGATCTTCTCCCATTTTTTTTACGGAAGGCTTTGGAAATATGAGACGTGTGTACCTCTTTAGCTGCACAAGACATATGGCTAGCAAATTAAACAATGATGTTTACAACACATTTTTTGTTCATGGTGCTATTTAAGACTTCACAGTGAGTGACCTACCCTGTTCATTCCACTCTCTGCTAGTCATGACTTGGTAATTCAAAAATAATGATCAATAATACTGTCAACAATGGAGCGCCTGCCCCAAACACTTCATACATACATTCAGCCAAATTCCCTAAGAAGAAGGCACAAACAGACACATCACATTGCTGCTATGTTGCTACAACACTGTCAGGACATTGGTCCAGTTAGTGCAGCTGTCATTGAGTAAGATTCATCAGTGCTAACTCACTTCAGGAAATGTGCTTTCTGATTAGGCCTTCCTCTAAGGAAACTGTTAAGATACAAAAGACAACAGTAAAAGCAAGAGGTACAGATTATGAGGACATATGAGGGGAGGGGTGTTAGTGATGGAAGCTGGAGCTGGAATATGTCATACATACATTAGCACTTACAAATAAGTTAGAATTTCATGCATTAAATGTAAGCAGATTATGTAAGTTTGTCGTAGTTAATCAAATGTTAAAGCAAGGTTATATAGGGGATATATAGCCCTGGTTTTGGTGAGGGAGCACTCGTGTTAATTTGGCTCCTTTGGAGTGCAGTGCTGAGTAAAGTTGATTACTGTCTCCAGCTTTGTAAAGAATAGGCGATGGATCTCTGGGCCTAATCTTTACATATATTAACAGAGGTAAGTCATTTGGTAACGTTTCACTGAGGACAACAATATCTGAAGTAATCTACAAAGTGCAACTTTGCAAGCTTTGCATTGATGATGTTCCTGAAACAACCAAAACAACTCACCATAACTTTGATGTTGCATGTTATGTGTCAATTTTTGGCTTTTAATAGGGGTTAACATGTGTAGAAAAAAAGTTGACAGTCATATACAACAAAAGGCTTTGTAACAAGTTTGAGTACCCATGAAAAAGCTATTTTCACATTTCTGATAGTTCTCCCCACTGAATTGTCTCCCTCTTGAAGCATTGTGTTTGAACACCGGCTGCCACCAAGTCAATGCTGATTGTGAATTCAAACAATTCTGATTGTAATAAGGAAACGTCTACATTGTAGCTTTCCCAGGCATCAACGTACACAGTTTGGTCGCTTCTTTATTTACGTCTCTTGATCACATCACAGCCTTTCTTTTTGATCTCATATAAACACACCTGCTTCCTTACACTCACATGCACTCAACCATTCTGATGTGGTGCAGCTTTTCAGACACAGGTGGTACAATCTTTCATGATTGGCGTGTTCTGGTGTTCGTATTTGTTGGTGCAGTGTTCCAGAGAGCTGGAGCTCTTTAGAGGAACCAGACAACGGTCAGATGGCCGCCCACTCTGCAGCACCCCCCAGCAGCACAACACACGCAGGAACTCCTTTCTCATGTCCTTGCTGCGCAGTGTGTAGATCACAGGGTTAAGCGCTGAGTTCAGAGTGGCAAAACCAAAAAAGATGTCTGCTTTGGAGAGGATCGGGCAGAACTGTATCCTGCAGGATGAATCCAGGAGGAGGATGGTAAAAGCGGGCAACCAGCACATGATGAAGACACCCAGCACTATAGTGACAGTTTTCAAAAGAGCATAGGCCGGGGAGTTGGTTGCTTCATGGTGGCTTGATCGTACAATCAAATAGATCTTCACATAGAGGATGACAATAGAAAGTAGTATGAGGCTGAAAATGGTGACAACGAAGAGGATGTATTTCTTGGAGTAGAGTGGCAATACAGTTGAGCATTCAGGGAGGTTGTTGATGCAGTTCCAGCCCATGATGGGAAGTCCTCCGAGCAGGATGGAGGTGAACCAACAAGCTCCTATCAGAAGGAACATGCGGCACGTTTTGGTGGAGCCGTACACCTTCACCTTTGTAATGGCAATATAGCGCTCCGTAGCTATCGCCAGCAAACTGAAGACCGAAGCTGCCAAAGCGATAAACGCCGTTCCCTCCCGGATGAACCACTGCACAGGCATCAGGTCGAAGGTCTTGGACCCTGACAGGAAAATGTTGGCTATGTAGGCCGAGCCTGCCAGCAGGTCAGAGAATGCCAGGTTACCGATGAAGAAAAACATTGCAGAGTGAAACTTCTTGTTGCGGAAGACAGCAATAAGGACCAGCAGATTCTCCAGTATGATGATGGTGCAGAGGACCACGATGACAATGTTGAGGGTGGTCAGCTGCTTTTTATTCTCAATACGTTTATCGAGCTCCTGAGCAGTCATGTTCTTAGCAAAGGCATAGTAGGAGTGGATCAGGCTCTGATTGTAGTATTGGGAATACTTGCTCTTCATGGTGACAGGGTGGCACAGCACAGCAGCTTTACGACAAAGATTCATTCACACAGTGGAGATGTGCAGAGTGTCTAAGACGATAATCATTGCCTTTAAGGAAAGGACAGGAAGAGGGCCCAGACTGGGAGGGGCACTGCCTGACCCACGTCACATCTATGAACCTCTATGTGGGTCACCTGCAGAAACACAGAGAAGAAGAGAAAGCCTGGGTTACTTACAAGGGAATTTTTTTTGCACAAATGAAATAAAGTGTATCTAAGCAAACATTCACATTTTAGCAAAGCAATGTACTTGCCAAAGCAAAGTCCTCGAGCAAAACAAAGTAGCCAGGCAACAACCTGCACCTCAGTGTGCACAGTGGAAACTTAACATTTCAAGTCCAAAAGTTGAGAACCCCCTTTATTATCAAATGTCCCTGATTTGATCCATAAGATAAACAGATTTTAAAATAAGTAGCTGGTATTTATATTAAACTAAAGACCAACAACCACATGACAAATGAGTGGCCGACACACTGTGAACAAACTGTTCATTTGTTCTCAAGCTGAACACCCACACAGACAGTTGCAGCTTGTTGCAGTCCAAAAGGAATGGAAAGTAATACTCCAGTGATTCACAAGGGAGTCGTATCTTATCATAAAAACATTTTTTAGGGAAACTTAAGTTCACTCTAATAAATATTTACATGCGTAGATCTTCTTATTTTGGTGAAGCTGTGCAGGCAAAGATCATCTTCAGGTGGAAGAATAAATACTCTGCGAGTGCTGGTGCTTGGACAAAGGGCTCACAGTCTGATAGGGGACATTCCACTAACCCTGTCCGAGCACTCTGCTATCAACACATGGCATTGTTGTGGGAGCAGACCATTCCACTCCAGTGAGCTACCTCTTGAAACTGCAGCATAGCTTGTGGATCAGCTAGACCTCTCCATCCCAACCCGCCCCTTCCAACCAGTTCGCACAAGCTAACAGCAATTCAAGAAGATACCTGAGAAGTATAGGTGGGAGTTTTCCAGACTTCTTGAGAAAAAGCTTTGTCAGACTTGATTGCGGTGCATCAAAAGCACATTTTAGACTCTTTGAATGACATATTGGACAGGACTTATTACAATGAAATGTATTTAATTTTTAATTAAAAGGTTACATACACACACAGTGACACAACGCCGTACACTGCTTTGTTTCAACATGCCGTTATAGCCTGAAGACTATAGGGCTGCTCCATTATGGCAAAAATCATAATCTCGATTATTTGGGTCAATAATTGATATCACGATTATTAAAAAACGATTTACGATTTACTTTGAAAACACCCATTTATTGAAACAAATATGTGAACAGTATGCTTTTAACAGTTGATTACCCTGAACTTTAAGTATAATTCAACTGAAAAAACAATAAATAAAAAAAATAAAAAAATAGTTTTATTTCGATTATGTTGTTTTCATAATCGTTGCAAGCCAAAATCGTAATTGCGATTAAAATATGATTAATTGAGCAGCCCTACTGAAGACATAAACAAAGCGTTCGGGTTTATAATGACGCATTCAAACTAATTAATTAAACCTTGTGAAACGTTAATGTGGCTTCAAATTACTCGGAGACCTCTTTTTTAAGTAGAGCCCTATAAACAAACCAAATACAAATAAAAATGGGCAGCAGCTCCAGGGTGGAGAACAAATGAAGGTTGGAGGCTCTGTAAATCTAATTAAAGGTGGAGCTGCTGTCTTAAACCTGTCAAAAGCAACAAGATCCCTCTGCAGGCCAGCAGCTAGGTAACTCTACACGCTTCCACTGCTTCTCTTCTGCAGCTAGCTCTTAATTGGAAACCTTTAGTGGAAATTCGGGCTGAACCTCGTCTCTGTTCTGCTGGGCTTTGACTCAAACCCCTGAGAGACTGAGAGATGGAGAGGGAGCGACACAAAGCCAGACAGAAAGCATGCATGTGGAACGGCATCTGGACACAAAGGCTGGAATCTGAGACATCACTATGACGTCCACACACACCAACTCATCCATGTCACGTGTTGCACTGCACACAACTTTACTCTACACATGCACAGATAGCTTTCTTCAAACACACCGACTAATTGTGACAGACATATAGAGTAATGCAGCAAATCCTTCACCTTCATACAGGCAGGTTCAACACATAGCTGCAATTGGTTGCCGTTATTAACCAGTACACTGTTTCCTCAAGCAGGAACAAAGAACAATAGTTTCCTTCAGTGTAGATAGCATCGCCCTTCAGCCTTAATAATGGGACAGCACACTTCCATTTGGCTGCTGTAACTGTATCAAAGCCGAAATGTATTTAAAGTCCAGCACTTCCGTATCAGAACTGCTGTATCAGGGCAGCTCGTCTCCCCCTCCCCTCTTTTTCAGGTCCGTAAATTGACACAAATATGAGGCTTGAGCCTGAGCACATGTGCCAGCCGCACCAGTGTAATTACATTTGGTTGCATTACTGCAGCCTATAATGATTTTATTAATGGAAAAGTCAGCTTATATAGACCAGCTCGATATCCCCACAGTCTCCAGTCTGCTAAGATGAAAACACACTGGTTTTTGCTTCACCTTGGTTTTCCTCTCAGCTCTGCCACATATAGCGTGGACACTTTTCATATGTGATGCGGTGACAGCTCGATGTCGTCCTGTGTCCTGTCACGTTATAGGAGTCTGTCATCAAAGGGATTTCACTTTGTGTGTAAAACCTGACGGGCAGGTTTGCCTACAGCACCACCTCGTCGCAGCCCCGCCCCTCTACCTGCCGTGTGCCATTCAGATGTTTCCACGGTGATTGGCTGATAGGAGCACAGACTTCCTGCTATGTAACCCCTCCCTGGGTCTTCAAAGTTGTGCCCTGAGCTCGACCCAGACATCCCTGTCACACTTCAACAATAGACATAACACACTGTATCTACCAATTGCTCTCCTTACTAACACAATGGGGTAGAAACAACAACACAAACTCCTAAAGGCAATACTTCAGTTTATCACCACAATAATAACAACAGTTTGAAAGTAATTTTACAAGTACATTTTTTAAATATTCCTTGTATCCTATGAGCTGTTGACATTTAAGAACAAACTTAAAATGATATACAAAATATTATAGAATCTCAATCCTACAACCTCAAATATAGTTATTATACCAGACATACACTTTTGCGATGTATGCATTTTGCCTTAAATATGTATCCAACTGTAATTTATATATAATTAATCAGTAGGTCACATTCTAGTCTACTACTATTATAGGATTACAATGTTTTACTTTGGGACATTAGAGACTAGTACCGAGTTAATAATTATTTCATTATGACTTAATGTAAATACACTGAAGTTGTTTCAATTTTTCAATTTAGAATAGGCTAGACTATTTTCATAAGAACACATATGATGGAACATTTTGAGAATCATTTATTTTATATAAACAACTGTCAAAGTACTATGATGAAGGTGAAGGTTTAGAGAGGCTACAGAAAGAACAACAGCATAATATCCTGTCTGGATTTCACAGTGAAGCTCAGACACAGGAAGAAAAGGTGATGAAAGAAATAACTGAGAAGGAAGTCAAACAAGACACCTGAGACAGGATATCCTATCAGAAAGCTTATGTGAGGCCTATCATCACCGGAACAGTATATCTTGCTCTTTATTTGAGAAATGGTGCTAAAGATCTTATGTACTGCATGTCAATATAAACACATGCTTCCAAACTGTTGTTTAGGTTTTCAGAGCCATGCCTACTTATCACAACCACACAAACATGAAAACATGTATTAATTCTACTGTGGAACAACAGCTGCAAAAAGCTAAATGTATTTTTCTAACGTCCAAAGGAAGATTTAAAAAGGAGCTACTGAAAGCTGACTCTGGCTTTCCTCCTAATCGTAGCAAGAGACAGCGTTTTCCTCTCCATCAGGGCACTGATGGCTTCACAAAAGCCTCAGGTGTTTTTCCCAGAAACACCTGATAAGCCCCAATTAGCAGAGCGTCTGCTCACAAAAAACCAAGGCCACACCGCCCCATTACACCCCTGCTACCTGTCACACTCTACTTAAACCTGGCTCTACTTTCTCTGGGGGAAAGCACTCAATCCAAAAACAGAGCTCCTAACCCTTGACACAGCTTGAATGTCCAGGCTCACTCACATGTCCAATCTCCAGCAGACTAGATAAGAGTGGTGACTGAATGTTGTGTTTGGACAGTTTTTATTCACAGTTTATGTTGTTTGCATTTAAACTCTTTGTTTACTACTAGTAGACTCACTCAGCGTGTTACTTTGTTGAGCCGTGTGGTCTGAAACATCCTGTAATACATCTTTCTCCATCTGCCCTTCACACTTACATGCCTCTGTGGTGGCAACAAACGCCAGACCAGTATTTTTTATTCACGGCACACAATCAACTATTAATCCAACATCATGAGACTATTTGATCTTCTTTCTTTGGACTATACAAATTGAACATTTTCCATTTTAAGGAGATTTAATGACTTCTTGTGTCTTCTACAAGACACCAGGCTTTTTCTCCTGGAATAGACCCTAACTCAGCCACAAGGTGATCCATCATCCATACACAGCAAGCATCTGTTCTTTCCTGTTCAGTTTCACAGCCGTTTATGGCGTATACCGTATCAGTATATATGTATCTCTGAGAGTACTTTTCTAAAAGTGTAAACAGAATATGTCTACACCTTATCCCCTCTGCTTGTCGTGTCCAGCTTCTGTCTGCCATCTAACAACTAGCACTAAGGAAGTCATTTAAGTTTTCCTGGGCAATAGCAGATGTGTGAAAGTCACAGCACTGTTAGAAATAAACTCATATCATGTTTTAGGGAAAAAAGAGTATTTACTCTGAAACAGGATTTCATGACTAATCCGAAGGTGTCTTTTTGTGCTGACGTAAATCAAAAGGTTTCAATGTGGCTTCATACAACAGAATAATTGTAGCTACTCTGAGAAAAATTCCATATTCAAAGCACAGCGATGTACTTTCAAGTGTTTACATGCCACTGGGGAGAAAACACATCTAACTATTACAACCACAAAGTTTCACCACTGTTACCACATAAGCTTTAAGAAAATGACTTCTACTGAAAGATGCACACACACAGTCATTCCCTACACTTCTTGTGTTTATTAAACTTTATCAGTGATTACGTTGTCTTTACACTGCCAGCACACAAGCCATTGCACACATGGGCCCGTTATGGCAAGCCTTGTTTTTTTTCTGTTGCATCGAGTAGCTGCATGCAGTCACTGTGCAACCACAGAAAACACAGGGATAGGCTGTGTCTGCTGGCAGGTGGCTGCTCTGCTGCTCCATCCATCACTGAGCCCCACGGCTCTGTGAGTGAAATCTTTTCACATCAGCACAGAAACACTATTGATTGCCCACAGTCAATTTGCAGGAAAAAGCAATAATGTTTCCAGTATCTCTCTAACTGGGATAAAGAGGATTCATGTTGCCGCTGTGACATGACTGGTCCTTCATACAACCTTGGTCACAGCACAGACTAAATAAACCCAGTGACTCTTTAAAGTGGGAAGCAAAGTAAGGTCAACATAAACCCAGAACAGTCCTTACATC
Organism: Gymnodraco acuticeps; assembly: GCF_902827175.1. Lineage (NCBI taxonomy): Eukaryota > Metazoa > Chordata > Actinopteri > Perciformes > Bathydraconidae > Gymnodraco > Gymnodraco acuticeps. Next base: position 5,819,821 of record NW_022990238.1, read on the forward strand.
CATGTCTCCCTGATCTTATCTTAAGCCGTCGCCGTTATCTTCGTTACGTGCCACTCCGCCGACAAGCTCTGATAACAAAAATGCCCAAAACAGCAAAGTGAGGAGGCACAGCTGACATGAAGAGAACATAGAAAACACATGTTTGAGGTAAAACACTAAAGCATCAGCAACCTCAACTCCCTAGTTAAACACAAAGTATAAGCTACATATGTAAGTACAAATGCATTCACTTTAAGAAATCACGACACAGCAACAATTCCTTTGTTTTTTTCGCAACACACTCAATGTTGAAACTCACACTATGTACAGCTGCTTAGTGACAGTCAGTAAACGCCGGTCGTAAAATTCCCCAGACAGAAAGTCTGACACATTATGGCTGTGCTTTCAATGGAGCCTAGTACTATAGGGGACAAAAGTGTGGGTGGAAGTTGATGGAGTTAATGAAACCATCAGAAAATGAAAATGCTGGGTTTTAAGGGGGAAGTACAGACAAGAAAGCGGAGAGGCATGTTTCAATGTTACAGTGCAACTTGCACAGTCTAGATGAACAGACTGAGAGATATGAGAAGGGGTCTGTGATATCTCACAGCATCTAGCTCGAGAACAACAACTTCTACAGAGGAAAAATAAATCGGCAAAGAAATGTCTGCAAAAGCCAAATAATGTTGCAGACGAACACAAATCACCTCCTTTTTCATGATAAAAAAATAGAGAAGTAACACACAGCTTACATTAGAGAGGGACAAAACAGTTCCCTTTTAACAATGGAATAAACGGTTCCCTCTGTGTTTGAGGTATTATTCAGCTCTGAAAACAAACCTTCTCTCTTTGTCTGTTATTATGCTAACATTATTCATAAAACTGTATATAAGCTGCTAGATATTAGGGGAGTGGGTGTCCCCAATACATGGGGTTTCAGCTTTTAATTAGGGATTACCCTTTCGCTCGTCAGACAGTTTGACAGTTTGGGTACAGCCTCTTCTGAGGGGTCCACTCTGTCAACACAGTTCAGTCAAGAACAATAAGGAACAAAAAGTGTTTTTTTCCTTTTCTGCTAAAAAGTGACTTGTCCTGTTTTCTGTTCCTCTCCTCAGTCCGTTCATCACTAGAAACGTTGCACTGTTTTTTTTTTACAGCAGCTGAATGTGCTGAGGCTCTTAGTGTGGCATTGAGAGGAGCTGGAGACAAAGAGTGGAGTAAAAAGGGCATCATACACCTCAGGAGCCATAACCCGCAATGACCGGCAGACCCTCCACCCCCAGCAGAAAACCCAAAGTCTGCTCCATTGGGGGTGGGGGATCTCCAAGGGGTGGCGCCTGAGAGGCAATTACTGTAATACCTTCAAACTCGGACCATTCCTGTCAACTTCAGTCACTGTCTTCCAGATTATTCATGATTTGATATTGCTCAATTTGCATATTTCCCTTTCAATGCTGCTCCCTGAGAGCAGCATGAACACAAAGTATTGCAGAGCCACATCTTCCTCAATCCAACACCCCTCCTCCTCTCATATTTTAACTTCACCACAGAGATCAAAAGACAAGGCCACAAGAGGGCGATTAAATGCACATCAGGAAGGATTTATTTAGCACACATCTGGGGCAGACATGTTCTTATAGTCCCCTATTAAAGACCTTCATTACAGCACATAGTGTGCAATTAGCTCTCGATTCAGGAAACTCTGGAGCTCTGCACTAAGAAACTACTTTCTCAGAACCGTCTGTGTCCTAAATCCTCTTTTAAGTGAACAAATGTGTATGGTGTTTTGCGTTACTAATAATTCTTAAAATAAGAAAAAGGAAATAATATCATTATCATCCTTCTCAAATAACCTTGTATGAAAATGAAAGTTTCGCGGCATTTGAAAAAGGTCATGAGATTTGCTCAGCAAAAAAAAAGGAATGCACATTTCTCAGAAATCAAGCTGCTTATGCAACAGCAGCAGTGAAATATTTTGTATGTATACTTAGGATAGTGTTAACCACAGTGCGTTCTTTATACAGACACAGATTACGTGTCCTTGCTGATATATTGCAGTTAGAAGTTAGATGATGCCTGATGAATGATGGGGCGGGCTTGATTGAAGTTTCAGCCACTCTGCCCCTCTCACACCTTCCCATGTCCTTACAATGAGGTTTCCTCTAATGAATGGCTTTGAACACTCTTTTAAGATCTCTTTTGTCCTGGCTCCCTGCTCATATTCTACTCTGTTGCTAGACCTTGAACTTCATCCCTTCTCATGTTCTGTTGCTGCGATGGGAAACTGTGAACTTGCCGTGTGAGAGATTGCTTGTGTGATTATTTGTTGCTTGTCATATGACACATGACAACATATACCTATGCACAGTGGTGAGCTGTCAGGGCCCTCTAGGCCCTCTCTGAGGGCCTAAGACATTCTACAAAATAATATTTAAAAACATTAAAAACATATTTATTTAAAATATTATTTTAGTTATATTTTTCATCAGTTTTACCAAAATAACTTGATTTAAATTGTATTTAAAAGAACATTTCCAGGGAAATAAATCCTTTGAATCTGCCTGTTCAGTTTCTGTTTGAATGTGAAGGGTTAAATGAATGAAGCTCGTCTCAGCGAGGTGAAGATAGGTGCTGTTGGTGGTCCTGCTGTAAATTCACAGAGGGCCCGCTATAGTAACTCAACGAGAGAGTAATGTCAAATGACAGTACAATTGACCAATCATATCGTCCCTCTAAATGGGTGCGTTTTATTATCGCGGACTTTATGACAATTTCCGCCCGCTGTGAAGCTTTTCTTGTTTCCATAGCAACAACAACTTCCTGTCAACAGCGTAAATTCGCCTTCAAAATAAACACAATGCAATATCCTTTTCAATTTCAAACAACACAAATTGGGTTATTTACAGGTGTTGTTTTGTGTGGTAGAGGGACACTTTCATTGATGTGTTTTGCACCCCGGGCCGTTGTTTTGATATTCCGCTGAAGTATACGCTGTGACGTAATAACTTTTTTTTTAAAGGGAAGGGGTGGGGGTCAGAGGGCCTAGGTATCAAAGTCACGGGGGAGGATTAGTTGCGGCTGTGAAACTCATATTTGTTCCACTGACTTTTAGAGCATCACCACAGGACATCATGTCAAAATCAAATGCGTGCTATAGTCAAAGCAAAGCACAACATAATGGAAATTGATACCATCCCCACAGGCTGACAAACAGAGGCACTGAGCCCTGATTACTTCTGCCTAGTGCCTGCTGATAAAATGATAAATTGATGGAGGCCCTCCATCTCTCCTCATGGTCCAGCTAAGAAAAACAACTCCAGACTCCTCTGGCAAACACACATCCATTTAACACAACTCGGTTTTTGGAGAAAAAACATGGTTGCCTAGCGAGGGAACATTGTTGTGTCCACACATCTATAGTTGCTCGTCGATATTTTATACACTCTAACAACTTCTTGCTTGCAACAGAACATTTATTTTTCTGAAAAACTCAACAAAAGTCAGCCTCTCCTGGCATTCAAACTGTGTAAATTAAACTGTGAAAAAATATTTGTGCACGGCCAACACAACCTGTATTTAAAGACGAGTCAATGTCTGGTTTTTAACCTTACCGACTTTTAGAGGTATACTACTGTATGTCTGTTGTACATTATTGTAACATCACAACATTTTTTTAAAGAAAATGCCACCACTGTCAATAACTTGGCTTGGTCAGAAGTGGCTTGCCAAGTGATGATTTTCAAAAATAACCTACAGGACAGGAAGTGAGTATTGCTGTGGTTGTGCTTTTTAAGAAGAGACAACAGCCACTTGACTTCGACCTAGACAACGCTCATCTGAAATGGACATGTTTGAGCAGTTGTCACATTAGTTTTAAGTAAACAGATTCCACTTCCACTCAATCTGTCTGTTGCAATGGAGAGGTCTGGCCTTTGTCACGACCCGACTGGAGGTTAATTCCATCGTGTATTTTAGCCCGGAAACACTGAGGCTGAGGCCTTCACAGGATAAACAATCTTAATAGGTATTTCTAACAAAAACAAGCTATGACAGTTGAATGTTCAGTCATTAGAACATCTAAAAGAGCTCATTGGGAGGAGATCAACTTTCAGTTCCAAACCAAATTAATTGCTTGAACAGGTTCTTTATTGGCTTCATGGGACAATTCTAAATCCAAGAAAACTATCTCCAGCTTACTCCTGGATTTGGGGAGCTGGGTTGTGTGGAAGTAATCCTGTCGAGATTTCCAGCTGCACAAACAAAGCTGCCTGGATAACAAAGGCTTCCAGGAGAGAAGCAGAAACAGGAGGAGGAGGTTTTAAAAACACACACCATATTCATGTGTACCTGCTCCCTAATGTTGCTAAAGGGGGCACAGAGTATGACCAGAAAGCAGGAAAACCACAACATGACCACACTGATTAGGCCTGCTGCCTCAAAAGACAGTATATGGTTGCAACCCTTCAGTTCATAAATCACACTGCATACCATAAGGAGAGGTTGCAAAGTGATACATCCAACACCACAGCAGTAACCAGAAACATTTGCTTCAATCTACATTGTTTCTGAAATAGATATACTGTTCCTACAATAGAAATGCCTGTCAGAGCTTTCCAAAAAATCATTTGCAGCATTTTTTCCAACAGGCAGCAGCTTGAAATGTGACAGGAGAACAGACTTATCCCCACCTCAGGAAGCGTCAGGAAATCCTGGCATGCTGCTACAAGCATCAGTGCCTGGTCATGGGGGGTCTCATAGTTTGTTCAAGTCCTTCAAGTGGAGCAGGAATGTAACTTTAAAGCTAATGGATTATTTCATTAGGTGGAACCCTTTCCTAAAATAGTCCACACCGAGTTCCAGCTAATGTAAATGTTTATGTGATAATCAGAACAGTACTGACAGCAACGGAGAAAGGTTGTTTGGAAATAGAGAGACAAATAGTGCAAGTAAGTGCGCTTGTGTATTTCTATACCTGCCAGCAAAGACAGATTTTAGTGACCTTTAGTGACATCATGATCTCAATTGTGTTTATAAAATGGGTAGAAAGCAGAGGACACCATATTTATTTCTCTACCTCAGACACTCCCAGCTCTTGGATGTGAAAGCTCCATGCTGTCAGCTGTGTGTTGTGACTTGCACATTGGCAGCTTGCGAACAGAAGCCGTTTATTTTGCTCCAGCTGCCACACCCAAAGAAAGTGTTTTTCCAGCTAAAGGGGGAGTACCACCTTAACTCTGAAGCCTGCAGAACCCAGATGGCTCTCTGCAGAACTCTATTACCATCACAGAGAGAAACGCAAAAGCGATATAAACACATGCATTTTCTCCTGAGATCTGCCAAGTGATCCTATTCTTTCTTGAAAGTTATGTATCCTCTGACTGGTTTCATTTGACCAGGTAAAAGTAAAGGTGCCTCCAGCAAGGCTCTCCACTGATCTTTCAGTGTTGTCACCATCTTGTTGAATAAAGTGGTAAGAATAAACAACAAAAGAGAAGTCAGTGTCCCTTAGGAAAACTCTTCTTGCTGTTTCATTTCGCAGGCCGCTCTCAGGCCTGAGCTGAAACCCGAGCATCCTACAGGCATTGACACCAGCCACCCATCACCCATCCCCGCCAGCAACCCCCTAGTGTCCCACCCCATAAAAAAGTCCCGCAAATCCAGTTCCCACCGCTGAATGACCATTCATTTATTTATCCACCCATGCACTTATACATTTATTTATTTATTCAACTCATCTATTTGTCTTAATTTATCACGCCTCCCCAGGCAGACCCTATTGAGGAGGGTCCGATTACAGCAGGAAAACAGAACCATGGGTCAGCAACACACAAGTCATGATGTCATGGGCTGCTGGACTTTATACGATTTTAAGGTATAGACTGTTAAGACTAATGCTCCATTTCTGTTAAAGACTGTGTGTGCCCTAAGCTATATTATTGGCCATTGTCTGGCCAATAAGTTGCCGCTGCTCACAGCACCCTGGGGTGACTTGCCCAGGCCAAAAATGGTAAAGTGTGTGAAGTAACCTGGCAACAGTCAGGCCTGGTGTGGTGGCAGGTTTTGTCCTGGTGCAATGAGCCATGTGGTCACATTGGATGCACACAGACGACCGTCCGCCTGTCTAAAGCCGTCCAAGGCATGCTGGGAAAAGCACCTGAGTCCATGAGTCTTTGTGCCCCCCCCCCCAAACAAACCAAGCTGCTCTTACACACAACACCAGCATCAATGAACCTGCTGACAGGGCCTTCAACACTTAGTAGTTAGATAGTCCTCTGCTAATGCTGCTGAGCGAGCTTCCTCTTCACCCCTTACCCCTGATGTTATCACAGTAAGATGTTTGCTTGTCTTTATTCAGGCTTTGTAGCATCTGTGTGCATTAGAGACTTTGGTTTCTTGCCTTGTAAGCTCAACTGGGCCTCAAGATAATGTCACACTCACCACAAGCCTTTCCAGTTTCAGACAGCCTGCTAATGAGCACAACACCGTGCAGACAGAACCAGAGCGTCCACAGGGTATAGGATGACGGATGGGGGCTTTTATCTGGGCAATAAACATTAGTTCCTTCTCCTTATCACCTTATCTCACTGTGATTTGAGGATTCCCCCAGAACAGGATGCCTCTTGGCTGGACTGCTGACACCTTTGCATCCCTCCCTGCAAGGCTCACTTTTTCAGACAGAAACAACATGCTGTTGGTCAGTGCGGCCTTTCAGTTGTGATAGATGGCCCACAATTACAGTGTATATAACAATAAAAATGCTTGTTGTTGTGACAGTGTACAATTGATAGGCTATACTTATGTTTTGATTATTATAAATGTCTGACAACAATGCACTGTACTCAGTTAATACCTTGCTTGTGCTGCCTTCCTCTGGGGAGCACATCTCCAGCCCCAAGAGATTAACTTCGGTACATGGGGATAATGGGGGCTTTTGTCTTATTAATACATCCTTTCATTACAATGCCTTCTTTAGAGTGACGGATGAACAAGCCTCAACAACATCGGGGGTCAGAGAGAGGGGGTTTTGGGGGGGGGGGGGGGGGGGGGGGGGTCACAGCAGGCTCGCAACGGCTCCAAGACAAGGCGTTTGTGAATGTGTGTGTGCGTGTGTGTGTGTGTGCAGGCCGGGATGCACGCAGCTCGTCTGAGCCTCCAACAACAGGCTATACATGTACCATGATGCATTCAACCCCCCACCCCCCCTCCATGTTTGATTGACAGCTGTAGCCCTGCTTGTTAATGTTTAACACCACAACAGTGTTTATTCATTCAAACACACACTGTGTTTAATTAACGAGGCAGAAGCTAAAAAAACTCATGTGTTGCCTAATGTTAGTCATTCTGCTGTCATCGATGTGTATTAGTCAACGAAACATTTGGAGACGTTGCGTGACAAAAGAGACCGACTTACTCCAAAGTAAAAAAAAAACTCTTGGAGTTGACATGTTAGAGATTTAAATAAACTAATTTCGCAAAACTATATACATTTTGTTACAGTAGCAGGCTACGAGAGACACATCAGATCCTTTTGTTAGGCTGCTGCATCACATGCAGGCGATCTGTCACACTTCATATATTTTACTTACCCCATGAGAGATATAGTAGTAGAGAGCAGCGAAAAGACGCTCCGACAAAAATAGTTGTCTCCAAATGTCCTCACATGCGGTCACCACTTTCGACTAATGCTGTGACAAAGTTCAGCTTTCCTCTGCTGCGGTGTCGAGAGTCAGCGATGACAATCAAAACTTTGGTGGAGCACTAGACGGCGTGTCTCGTCTAGTCTTTGGTAAATCCATACCGGTCTATGGGCCCTGCGGAAACCGTGCAAAAGATCTCGAAAGAGCGACGACTCCAAACAATAAAGCGGGGAACGATGAGAGCCAAAGAAGACTTTTTTTTTAAATAGCACTTTCTCTTTTGTTGCTCTAATCCAGCAGTCCGTCTGGTTGTCCTCCTCCTCTCTGGGAACAACAGCTCCACGGGGCTTTGGAGCGTCAGGGAGGCGCGCGCACAGTACGCACACAAACACACCACACACACACACACACACACACACCCACGCACACTCACACACACACACACAACACACACACACACACACACACGCACACACTCACACGAGAGAGAGAGAGAGTGTATAGAAACGTCATATGCCCATTACGAGTCTTGAATCTCAGTGTCGAAATACAACGATGGTTTGTGGAGAGTAATTAATATGGAAAATACCCTTTAAGCCTATTTTTGGACCTTTTCACCACTCTGGAGCACACAAATGAAGTCCAGATGTTCCACTCCTTCACTTCCTCTCTCGAAAGCAAATCCCAGCCCACACTTTTCAACTCATGTGGCTCATTTCCCATGAGAGAACCTTCATGGAATTAATAATAATAACTTTATTTATATAACACCTTTTATGATATGCAGCCCAAAGTGCTTAACAAAGCAAGATGAGATACAGAAAATTTTAAAACACATACTAAATAAGAGTAAAACACATAATTAAAACAATCTACAGTGTTAAAGGAGAATGATATATAAACAAATGAGTATTTGACCTGCATCTGTGGCACTGCCTTATGTGTTGTTTCTGGTGAGTCATTGCTCTGATTTTCACGCATATCCCTAAGGTCTGAGTATAAGTGTAATGAGGAGGAGTGAGGTGAAGGTAAGTCAAGACTTGTTAGTCATCAGGGCTGCACCTAGACACACAGCAGGGCATGTGTTGCCTGGATACAGCCCCCAGAGGAGCGAATAATGTCTTCACAGTCATTATGCTGAAAGCCGAAGTCATCCCTAGTGAAGATGATGTAATGTGTCTGTGATACGAGGAAGGAGCTGTGTAATCTTGTTATAAGATTTATTAGATTGTTTACAAAACATCCAACAGCTCCCCAGCTTCTGTGCTAAAGATATGTGGATTTGCCTCAGGAATTGCAGTAAGGTTTTCCACAAATATACAGTAACTGCTCACAAGAAAATATATAAACAGAATATGAAAGACTTCTGTTGAGACAAAATACTAAAAGAGCTAAAGATTGGACACCTAGGCAAAACATTTTTAAGGTATTGTTTAATTTTGGGCTACTTGCAAAACACACACTTAGTTGCCTAGGTACTACGGTCTGGTTTCATTTCCATATTCAAACATGACGTTTTAGAAATCTTGGGAATTTTTTAATTTTTGTAGTTAGTCAACTGGAGAAGTTTCATGGTGACATCAGTATTTTACTCATTCACCTCAGGTTTCTCTTCTTTTTAAGATATTTTTTCTTCTATAGTGACCAGATGGCAGATGGTTCTTCTTCAGACTCACGTATGGCAGTACTACCTGTCTGAATGACATCAGAGCAAATTACACAGGGAAAGCACCTCACTACTCATCAAACAGTCTACCTACAGGAGTGAATTAAACATGCCCAATGGAAAGAAACCAGAAAATGAGTCTGGTCTGGTTTCCACCATACGGTTGAGCCACTTTGACTCATCTTGGGTCTGCTGATGTTTTACTGGGAGAAATACGTTAATGATTGTGCAATCCACTCTTACCGCACTCATCTCTGCCGCCCCCGCAGCAGCTGGTATGTGGAAACTCACTCCAAAGAATACAAAAAGGGAACTTCATCAACTTTGAAATAACACCGTTAAAGATGGAGATAACTTTTACAGTTTAGCGGTGCACCTTCAAAGCTTTTGTTGTTCACGCTCTGTATTCTGTGCTGAAGTGCTGGAAGGTTAAATGAGCAGTTTGTATAGGGTGTGTTAGTAGAAAGCCTTTATGGACTCTCACTGTCAGTGGGTTTATGATGGGACATTTTTAAAAAGCTGCCCCACTGCTGTGTCTCTCACTAGGCCTTTAGGGGAGGGGTCAAGAGCCCTGACCTCACTTCCTGTTGGGGCTCCTCACAAGCATTCCATTGTCTGTGAGAATGCGCATGGGCTCGGGGGACTCTGCACATCTGGCAGCTGTTATTAGCAACCTCCTTTATCCGCCACCACCCCCCCACCCCCCAAGGAAGATTACTTCATGTGCTGGTGGATGTGCGCCCCAAAATGCACCTCAAAATAAACTCTCTGGGACAGTATTGTTTCACATGGAACAGCTGTGTTTTTTTTTACAGGAATAAATTCAATTCAAATGTGTGCTTTGTTATGTATTTAGTGATTTGCCTTTTATCTCCCTGCCAGCAATGTAAGCATTAATGCATATGAGCTATTCACTCTTTTGCAAATATTTAGATGATTTGACAGAAACCTGAACCTGAATAGCACATTCAATCTCATCTGTTTATTCTGAACAAAGTTATGGGCCAAATTATTTATTGTCCAGCAATTTCCTTATATAAATCACAGGAATTGAACTACATTTAAATTGTGGCAGACATTGTGTTATCAGCTAATATTGTATTAAATAGCAGTAGATATAATATTGTATTGTGATGAGATTTGTGTTTTACACCCATACTGGCAACTGCTCATGCCCATAACAAATACTCCCAGTGTAAAAGGGTGAATTTCTGTTTCACATGGGTAATCGTATACCAAGTTATTATTTTATTTTTTTAATTAGCAAGATTTAAAGCTTCTGGTAGGCGGATTAGTAACTACATTGGAAACAACATGACAGCAGTATATGTTATGTTGTATCTGTTCTGTACAGGTCCTGTGATGTTTTTCTTGTTTCTTTCGTCAGCACTTTGTCTCTCATTTCGGATTCTTTACTATCGGCCCTTGTGTGTTGCCCGCCTGTGTGATGACATGCCCCGCCCTGGTGAGTTTCATCTGTCCCTCATTACCCTTCCCAGTGCACTGAGTCTGTGTAGCCCCTTTGTCTGAGCCAGTTTGTCTTGTCAGTTTCTGTCAGCATCCCATCCCTTGTTCCTCTGTAATAATTCTTTCTAACTCTGCTTCAGCGCAACGTTTTCTAACTCTTGGCCACATTGACTGATTACCTGTGTATCGAATTCTGCCTGATTAAAAGTCAAGACTAAACTTTTGTTCTTCTGGCTGTTCTAGTCCATAATAGACTACCTTTTCCATCAAAATCTTCGTTAGCATTGTCGCCTGCCACAATTGACAGACTGCAAATCTGACTCATTAAAGGAGCATTCAGACACGCTGCGGTCACCTGACCTAGGTTTGAACTTACTAGAAGTGGTACAGCAAGCAGGTTTTATACCAGAGATTGAGAAACATATAAGTGCAGCATTAGAAAGTAGGTCAGACCGACAAAGACACAACACCACATTGTTTTTTTTACACATCTCTGTAGAGCTTTTCTTCAAAGACCCAAAAAGGCAAAGACGTCTTAGAAGAGCAGCTAAATATTCTATGTTCCTACTTTTAGATACAGGATTACACTGGGGATATCATTAACAGCAAGCAGTTCTCAGGCTCTGTGGTGTGTATCTGATGGGGGACATTCCATCCCTTGTTTATCCACGTTTCCAGAGCACATCAAGCTGAACCACAGATGCAGCTGTTAATATGTATGCATCCGTAAGAGCTGATTTCTTTCATGTAGCTCAATAAATACGTGTGAGTTTTTTTATGTACAAAAATCCATCAAGCCATACTAGGGGTGTGAAACTCAATTTCTTCTCAGGCTTCATTATGGTTGCACTCAATTGGCCGGTTCTAACGTTAAGACTATGTAAATATACATATATAAATATATAATATATATTAAATATAATGTATTATATTAAATTATTGGCTGTGCATTGGATTATTATCAGTTCTGGTAAAAACTACGTCTGAAAGCAGAAGTCTAGGGCAAATAATTGAAAGCAAATATTCACCAATTACACCAATTGTATTGTATATTATATTCTTTGCAAGCTCTTGCAGGCTGGATTTGGTCCACAGGCCTTGAGTTTGACACCCTTGCTATACAAGTCTGATGATAGCGAACTATTTTAATTTAAACATACCACATATAGAAAGTAAGTTGTAAAATAAACACTTCCCATTTATAGAAAAAGCCTCCTCTTCTAGATCAAGTCTGTGTGGAAACCTTCCTCTTTCCTGCACAGATGCTCTGAAGTTCGATCTGTATATGGAGCGCTGCAAGTGTTCTGTATGTGCATCAAAGTTCACAGGACAAACGTGATCTGAGTGACATGCCTCTCAGATGACTCTACAAGTTAAATGGGAAGTATTGTGTACAGTTTGCATCTGAGGACACACCTCTATTCTGAGTAAAGGCCTAAAAACCTTTCATTTAAAAAAAAGCCTTTGATTAAACTTTTGTTTCTTTTGTTTGTTTTTATTATGCCTCCTGTAGCACCTTGGGATTGCTGTTAGCAATGAAAGGTGCTTTACAAATCAAATGTATTATTATTATTATTATTATTATTATAAAGTGACCAGACACTTCTTCACACAGATGACTCACGATTCACTGTACACTTTTTCGCAAAGTGTGAAAAGTTTTACTTGCTCTACTGTATCTGATCATAATTACTACTTTGCATAAAAGAAGGGTAACACACAATTAAAATGCAACTTTAGTTTAAGTTACACAAGTTAAAAAGATGATTAAATTGTGCAGAAGGGAAAATATAGAATATATAAAGATATATCTATATAAATATAGATATATATACTGTACATAGAGAGAGAACGATGTAAACAGGTGTAAAACAGTAAGTAAAGTAGGTAATGGTTCAGGACCTGCTATGGAAAACAAACTGCCTTGTTAGAACAATTAAAATGTATAATCCAGGGCGCTGTGCATACAATCGACACAGACAGCGCTTGTGGCAGTGGAGGTTTGGTTTCTCCTCTCAGCACCGAACAGCACGAGTGCAGCCTGGAGTCAGGCTGGCTTATCTCTCGCTGCACTCCAAACAGGAGGCTTAAGTGCTGGCTGTGCCACATGTCTCTGCTGTTCACAGGTTTAGAAGAAATCTGTCCAGCCTTCTCTCACTCCCCCGAGACCAGCGGTGTTATCTTACCGCTTATCTCTTGAGCATTTACTTTTTTCCTACACAAAAGATCTCAAATTCTTCTCACATCTGATCTGTCCTCTGCTCAGGAATAAAGTCTAGATAACTGTCCACATTCAGGTTACTTTATATCTTCTTTAACAATGGAAATGTAGGCCTCATGTTTAAGTGACAATAGCCAGTCATTTTGTGATCATTTGGCCTAAATTCCATTTATTTGTGTCTTTTGGTGTTGAATTCAATCCATGATGTCCGTTAAACAAAATATTTGTATATATTTTCCTCTGGTGGTTTTTAAAGATTTCATCACTCCAACCCTCCACTGTGGCGTCTCACAGGAGTATAGAGTTACCTTATTTTTACAATCAGGCCTCAAAAGACCATTCCCATGGTCTACTTCTGCACCGGTCTGTGTACCGGTTACCGTGCTGGAGTATTAATTCATTCGTATTGGGGGTTTGTTGTGTGCACCGTCCTCTGGTCCAATGAGTAGAAGAGTTTGAGTGGATATTAAAAAGTAATGGGGACCCACATGGTTATGTGGGGTGGACGGAGTCATGACTTTAGTGGCTTCCTGCAGATTTTAGACAATGTTTATAAAGCCTTGCTGGAAACCCTTAGCAAAACACATTCAAATCCTCGCACTCATTATTACAGAATTTTCCGTTAAACATTAGAGCTGGGCTTGTTTGTTTTATATTGCAGCAAGAGCCGTTAGCCTACAGGAGAAGTGATGCCCCTCCTGTCAGCTCTGTGGTCCAACAGTCATTTGGTGGTTAGAGAGGTGTCTTTCCTGAGGCAAAGATACATAAAAGCCAAAGTTTAACATTTAGCAGAGCCACAGATAAGATCTCAGAGGCATCACAAAGGGCACAGCTAAAAATCAGTTGTTATGATCTGAAAACATATGGCAGCCATCAGAGGCTCCTCTGGCATCGGCAAAAGAAACCCAATCCTGACATGTCTTGCTAATTCATTGACCAGAAAGTAAGTTCAAAAGGTTAGTCATAGGTTTTGCATGTGTGTGTGTGTGTGTGTGTGTGTGTGTGTGTGTGTGTGTGTGTGTGTGTGTGTGTGTGGTTCAGAATCAGTCATGTTTTCTCAGTTTACATTGACACGGTGATGGTCATGAGTTGCAGTTTACAACTCTGTCACGTCTGTAGTAGCTTTATAACATCTGCTCTCGTTCTTTGACCTCAGTGCTGTTCAGAGTGCTACGTGCCTGTCGAGGTGAGTGAGGATTACAGTGCCCAGATGTTGCAAAGGAATTACTCAGAACAACAGGGAAAACAAACATGTCCTTGTGAGTCTGCTCATGCAGAACGTTTCTGAAGATTTTCACAAAGGAGGGCTGTGGTTAAAGGAGTTAAGAAAGGAAATAGAAAAGGGATAGATGTGTGTAAGCAGAGGAGGGAAGGAAGTGAAATGAAGTTGGTCAACAGAGGGTAAAATAAGCTTTCAGTAACCAGGTCAAGCGTGCACCTATTGGAATCTTGCCTGAAGAAGCTTGCATGTTATACGGCGGAGACAGGGAAGCTGGGCTCAATGTGTTGATCTCTGTGTGTTTTAGCTTCAGGAAGAACGTCCTTTTTGCTGTTTGTAAAGGTGTGTTTACAATAGAGTGTTTGTGCAAACACATGCGTCAAAGGTGCACATTTCTCTCCTCAAGCAGAACTTATCTTCTTTTTCCCAAAGGGGAAGCGGGCACTTGACTGCCGGGGTCATTGCTGGGGGTCATCAGATAAGAAGGATCAGGGTCAGACCATTACTTTAATCCAGCTGTTTGTGCCGGCCTCTCTCATGACCCGCACCCCTCTGCATGCCCTCCCAGAGCTCAGATATGTTGTCAAAGTAGTGAGGAATAGCAGATAATAGTATATAGTAAAAAAGAGGAAAGACAAAGAGTGTGAGGAGAAATGGCAGGAAGGCAGCAGGGGTCTAAATCTCACACTCTGCTGACACAGCCTGGAGCACGTCTGTCTGCTGCGCTGATCACGGACTGGATGTGGCCCCAGACAGTCACATGGAAAGAACTAAATGGCCATGACTATTATCATTTGTAAATATTCCATTCATTTGGTTGTTACTAGAATGACAAAACAACTTACCCTTTTTAAATGTACTACTACAGTAATGCTTTATGAGATAAATTGGTAATTCTCATTATATTCATCAATAAATGGTAAACCAATAGTAAAACAAACTTTAAAAAAGGTTAAAAGTTATTTACTGTTAACAGACAAGCAATGTTAATTTATAGTGTTTACTAATTATTTGTTAAGGTTAATTATTTTGTCAGTAGGGGCTTGGACTGTGAGCCGTAGAGTCACCGGTTCAAGTCCCCGACCAGACCTAAATATGGAGTGTGGACTGCTACTTGGAGAGGTGTGCTCTGCATGTGTGACCATTAAAGAGCATTTCATCCTTCCCATTCTATTCTATTCAAATACTAAAATAACATAAATTATAATCTTACATAGGTGACTCATCTACTCATAATGTAGTTACATAACAGCACTATAATTGTATGCCAAATTAAATATTTCCTTATCAGATTATCAAATTATTCCTAAACCTTTAAATGAATTGTTTATCAAAAATCTATGGCACAACAAGGTGGATGGAAAGTATTGATAGTTATGTTTAAAGTTGCTTTAAAAAAATAACCATTTAACAATGTATTATAATTCTCAATTGTAACTTTGTAAAAGCCTTCCAACTAATGTATAAAGATGTGGACAAACCAATGTTTAACCAAAAACATAACTAAACAAATGTATGTTCTTCCCACGTCATTTTTATAGATGTTTTACAAACGATTTCTTTAGGGTTTGCAAATTATTAATGAGAAAATAATATTACAAATCAAATGTTATAATCATAGACTGTTATAATGTGTGCAACCAAAAAACTGGTAAAATAACATGAGTTACAGCATCACTGATAATTACTTGATGACATGATGACATTATCAAAATAGCTATTATCTGAAGTTGAATAAACAACTTGCCTTTATTAATGGTTATTATAAAAATGTAGCTATTATTTCCCAACTAACTAATTTCCCTAAATTTCCCATACATAAGGTAGGTTATTACTGTAAATGTTAAGAATTAAGTAGTTTGATTTTTGTTTTATGTGTATTTCATTGCGTCCCTCTCACTCACCTTTGCACTGGAGACAGACCTGCCCAGTTTATTGACGGCACGGTGCTGTTTCCTCCCCTGCGGTCAAGCTCCTTACGCCACCCTGGAAGCGGTGCTTTGATCAGCACACTGCACACATTCTTCCCATCATCCTCTCACTTCCCTCCCCGGTGTTTATTATTGGCTGCAGCTGGAACACCTCCAGTCGCTCAGACCTCACCCCAACAAGGTTGTGCTGACTAAATCACACCACACAAAGCACAAACAGTGCACATCTATTTTACTTTAACTCACGTAAGCATTGTAGCAGCAAGAAGAAATGTGTCTGCACAGGTTCAGATCAAGTGTGTCTAACGTCCCTGAGGTGGTGTTCATTATCTATTTGGCTGAATAATAATGGTCAATACATTGCATGTAATGGGAGATGATTTATTCTCCTTTCATGTCTGTTGAATAATATTTTATCAAGCTGCAGCAACTCATTTGGTCATATGACCTCTGACCCCTCTGTATTTGAAAGATGACAGTGATAAGCAGATGTGGGTCCGAGTCTTTGAACTTAAGTCCCATAAAGTCCCAAGTCCTAAACTTTGTATCCCGAGTCCTAAACAAGTCATAATGTTCTCTTCCCTTCCCCTCCAAATAAAATGCAATTTTCAAGTCAGATGCTCAAATTCCAAGTGTGTCACAGGCAACTGCTGTTAACCCAAGTCGAGTCTAGTCGAGTTTGACAGGAACCCTTTTCTGTTCAATACATTCATTCAGTTTATAAACGTGCATACAATGATTGCCTTAATTTATCACAGGGTTGTTTTTTTATAATGCAAAAGAAAGAGAGAGAGAGAACTTTATAAAGTGATTAAACCATTATGTCATACATGTTCTTCACACATACAAGGGTTCAGTGGTACAAAAATCAACAGCGTTTGTTGACATAGTCACTTTATATGAGTCATCTCATATCTCTTCTATTTTTTAATCGTTGAGTTTTTTTTAGACATTGGCAATCCTCTGTTAAAGAACTGCTCTGTCAAATTAAAAGTCCTGCACACAGTCAAGGTTGCTATAAAGCATTTGGACAGCAGTTGTTTGCACTTCAAATGACTTTTTAAGGCAAGACACAACTAAAAGTGTTACTTTAGAAACTACAACCTCCCCAATACTTTCTCCAAGGAGGATCAGGTTAAAAGGTGGAGAAGGAAAATAACAACTTGGCCAACTGGTAATATTGATACAGCTGCACAATGACCTCACTGGCCACATCCAATCAAGTTAAACATTATTTATCACCCACAGCCCAATCTTCAATAACCTCAACGATTAAAGAAAAGTTACCAGATACCATGAAGATGGAACCAAATTGCAAGTTAATCCTTTTGTTCACATTAAAAGCACCACTGTAGAAACACAATATAAACAGTACTTTAAAAGATATTTAAGTGCAGCTCCAGATTCCACAGACTTGCTCAAGAGCTGGCAACCCACATACAATAACCCATCACTCGATAATCACCATGCTTCGTTAATGACATCCTGCCGTCACTTTTTCCCCCGCGGAAGCCCAGGATGAGCCATGATGACTAAAGCGTGTTGCCCTCTATTAGATTCCACACTGAATGCATTTGGAAGAGCCCTAATGTCAGTGAAGCCGTCGGCCCTGGATACACACATCTGTAAGTGAATGAGGTTTTTACATGATGACTGTTAGCTCATGCTGCTGCTTGCCAGCTGGGTTGGTCACGCCATTAGAGCATGGTGTAACAGAACAAATCATTATCTGGCAGACTGCAGGGTTGATAGGGGATAGCTTTCACTGTGAAGAACATATAACAATAACAATTGTTTTAGTTTTTAGGCAGTTGGTGGTTGATGATGGGAAACATAAAGCCAGAGTTGTGCATGTGTGTGTGACTGAGTGTCAAGTGTTCTTCCCTAAAATGCTGAATTTGGCAACATTGCATCTGCCGCAGAGACTGCTCCATAAAACTAACTAATATCGCTGCTGGATAACAAAAAAATAAATGTGGCTTTAATGAACAGCTCACACGAATTCTTCTATGAATGGCAGTAATCTCACTAACCTAAAACAGATTGAATTAGACATTCTTCCCTCTGGTAAAGAAGCAACAGGACCACAGTTTTTACTAGATTTGAATGGTGTAACTAATCCAGACCCAAGATGGTTCTCTGATGCTGTAGCCACACACACCAACACAATCAGTGTCAGGGATGTTTTGGAAATACTTTCGTCTATTTTTATTTATAAATCCTATTTCTACAATGTGCTTTCATTTATAGTCGAGGTGTCAGCTTTGAAATGATGATGATCTCATTTTTCACTCTGCTCAAATAAATGTGCATTGCTCCCAGTGGAAAAGAGCAGGAGGCCTCAATGCACTAAATGTTGGACTTTCATTGCTGTTTTAAAGAATTTCAGTTATTCTTTAACCCGGGCCGAATGTTTGTCACGTAATAATCTGCGGCGCTGACTTCTACCAGTTCCAATAACATGGCTAAATTGTAGCTCTCCAACTTAGAGAACAGCCTTAACCTCTAGGGACCTGGAGAGGCCTAACGTCAAAGCGACTCGCAAAAGGAAAAGACAGAATGCTCTCCAGCTTGGCTCCTTCTGGAGGTGAATTGATTTAACGGCCTGAGTGAAATATTGCTCTCATCTTGGCCTCGGACCACTCTTGCCCCCTAACCCCTTCCTCAGCCAACCCCCGGCCCGTCAGAAGAGCCCAGAATTCCTGGAAAAGATGCAGTGAAGTTCTGGCTTCCATAAATCACAGCTCCACTCCCCAGCCGCTCCCTGCAGAGCGCCAAGGGAGAAACATCATCCCCTTCCCTTTCCCCCGACCCCCCTTAGAACCCCCCCCTTCTCTGACTTTTAATGCTGCATAGAGTAGTGGATGAGAACTTCCTCACCATTTTACCGCAACATCAACAGGTCTGTGTTTTACTTTGAGTCGCTCACTGTGCACTCAGATCTTTACAACCTCGTCTGTCACACCACAGTGGCGTCAAAGTCATGTGGCTTCAATCAGTCTCCACGCTTTATTTACCTGTTAGTGTTTCTGCATGTGGTCATGGTGTTGTAAGGCCTTTTATTGCCCACAATCCACTACGGTCCCGGTCAAGTCTGACTGACTTCTATCTCTTAACTGCTTTTTTATAGTGAGCACAGCGGCTAAACAACAAAAAGTCCCTGCAGGGGGGTGTGCTGGAGGGAAGCTCATGTTGCAAAAGTTGTACAAATAACTGACAAGTACAGAGCTGCAATATTTATGTTGGGAAAATGTTCCATGACCCAACACACTAATCTAACCAAATGTGTTACACAAGCATTGTTCAACCCCTTCTTGTGGAAAAGCTTTTTATTGATTGGCCTGTGTGTATGCCGAAAAAGGAGCGTGTGACTGCAGTGCTGTAGCCCAACCAATGTGAGCCATAGACCTGTCTCTGCATGCCCATTAGGCGCATGGAGCTGATTAATAACCAGGGTTTGGTTCACACATGTTGGAGACACGGCATCGCATGGCTGGGTTTCTGGGACAGTAGAGCCGAGGGGTTCTGACAGGAACTCTCGACACAGCTCTCATGAATAGCACGTAAACAGAGAACATCCGTAAACAGTTTAGAAGACCCGTTTGGACTTTGTTCCAGAGGGGTGGGTGGTTGGGTGGGAAGAAGTATACGAGGGAGAGTGAAGCACTGCAGCTGATACTCCCTCCATGGCGGTTGGGAGGAGCAACATCTAGCTGTTCTCCTTTGGGACGTTCTGCCTGTACAAACAAACCGACCCCGGGCCTCTGGTCTAATGGGAACCAGACCTGCTCAAGGACCAAACCCCTTTCCCTTCTCCTCTTCTCCCCTCCCTCTCTGTATGACCAATGCTCTGCCGACACACACTCCAGCTGAAGGACGCACTTCAATTATCCCAAACAGACCTGAAAATATTCCCCAGTTTTCCCACACAGCAATGGTTCATGACGTTCCTACATCAAGGCCCTCTTGACCTTCGAGACTTCAGACTCCATTAGACTTATTTCCACAGCAACACTTTCTCTCCCTTTCACATACTCTAACACTTCTCAACACTTCCATTCTATTTCTCTCCATCTAAACATCACACAACAATGACTTCCAATGACTCATATCAATATTACACTTTTCCTTTTCCAGTTTCAACCATATCTTGTACATATCATATTCTATTTATATGTATATAGACTTTTTGCACTACTTTTTATTTTGTATTTAGTATTTTATTGTATATGTTGGATTGCTGGAGGAGCTCAGGTCATAAGATTTTCATTGCCATTTCTACAGCTTTGTGCATATGACAGTAAAACCTTTAAATCTTGAATTTGAATCTTGAATATCTCTGATTAATTTGACCCAGTTTATATATATATAGATATATTCCGGGCAGAATAATCAGATCTCCAGTGAATGACTTCAGGCCTGGAGGCACCATGGTGAGCTGCTGGTTGTTGAGTGAGAGCAGCTCATCCCTGGCTACAAAGTCTGAATGTTCTCATTGTGAGGGATCAGAGTTTATCAGTGAATGTCCTCCCAGTCTCACTGCTGTCTCTATCAGAATGTTCTGTTTCACTAAAGTACGAATATTGGCACAGAGTCAGAAGGAGAGGAGAAAAGGCTCTTAAAACACATAACGCCTCCACGTTGACTGCACGTCTGATGCAGAGAGGGCTGATTGTGATACGGCCTGGTGACAGCAGGCCTCACAGACATGTGGTGCTGTTTAAATTGTCACTTTATTGCAGCATTCCCCTTCCTGAACGATAAGTCTGAGATAAAGAAATACATGTTAACACTTCCTTCTGTTACACCGTCTTCGGGTGTGTTAAAAGTGTACAAAAACTGTTCGAGGCCAGAAAAGCTCATTATTTGTGCGTGCTGGAATCAGCGATCGAATCACTGACGCCAAGTGCCTGGAAATACGGCAGACTTGTACGGCAGATTTGTTGAAGAGAACAGAAGATATGACTGTTCATTTCTGTCTCCCTCCCACACATCTGGGCACAAAACCGTCAATGTTCCCATGGGCAACCATCTGTGATGAGCTGAGCTGCTGTGTGTATCATCCCCCCTCTCCGCTGCACGCATGCACGCACACACACACACAGACACACACACACACACACACACACACACACACACACACACACACACACACACACACACACACACACACACACACACACACACACACACACACACACACACACACACACACACACACACACACACACACACACACACTTAATTTTTGCCAGGCCTTGTGTGCTCCTCTTGGGTTCTCTCTATTTCGCTTGGCCTTTTTGCTTGAGTCTTTGTGCAGTGCACCTCGGGAGTGGCCAAGCTCAGACGCAATCCTCTGAAACAAAAGTGTTTTCGTGCAGAGTCAGCACAAATTGAGACCTGCCGGTAACAAACATGTTGCAACTCACTTAACTCACTCCCTGAATGAGGTTAGGAGAGGGAGGTGTGTTTGGGATGTGAAACAAATGAGTCAGAAAGTGTTGTTTACAACTTTGAGTTCTGGGTCATATTAGGTATGTGGACTAATGTACTGTATATATGATCTTCTCTTTGTTTTTGGAGTGGGCGTTGGTGAGCCTGCGTGTGTGCATGATATTGCTCCAGGGTACATTTAATTGGTGCATCATTGATCTCCTGCAAGCATGTACTCACACGTAACAGTTCTGTGAAATGGAAATGGATCAATACAGTAGCACAAGAAACTCTCCGAACAATATGTTCAGCACAGAACAATAAACTGAATTTGTATTTCTTCACACGATGTAACACTGTAATAAAATGTGGCTTTGCTTGTCTTTACAATCTCAATTAAGATATACCTAGATCTTGCTACATAACCACAAAGACATAAAATGTGCTATGCTATCCTTGCTTCGATAAGGCCAGGTGGGTGTGTCCAGCCAGGAGTTGTTAGTTTATATTCCCCATGATGTCATTTGTTGAGTTAACAGAAGTTTGGCAGGAAGGGACGGACAAATAATCAAGGTCATTGGCCCACCACTGGGAAAAGCCACCAATCAGTTTGTCTGTCCCTGATGTTTCAAATGAATGATTATTCCCTGACGTACAGTATGGGGGAACAGAGCAGTCTTTGTCTATTAATTGATAAACATACACATACAAAACGTCATTCGTCATTTGTTAAAAGCTCCTTCCTCTTGCTCCTTTCTTTTCAAAACTCATCTCTTCCTCCACATTGTTCCACTGCCACGCTGCATCTGTTTGGAGCTGAGGAAGTAAAGACTCCTGGATCCAGCTGGTTTTCCACTGAGATTGTTCTCCTTCCAGAGGAACTTAAACCAAAGTCCATGGTCATGTGTTGAGAATGATGATGTGGCATGGTCTGATAGTGAGAAACTCGTAAGCGTGGGGACTCCACACCCCCGTGCCCCCCCCCCCCCCCAATGCTATCCCCTCTCCTGAATCCAATACGCAGAGATGTGTGGGATTACTCTCACAGGAGGAACTTGAACCCTCTGACTTCCTGCTCGCTGATGAGGTCACTGGTCTCAGTGGGAGTGTCTGTGAAATGTCTGCTCAAAAACAGACGACTGACAGCAGGGCATGGTGGGAGATGGAGCAAGGACGAAAAGGTGGAATGGGACATTTAGCGGGGTTCGAGGGGGTAAATGAGGAGGGGGAAAGGACCATCCAGAGCCTGTCTCTCAGGCAGGTGGCCAAGCTCAGCATGTGTTTGTGTTATGGAGAGGACTCAGCTCTCTCTTAAAAAATTACAAAAGAGGTGGGGGTGTTGAAAGCTCCACAGCCAGGAAAATCTCACAAAATGGCTGTGAATGTTCCCGTCTGACTTAACTCTCTGTTTTTCATTATTCAGTAATTGCTATTAAATGCAGTGACCTAAAATCTGACTGTAAATCTTTGGGTTCGCCTAGAGGCTGGCTTCATTCATGACCAACAAAATGAGGCCTTCAGCAAGTCATATGATTGAGCGCTTAGAACTATCACGCTGTCACAACAAAGTACTATCGCACAAAAGGGAAGAGTGATACACTGTATATGGTATAAAGAGCATCGATGCGGTGTATCACATGCTGCTCCCTGTCAGACTGTCAGATGGCCTGGCTCCCGGCCGATGTCACAGCCCATTGATTAAAGAGGATGCTGCCTTTGGTCCCAGTGAAGGTCAGGTTACCATGAGGTCACTTCTGCCCTGTATAAGCAGCAGGACCTGAGCGGCTGTGAGGCTAATGAGGGGGGGCACCTGGTGCACGGTGCCTGAGGCTGCGGCTATAGGTAGAGTTTTGGTTAGGGGGAGGAAGGGAGGAGCAGGATGGTGATCGCACATACAAAGCCATCTTGTTATAGGCCAGGCTCAGATGGAGCTGCTCTGTTGCCAAGAGGGTCCAGAGCCCTACATCCTGCCGCCAAGTGAAAGACCCAGTCTTCAAACAAGTTGCACGAACAAAGAACCATACAGGCTGCTTGCATGAGGACCAATACATCACCCCTGCAGCAACCCCGAGAAAGAGTACTTCACTATCTGGCTTCATATCTGTTTTGACTCCCAAATGCATTAAACTCCAAGTATTTCTCAAGAGGTCATAGTTCCATACCCTCACTCTCACAAAACAATGCAATTAAGTCAGTAAAACACACACAGCTTGATGAAAACACACACACTCACTCCCCCGTCATCGCCTCCCTCCGTTTCACCCTTGGGCAGTGTAATGCCTTCCAGATGTATATGTACTCCAGCCCTACCAAACCTTGGAAGTCCATGCCCCTCTCTCATGGTGTTAATGGTGCCCAGGAGGCCTCAGAATGGGGGAGGGGAAGAGGGGGGCTTTCAAGCTCTTACCAAATCCTACAAAAGGACCTCTGCATCCTTTCCCTTTCACAGGGTAATCACTTATTTATCTCTTTGCGCTGATCAGCAGGGTTTCAAACGAAAAAGCTGCATGAGGAACATAGGTGTGGTTGGAAAAGACATCCTGGTAAGTTTTGAGAAAAGAAGGTTTGTTTACAAGCAGGACAACAAAGTCCTCTGCAGCTGTTCTCCATCCAGATGGGTAATGGCGGTAAATACTATTAGGTTTCATTTGTCTGCATCCACGGGTGGGGCGTTCGGGTATCATGTGTCAGCAGCTCCTCGTCAACTTATTACAATCCTGCCAGTGTTTCTCTTATTTCCTTATCTCACTCTCGGCCCATTAGCTTATAGCGTACAAAATCAATGGCTACTCCCAAGAGCTAGCTTATATTACCATCTCCCCTCCTCCTGACCCTCACCAACAGATTGTGTGTCACAGTCTGAGATTTATGTTCATGTTCCAGACTTAGCTCTATTAAAGTGTAAAAGGCCAATCATTATGGCCCTATCTGTTTCTCAGTACGGACACTAAAACACCCTAGAACATTGGAGACAGCCACAGTCCCCCAGGTCATGTTTTCCAAGTAATAATCTCCTCTTTAAAGTTGGCAATAGAGCTCATCTGGCTGCTGTAGAAACTTTTACAGGGGATTTGTATGTATGCACATAGAGTTTAGTGGTGCATGATATGTAACCGTCAGTGATACAGGGCTGGCTTGGGGCTGTTGCTGTTATTTTGGCAATTTACAGCACAGAAAGGATAGACAATTCAACAGCTAATAGCATGGCAGGGGAAAGGGGACAAGAAGTGAAAAGACCAAGAACATTTTGTCTAGCCAATAGATCCACTGAGGCCATGGGTGAGCCCCACACTCAGAGTCAAAGAAGAGAGAGCGAGTAGGAAAAAGCTCCAGGCTGAGGAGCTCTGTGAGAAAGTGTCCATCTGCAGCACATGTTGGAGACAGCCCAAAACAAACAAGTTAAAATTAAACCACAGAAAGACCGCCATTCTCTGTGTTTAAAGTTCTTACAGAGGATTACCGTGTTACCGTTTCAAAGGTCTGAAAAATGGTCAGTTATGTGGTTTGTCCCACCACAATACAACCAATAATTTAGTATAGCTACACTGCTAGCTGAGGGCACAGCTGGTGAACATAGTATGAATGAAGATTGTTACATGGAAGTTTAAAACAAAGTTTTGGGAAATCTTCGCAGGTGCCATCACTAAGCTATTGATAGGATTTTTAAAAGAACTTTCACATTCATTTTCCTTGGAGAAGTTACAGCATTACCCATTCATACTTATTGCAGGTATGCATAATATTTTCAGTGACATTATAAAACTACTTTTCTTTTCATTTTATTTTGCACACATGTAGGACTACATAAAATCCAGAAAATGACAAAATAAGAAATGTAACAGGAGAGGTCAACATGACACAGGATTAGGGTTAACCCTAACCCTAACCCAATTGCAAGACCCGGGAGACAGAGGTAAAGTATTTGTAAGATACTTTATTTTCCAAAACAGCATTGAACAACAAAAAAGGTAACTATCAAATCTCTAGCCGAGATGACAAAAATAGAAAACAAAAAATGAAAGTGCTCACGTAGTGAGGAATTAAACCTTTCAATAGTAGGCTACAAGGAGCATATACCTGACCATAGCAAGAGACAATACGCATAGACCTGAACATGATAAAAAACGAACTGACACTGAACACTGGGAGACAGGGGAATTTAAACACAGGGTAACAAGACACAGGGAACAATCAGCTGACGCTGATGAGCACAGGAGACACAGAAGGGATGACAGGTGAAAACAATCAGGAAATTAGACACACCAGGGAAACTAACGACAGACAGGAAAACACGGGGAAAAAGACCAGACAATACACAGGGAGGAAAACATGACAAAGAGAACAGAAAAACACCCACTACCAGACACACAAACTTAAAACCGTGACAATACTACAAAAAATGTACGACAAAAAAAGGCACATAAAATGAGCAAAAACATTAACAAATCCGTAGAACAATCCAATTAAAATAGAATAGGAAAACTATGAGGTGGTAAGGAGAAAGATAAACAAAAAATAATTATGCACATGTCAAGATATAATAACACACCATCAATTAAATGTTCTGGCAATTGCATTTTTACATATGATAAATAGCTCTCAACAGCACTTACAGTAATAACAAGTGTAGCAGATGCTCACTTTACGGCTACGCAGTTCTTAAAAAAAAAGAAGTACACAGTGTACTACATTGAATACAAAAAGGTAAGTTATTTGGAGATAAAACAAAGCAAGAAGACCAACTTAGATTTGCAGAGTCTTGACATGAATAAACGACGCCAGATGTTATAAACGACGCCAGATGTTATAAACTCCGACTTTGAGTCACATTTCCTGCCAAATGTGCAGTTAAATGTTAGTTTGTAAGACTGGCAGCTTTTGTTTAACAACAATTCTCGTAACTACAATTAATAGAACAAGGACACCTCTGAGCACAGTGGGGTCTCTTAACCCAAAAAGATTGATTCAAATTAAATCTGACTAACAGCAGTCCCACTTTTCAACTTCATTGGTTTTGACCTTGCTAATTAGATTTCCCCAGCAGCTTTGTTATGGCCTCACATTGAGTGTATGCGGTCGCTGTGGTTGCCAGTGCTGAGGTTTCCTAAATCCATATGATATCCAACTGTTTGCAGCAGCCCCCTCCTCCACCTCTACCAAAAGTCTGCCCCAAAAATCACTGCACAGGCAGAAGGGATCAAATTCATATGAAGGTTAAAGAGAGTGTGATGGAGCTTTGACTGTGGATTTTACACTGTGCTACCATCTAGTGGGTACTGACAGTATTGAGGTGCAGTTTAGGGATTCATTGCTTAAAAAAAACAAAACAGTTCAAGTATAGTAACTTGAAAGCTTGAATTTCTGTTGGACACATTAACTTGACAGATCAAAAGCATCTTATATGTTGATTTCTAAGCGAAGAGAATTTGCTCTTTGACTTACTTTATGATCACTTTGTTGAATCCAACACGCGGGGGAGCCAGAGATCAGTAACTCATGCATTTGTTTCTGCTGTGCAAGCACTAATGTAATCCCCAACTGGACAGAAGAACAAAGCGCTATCAGATTAAACATTAACGTATGTCTTCTCGTTCTCCCTTGGGAAGCATTTAACATCATGAACAGATGTCATTTGTAGGCATGGAGGATATCATGTATGGGGTTTGGAGAACCTCTACTCAGAGCAATCACAGCCAGATGATGTTAGGAGGGTCTTTGCCGTTCAACTGTAAAAATATTTACAGTTTATGGCTCCCAAAATGCATGACATCATTGTTCACAATCCCTTTACACAGCACATGCACCTCCTGAACCCATTTTTTCTGCTTGATAAAAATAAATAAAAGGGGGCTATTGAAAATAAAAACGATTAGTTATTTACTATACTTTAGTAATCTAAAATGAATTGTCAAAGAGAATGAATGAGTGGGAAGAAACTGAAACAGCTTCTGTCTTTAAGCTCTTTGTCTGTTCTCCCTCATGTAGCCCCTAAACATTCCCATATGGCAGATGTCAAGCTTTATGTTGCAGAGAACTGATCCTCTCTCTGGACGATCATGCTCAGATAGGATAGTTAGACCCTCCCTAAACAAGAGGACCTGAAACCCTCCTGTCAGCAAGCATCTGTCCTTCTGAAAGGAGCCTAAGCAGAACCCGTCTTTTTTGCTTTTCTGAAATTCCTGCAAAGGAGCAGCTAGAGAGGATCATTTCCTTACACAATTGACTCAGGTGATTCATAGTTTCCATTGAAATCTTTTCAGCATTGTACAAATCTAAAATGTGTTTTGTATTATCATCTCTACAGTTCAACTCAGGGGGCGACTTGGCGGATGCTAACTCTTCATCCCCCACCAACTGGGAGTTTCTGTGTGAATCTGAGGCTGGAAGGGGGAGATTGTTCTTGGAGAGACTTTTTTCTATGACTCAGCTGGATAGGAGTAAGCCTCTCTTTACGAAACAATATAACAAAACAATGAAATTACCATGAAAGGAGGTTTTCCGTCTTAGCTGAGACTTCCAATAACCATCAAGAGAAACACTCCTTCATTTACAACAGAAGAGAGCTGTTGCATTTAAGAGGGGACAGGAGAAAGGAGCACACAAGAGTACAGCTGTGTAAAGGAAGGGGTGGGGGGACATAAGAGAACATTTGATTTAGTCCCGCCACTCTAGGCCTACTCCGCATTGGCTGGCAGGGATCCAAATCTACTCAATGAACTCCAACTGTATTGTCTTTGTTAATAAGCAAAGTTGAAGGTAAGATGAGAATACTGGAACAGGCTCAGAGTTTGATTATGTCAAGTAAACATGATACAATACAATCAGGAACTAGCACAGTGAGAGAACAGAGAGCTGAAAGAGAAAGGGGATCCACTACACGTGGTGGTGATGAGGAAGCAGAACAGGAGGTCATCTGATAAGAAATAAGATCAGGGAACGAGTCTTCCAGTCTCTGGCGAGGCTTCGACTCGCACATTGATTTAAACACTCTTCCTGTCTCTTGCAAACTCCTGAATTGTTTGTAGTAAATTGGATATTTCCTGTTTGTTATCTGGTTCCTGCATACAATACATTTACCCTTTCCTTTTCTATCACTTTGTGTGTTATTATGTGTCTTGCTTTTTCCTCGTAGTTATTTGACTGAAAACGTTTTTGGAAGAGGAAACTGCTTGAGTGGCCAGTCTTTTTTGTGGATATAGGAGGCCTGCAAATAGACGACTGTCCTGACATTTGGTACAGACATTTAAGAATCCTGCTGAATATTCCTGTAGTTTTTCCAGAAGACCAAGACAAGTCGCCACTTAACCTGCAATATCTCAAAATCGACTTAATGGTTTTTCTTATGAATAGTCATGGTTCCCACACAGAGAATCCTAATGACTTTGGTGATCCCCTGACCTTTCCTCTACTGCCACCCTGAGGTTTACATTTGCTGTAATTTGATTTGTTTGAGTAAAATGTCTCAACAACAGTGGAATGGATTGCCATACAATTTGCTACATTTATCTCCCCTTAAGGCTAAATTGCATTTGCTGATCCCCTGACTCTCTATGAAGCATCATAAGCATGTCGACATCTACTTTTTGTAGGTAAACAAATTCTAAATCTGGAGTATTTTAGCACGACGATGTCAATAATAATAATAATAATAATTAAAACTGCGGTCGCACTTGTGCGCGCAGTGATGAGCGGGCCCTCGCGTCCGTGCGCCTGTCGGGGAGGGCGGCAGGTCGTCCCGGCGTCAAGCAGACGCGCGCGAGTCCTGGGAAATGAGCGGTTTCTCATTTCTATAATTTTCGCGTCCCAGAATCCCAGGTCCTCCGGCAGCGACCCGGAAACGGATGTCGGCGCGCCGTCTCGAAGGAAAACAAATGTCTCTAAAGGCTCGTCGAGGATCGATTATCGAGGAGCGTAACCGAGGATACACTGATTAGAGGAGAGAGGAGTGTCTCTAGCGGAGCTATAACCGAGGGTGTCGCATGGCTGGACTTCTGTCAAACGAAGCACAGCTCTGCAAACTGTTCCCGTTGTGATTATAAGTTATTTGAGATGATCAAATGTGCATCAGACTTTCTGCCCTTTACCGTTTGTTTACTCACTAATCACATGTCCCCTGGATGTTAGGCTATTTTTTTTCTCAACACAACTGCTTTCATTGTGACGCGATGTTTACAGTGAGAACAGCTGCTGAGGTCAGTGCAGAAAGCAGAACAGTGTGTATAATATATATCGCTCAATAACAAATGTAAGGCCTACATTTCACACTTTATTTGTAGGCTTTAGGAGATATCTACAAATAAACAGTAGGGTTAGGGTTAGGGTTAGGGAGTGTATAGGTGTCTTTTGTAATGAATATGCCGCCAGCAAAGGGCGTTGTTGGACTAACAGTAGGTGTGTGTGTGTGTGTGTGTGTGTGTGTGTGTGTGTGTGTGTGTGTGTGTGTGTGTGTGTGTGTGTGTGTGTGTGTGTGTGTGTGTGTGTGTGTGTGTGTGTGTGTGTGTGTGTGTGTGTGTGTGTGTGTGTGTGTGTGTGTGTGTGTGTGTGTGTGAGAGAGTTGATGTGCCAGGCAGACAGGCAGGTCTCAGTAGCTTATCTGACATATAATTGGTCAAAAATGGTACATTCTCCATTAGCCTACGAGCTCCCCGTTTTAGCGAAGGACTATTCCTTCTCAATGTAGCATGATATTGGATATGCGCTGAAGTTGTCCTGGATTGGAATTTTTCCGATCATTCCCCTAGGAGGAGTCCGAAATGTGCTTAAAATGGCTGAAAAATGCACATTTTTCTAAATGGCCGACTTTCTGGTGGGCGGGGCTAATGGAAGGCAATTTGAAATATGTGTGCAATCATAATAGCAATATGTATACAGCGTTTCGTGAATATCGGAATAACTATATGCGAGCAGTTTGGAGCAATCTGCGCCATGTAAATCGTCAGAAATGGTGTATTCGCTGTTAGCTTACGACCTCCACGAGTAATTTTTCAAAAATGTGCTCCTCAATTAAGTATCATATTGGATAGGGGCTAAACCTGTCCTGCATTGGAATTTTTCTGATCATTCCCCTAGGAGGAGTTCGCAAGAACGTGCGTAAAATTGCTGAAAAACGCACATTTTTCAAAATGGCCGACTTTCTGGGGGGCGGGGCTAATGGAAGGCAATTTGAAATATATGTGCAATCATAATAGCAATATGTATACAGCATTTCGTGAATATCGGAATAACTATATCCGAGTAGTTTGGAGTAATTTGCGACATGTAAATCGTCAAAAATGGTGTATTCGCTGTTAGCTTACGAGCTCCACAAGTAATTTTTCAAAAATGTGCTCATCAATTAAGTATCATATTGAATAGGGGCTGAACGTGTCCTGGATTGGAATTTTTCCGATCATTCCCCTAGGAGGAGTTCGCAAGAACGTGCGTAAAATGGCTGAAAAACGCACATTTTTCAAAATGGCCAACTTTCTGGGGGGCGGGGCTAATGGAAGGCAATTTGAAATATATGTGCAATCATAATAGCAATATGTATACAGCGTTTCGTGAATATCGGAATAACTATATCCGAGTAGTTTGGAGTAATTTGCGACATGTAAATCGTCAAAAATGGTGTATTCGCTGTTAGCTTACGAGCTCCACAAGTAATTTTTCAAAAATGTGCTCCTCAATTAAGTATCATATTGGATAGGGGCTGAACGTGTCCTGGATTGGAATTTTTCCGATCATTCCCCTAGGAGGAGTTCGCAAGAACGTGCGTAAAATGGCTGAAAAACGCACATCTTTCAAAATGGCCGACTTTCTGGGGGGCGGAGCTAATGGAAGGCAATTTGAAATATGTGTGCAATCATAATAGCAATATGTATACAGCGTTTCGTGAATATCGGATTAACTATATCCGAGTAGTTTGGAGTCATTTGGAGTAATTTGTGACATGTAAATTGTCAAAAATGGTGTATTCGCTGTTAGCTTACAACCTCCACGAGTGATTTAAAAAAAATGTGCTCCTCAATTAAGTTTCATATTGGATAGGGGCTGAACGTGTCCTGGATTGGAATTTTTCCGATCATTCCCCTAGGAGGAGTTCGCAAGAACGTGCGTAAAACGGCTGAAAAACGCACATTTTTCAAAATGGCCGACTTTCTGGGGGGCGGGGCTAATGGAATGTGTTTACAAATATATCCGCAATTCCATGAGAAATGTCTGTGCCAAAATTCGTGAAGTTCTGAGAAACTATATGTGACTACCACACAATAGGGGGCGCTAGTGAGCAGTTTTTTTGAAAATGTACGTTTTTTTTTTACATTCTCGAAAAGGTCCTGGGCTCTGACGTGTGTCCAAAGTTTTGCGTCCGAAGCTCATTTTATGCTATCGCAATTTAAAAATAATGTATAGGCCACGCCCACATTCTGCATTTGTTTCGACACTTTGAATCTAAGTTCGTAGTCGCCCCGAGAGTATGTGTAAAAAAAAAAAAAAAGATTAGTCCATCCGCTCTTGAGTTATACATTGGTGGTGTTTTTGGCGCCCCCATAGTACAACATGAAAATGTTTTGGTGTGCCTATTCCCCAAGACAGACTGAACGTTTCCACCAAAATCTGTGATGTTTGGATACATTGTTGATGAATTATGAGCATTTCTTTCTAAGCCCCGCCTTTTTGCGAGTACGTTTTAATTCACGCCGGAAATATTTATCGTTTGAACATGCTCATCTCCTAGGGTAATGTGTCGGACCCTCCACCGATGCTGTATACAAAGTTTGGTGTTGATAAACTGAAAATGTAAATGTAAGTGAATATTTAACTGTGTATGTAAATTATGCCAATTTAAAAAAAAAAAATGTAGGCGGAGCTTAGGGTTCCGATTGGATTATTTGTAGAGCAGGTCCACCCGGATATGGGTGCAAAATTTCAGGTCATTCGGAGTTACGGTGCGACTTTGTGAATTTTTCCGAAATGGAATTGAGATAGGTGGCGCTAGCGAGCATGTTGGAATATTTTAACAAATTGAGTCCAGAATATTGTAATTTTCACCGATTCTGGAATCTGTGCAAAATTATACAACTTTGTCAGCGTCCTAAAGGCCTCAAAAACAGGAAAGATGGCGACTAAAAATAATAATACCACCAATAACAATAGGTATCCTCGCACTTCGTGCTAGGACGCCGTTGGGTCCTAGCACTCCGTGCTCGGGCCCTAATTATCTAAGTACAGCCTTGTTGATGGCATTGCTTCAGAGGCTAACATTGTATTATTGTGTATAGAACGCATATTGCTATACCAGCCTGGGGTACATTTTACCCATATAAATGATTGAATGCAGATATAGGTGTTGAAGTTTTCTTGCATCTGAAATGTTGCAACCTCTATAAATCTTTCCAAGAGAGTTTGCATGACATCAGCTATAAGGTACATGTTTGTCATTGCTTTCCCAAAAGCACACATGCATTCCAGAAATGGCCTCTGCTCAGTTTAATGATCAAGGGAAGAATGCAACCCTTGGCAGGGGAATTAATCTTACTCAATGTTGTGGTATGTAGCGTCCTAGCTCTTTGTTAGTGCAGTTTGAGGTCCGCATAGAAATCAAGAAAAGAAAACCAACTCTAACTACCAAGATAAATGGCCTAAATTCTGTACCTGGTTAATAAAATGAAGTTTTACTTCCTGGGATCTTCTGAAAGTGGAGAGGTGTATTGTCTTGTGTGGATGAGTAAAGTGATTTTCTTTGGAATCCAGATGACTAAGCTTTGCCTGTGTTTGCAGTATTCCTCGCAGGTAAGATTCAATTACTCTGAAGGACAGAACATTATCTAGTAAAAAGCTTTGAAAGGAAATCCTGCTTACAGTGTGTCCAGCCAGTTATTTTCGCATAAGATAAAGAAGCTGGCTGCAAAATGCCAGCAGAGACACAAGGAATCTGAGGAGGACAGAGGGACCTCTGTTAGACTCATGCATTTTCCATGATCACATTACAGTACGCTTTGCTTCAGTGAGTAAATGGACAACACTCATATTGTTGCATAGTGAATGTTTCTGGGGTTGTTCTCTGTTTACACAAATCCACTGGTTGAATATTAAACAGCAACTCAGCATTAAGCACAGATAACGACAGGGTGAGAAAAAAGCATCTGGTAACCAACAAGGTCCTTTTATCAGTGTACCAACAGATTCTGGATGTTACTGGATCCGCATTCATGTAGTCATGTGTTTTTCCTTGTCATATTTCCACAGCTATTTCCTTTTTGTTGCAGTAAAAAGTTTAAAGAGGTAACTTTGTCCCTTAGATCCTTTATGTTTTACTGGTATCCTGACAGCTAATTCCTTTGACGTACCCCCCTACTTACTTTTCAACAAAGAACATCTAGATGATGAGATTATTTCCAACTCAAATTTAAGATGACCTTTTACGCTGCTGGAAACGGATCAATATTGTCACTTCATCACGTGTTTAGAAACCCTTCAGCTTGAGAAGAAACATCCCGTACTAAAGCTGCCATTTTACACACCATTAGGTATTTTGTGACTCACTTGTGTAAATATCTGAGAACCAATAATCCAAATTAGCTGTAAACGCCGGCAAGGCTTTTTGAGGTTGTTCCCTGTATGACTTTGGACACCAACAGGAACATGAAACTGATAGCTATCCTATTGCAAGCTTTATATCATTTATTAGCCAAACACACTTGAACATAGAGTTCTGTTTGGCAGCATTTTGTTTCATTTTGAGTCCCTTTGTTTTTTTTTGCTGGGAAAAAACAAACCATTGTCAAGAGATTAAAGCAAACTATTGGCATGTGTCCAATAACCATTTATTGGAATTCTGATCCCACCCCCTGGCTCTGATTTACTGGTTGCCCAAACCTCTGGTAGTGAGATCGCAGAACAGTGCATGTATTGCCTGTGTTTAGTTTTTGTGAGTAGGGAGGGTTTCAGCAACACGACTGGAATCTCAATGCTTGTTTTCTTAACTGCTTGTCTTTCACGACCTCCCCTGGTGAATATCTTCTCCTATCATCCCCTCCTGCTCCCATCTGATGGACTGCTCAAACAAACTTTGACCCTCGCTGGATTGAAAACGACTTACTGTGTGCAGCTGTTTATTCTCAGCATTCCCACTTTCCCAATTTCAACTATACAAACACATTGTTCTGGTTCCAATTCATTCTTTCTGTGGGTCACAAGGGCCAAGGGAGGATGTGATTACTCTACATGTTCTAAACCTCCCTACAAAAGCTGTGTCTACCTCTAGATTTGTGATTTACTGTTGAAGATGTGTCTTCTACAAATTCATCACGCTTACTCATCATTAGCATTCCTACATCCTTCCCATCAGGGTAACCTTTTCCCCATTTCAAGGAACTCATATCCTGGAATATCCCGCAATTCTGAAATCTGAAACATCTAAAAACAGGATGTGACTGCATGCATGCTGTTTAGAATGGAAATTCCACTTATTGTTATTGCTTCTTGTGAAAGTGAAAGAAACTATAATGTACTTATGAAACAAGCCAGTATGTTAACACTGAGAAGAACATATGTAATTTCAGAATCAAAAAGTATCCATAAATGAGGTAAACATGTCAGATTTTGGTAAGAAAAACATTCTTTAACGATTCAAAATATGAATCACTTTGCTGGGAGGGCTGCAGAGATTCATTTTGTCTTGCATGTGGGTGTGAATCTCTGCTTCGGTGACCTTAAGGAGTTTGGGCATGCGTACAAAAAATGTTTAGACAGTTTAGCTTGAACAAGAAGCAGCATTATGCTATTCCTGCCATCAAATCTGTTCCCTATGGCTCTTATTTTGAATGAAAGCAGCAGGATTTTTGCATTGTTATTCAGGGAGATAGGGGGTCTTTGTTTATACAGTGGGGCAAAAAAGTATTTAGTCAATAATAATAATAATTCCTTACATTTATTATAGCGCTTTTCCAGATGCTCAAAGTGCTTTCCAAATACACATTACACATATTATTATTATTATTTTTTTTTTTTATACATGCAATGATCACTGTGGACAATACCCACAGGAGCAAGTTCTTGCCCAAGGACACAACGGCTTTACAGCCACCTATTGTGCAAGTTCTCCCACTTAAAAAGATGAGAGAGGCCTGTAATTTTCATCCTAGGTACACTTCAATTATGAGAGACAAAATGGGGGGAAAGAATCCAGGAAATCACATTGTAGGATTTTTTATGAATTAATTGGTAAATTCCTCGGTAAAATAAGTATTTGGTCACCTACAAACAAACCAGATTTCTGGCTCTCACAGACCTGTAACTTCTTCTTTAAGAGCCTCCTCTGTCCTTCACTTGTTAACTGTATTAATGGCACCTGTTTGCACTCGTTATCAGTATAAAAGACACCTGTCCACAACCTCAAACAGTCACACTCCAAACTCCACTATGGCCAAGACCAAAGAGCTGTCAAAGGACACCAGAAACAAAATTGTAGACCTGCACCAGGCTGGGAAGACTGAATCGGTAAGGTAATAGGTAAGCAGCTTGGTGTGAAGAAATCAACTGTGGGAGCAATTATTAGAAAATGGAAGACATACAAGACCACTGATAATCTCCCTCGATCTGGGGCTCAACGCAAGATCTCACCCTGTGTGGTCAAAATGATCACAAGAACGGTGAGCAAAAATCCCAGAACCACACGCGGGGACCTAGTCAATGACCTGCAGAGAGCTGGGACCAAAGTAACAAAGGCTACCATCAGTAACACACTACGCCGCCAGGGACTCAAATCCTGCAGTGCCAGAAGTGTCCCCCTGCTTAAGCCAGTACATGTACAGGCCCGTTTGAAGTTTGCTAGAGAGCATTTAGATGATCCAGAAGAGGATTGGGAGAATGTCATATGGTCAGATGAAACCAAAATAGAACTTTTTGGTAAAAACTCAACTAAACGTGTTTGGAGGAGAAAGAATGCTGAGTTGCATCCAAAGAACACCATACCTACTGTGAAACATGGGGGTGGAAACATCATGCTTTGGGGCTGTTTTTCTGCAAAGGGACCAGGACGACTGATCCGTGTAAAGCAATGTTTCTCAAACTTTTTCATACCAAGGACCACTTAACCAATAAAAAAACACTCGCGGAGCACCTAACTCCACAAATATCCCAAATCACATCGTTTTTCTAGAACAGATTACAAATCGCCTGAAAATGGTACAAACAAGTGGCAACATGTGTGATGAAGGTGTTGCGATGGGCTATATCATGCAATCGAAAGAAACTTAAGCTCGCTCCATTGCGGAAAACCTAAATGTATTTATTTATTTCAAATGTGAAATGTTACCAATATACTCACGGACCACTAGGGGGCGCTCATGGACCACCAGTGGTCCGCGGACCACACTTTGAGAAGCACTGGGAAAGAATGAATGGGGCCATGTATCGTGAGATTTTGAGTGACAACCTCCTTCCATCAGCAAGGGCATTGAAGATGAAACGTGGCTGGGTCTTTCAGCATGACAATGATCCCAAACACACCACCCGGGCAACGAAGGAGTGGCTTCGTAAGAAGCATTTCAAGGTCCTGGAGTGGCCTAGCCAGTCTCCAGATCTCAACCCCATAGAAAATCTTTGGAGGGAGTTGAAAGTCCGTGTTGCCCAGCGACAGCCCCAAAACATCACTGCTCTAGAGGAGATCTGCATGGAGGAATGGGCCAAAATACCAGCAACAGTGTGTGAAAACCTTGTGAAGACTTACAGAAAACGTTTGACCTCTGTCATTGCCAACAAAGGGTATATAACAAAGTATTGAGATGAACTTTTGTTATTGACCAAATATTTATTTTCCACCATAATTTGCAAATCAATTCTTTAAAAATCAGACAATGTGATTTTCTGGATTTTTGTTGTTGTTGTTGTTTTTTCTCATTTTTTCTCATAGTTGAGGTATACCTAGGATGAAAATTACAGGCCTCTCATCTTTTTAAGTGGGAGAACTTGCACAATTGGTGGCTGACTAAATACTTTTTTGCCCCACTGTATATGTGAAATGTGTAAACACAGTAAAACATTTCTATAATTTCAATTATATTTATTTGAAACCAGTAAAAAAACAGCACACACGCCAATCATTTAGTTATATGATCATTGAACAGAGATATTTTCAGTTTCAAACCTACTTACAAACAGATTTGCTGCTGAGCCATTATGTATATTGGGAGTGTAAAGCAGCTCAAATGTATTATCCCCTGAAGCCTATTATGTTTTGAACTGCCTTATTGTTCAAAGGTGCTACACAAAGAATCTTAAATGGTCTAAATCTTAATCCACCCAATCTCAATTGAATGTGATATTCTCAGATTGTGTCAATTACATGTTATAAAATACAAACCTCAATCTATGTAAATGTGCTAAAAACAACATAGCAGCGGAACAAGGCTAAGTAACATCGCCTGACTCCCACACACAAACCACCAGCGACCGTACATAAATAGAGAGAGAGAGAGAGAGACGGAGAGCGAGAGGGAGAGAGAGAGTATACCTACCAGTGTGCTGGCTGTGTTCCTCTCTCTGCTCTCTCCTCTGAATGTACTTCATTGGTTTATTACGGACCGGACACTGCAGCCCAGGAGAGAAGCCGAGCAGAGCTGGGATAAACCACAGAAGGGACATTATTAAAATCCAATGAGTAAACAACGGAAATGAGTGAGAGTACATCATTTATTCGAATCTTCGTGGGGGTCCTGCTCAGTGCGACAGGTAGGTCTTCACAATGCTCAGAAGTCTTTGTAATGTATGATATTGTTACCTTTATTTTTGTACTGTTATTAAACACAGGGAATATTTAATGGTTAACCATGAAGTGTAGCTTGTATTCAATAGGCTCCGAAAACGTTGTATACGAGCAAATGCTATAATAAACCAAGCGCCAACAATAACATGTAAAATAGGTAAAAGTGTGAAGTGTAAGTGATGGGTGCACAACTTAGTTTTAACCAGAAGGGGGCGGTATATAGAAAGGGACTGCCAGCGCATTGTGCACGGAGGGCAAACAAAGAGCTTCACATTGGGTTATTCGAAAATGGCTTTTAATCTGAGTCTTTTAGAATAATACCTTTCAAAGAACTTTAAAAGCCTTTGACCAGCCGTCACAAACAAAGGTTTATGGAATATAAATATCTTAAAATCCGGCCCCTTACTTAATTTGTTCAAATTAAAAGCGTTTGGATAAGCCTATCTATGTAACAGTGTTGCGGCTACTGGCATTGACCAAAGCTGCACATCTCCAAGGAGAGCTGAAAAACAGCCGAAATGTATTTCACAGTTCTGAATGTACACCAAAGTGAGATCTTGAAAAGATTTAGAAGAAGCTGAGGATATAGAGCTTGCCTCAATAATTAATTACCTGAATTGTAAATGGCTTAAGTCCACAAATACAATTTCTCTAACGTTTGGTGTTTGACAACTGTTCGTTTTTTGTTAATACAATTGTTTTAAAACAGTATTTAAAAGTAAAGGGCGTTTGGTGGCTAATTGGGAAAGTTGGGGAAATCTTTGATGGCTTCTACTCAAACTAAAAGTGAAACTGTTTTTCATTCTACTTATTTCCAACTTCAAATTTTCCAAAGAAACAACACCTTCTTGGATATCCAATCTGTATCCAGGATGTGTCATTAAACTCTATTTGCTCTATATCTTCTCATTCAATCACAGTTATTACTGGAGAAATCCACAGCGCCCTAAAACCTTGTTTGATACATTCAAGTTAAGGGAAATGCCTCTGTAATTGAAACACTTAAGTTTATTTTTTACCCCATTTAGCTGCTATTGTTGACGCACATTGTGCATGCACTCAAAAACCAACTAAGCTGTTGTTGATGCATTTTAATCACCTTACAAACAAAGGGAACAAATGCAAGGACATTTTTCTCTTGTGACAATTATGTGAATGTGCTACAATATGTCCCAAGCTGCAGGTGTATTTACCTCCTGTCCCATTGAGTTGAGCCCCCCCAGTGTTGTGGTGAGATATGGAGACTCGGTGTCAGTCAACTGCAGCACATCGGAGAGCCTATTTGATGGAATTGGCTGGGAGGCTTCACAAGGAGGCAAAAGTCTAGAGAGTGTCACCCATATGGCCTGGACAGTGGAGAAGCTAACAGAATGGACAATTTCTCCCTCATGCTACATCAACCCGTTCCCGGAGAGTTCCTTTCAGCAGTGTCTCAAGAACCCTAAAGTTGTACTTTACAGTAAGTCTTGCTCATTTTGAGGGAAATCAGAATGATACTCTGTCTGATACTATGTCTAACAATGTATCTACTTTTTCTCCAGCATTCCCAGAAAACATCAGTCTCAGCTCCAGCAGTGGCCCACTTATGGAGATGTCTGAAGGGGAGAAACATAACTTCACATGTGACATCCAGAATATAGCTCCTGTTATAAATCTCACCGTAAAGTGGTACAAAGGAGATGAAATGGTCTATGAAGACACTTTTAAAGATCCCAGTAAGGAACCAGTGAATCAGTCATCTATATTTAGCTTCATACCGACCAGACAAGACAACAGAGTAACATTCAGATGCGAGGCACACTTGGACCTCCGACCTGAAGGTCCACAACTAAATGCATCTTCACAAGAGTATAATATTACAGTATTTTGTAAGTATATAATGCATACTCACTCACCAATCTGAAAGCCTATTTAAGTTATATAGGCTTTAAGAAAACTGTCAATTGTATTTTGTATTTCTATTGTTATTTCATATGTTATCTCCATCAAGGTTTGTTTTTCTTCTGCCGGATTACAGAGACAGTACATACCTGATTTACATGAATACAGTTGGAAGGGTGTAGCATGGGCTAATAAAGAACCCATTACATTATTGTTAAGTAATTCAAATGCCCTTTGAGAGGTCTGCAAAAATAAAAGGGCACTTGAAGAGCCAATGCTAGGTCAATAAAGCAATAATTAGATCAACTGAAAATGTATAAGCAACTGTTTAAACTACTAATCCTGTCATTTGTCAAGAATAAATACCAAACATTTGACCTGTTGGACTACAAGACACTTTGTGATGTCACCTTGAGCTGTAGCAATTTGTGATTTTTTCCCTTTTTAAATTTTACACACAAAAAATTATTCAACAAAAGAATGACTAGATTAATCAAAAAAGAATATAATCACAAGTTACAAGTGTCATTTAAGCCTAAAATGATTTTTCTCTGTTGAATAAAAGTACAATAGTATAAATTCTTGTTGTTTTTGGTTCTGTATAGTTGGACCAGAGGTTCAATGTGCTGCTGTACTGGAAGGAGAAACATTGGAAAGAAGATGCTCTGTAATGGGATATCCTATACCGACGGTCACATGGTCGAAAAATGGAACATCCATAGAACCGACCGAGCCTTTGAGCAGGGAGAACGCAGGCATGTACTTCGCTGTAGCTGAAGGCGCTGAATCAACCACAACGGAACACTGGATTGTTGTGTGGTGTGAGTATCACAGTCATCAGCACAAACAGCAATCACATGAGCATAAAGACAATATTAGTGGTGGGGTTACTGTATATTTACAACATTTTGCACATATATTTTACACAGATTCTGG
Organism: Gymnodraco acuticeps; assembly: GCF_902827175.1. NCBI lineage: Eukaryota > Metazoa > Chordata > Actinopteri > Perciformes > Bathydraconidae > Gymnodraco > Gymnodraco acuticeps. Next base: position 5,860,935 of record NW_022990238.1, read on the forward strand.
GTTCTGCTTTTCCTGTTGTCAGGATTGTTCCTTTAATCTGTAGTAGTGTTTTACTTAAGTTTAAAAAGCAATACTACAGTATAAAAATGATTCTACTGCAAGTGTCAAGGCTTAAAGTAACAGTAAAGACGTCTGTTCATCTTAACATACTTAGGTATAAAACTCTTCAAGTACTTTTCATGCAGAATGCCCAACTTGTTACATTATTATATTTTTTGGTTACTATTAAATATCCCTTAATGTGTAATTAGACTTTTACTATTTGTATCTGCTTGAGATGGGTTAGGTTAGGGTTAGGGTTTAACCCTTAGGGTTAGGGTTTAACAACTTTAAACAACTCAACACACCGACAAGATTCAAATAAGAACAGATGAAAACTTTACAAAACTTTAAACTGCATGGAAAGTAATTCACATAAAAGTCTGTTTATATAAATGTCTGATAAATGTAGTGAACTATGAACACCACTTGCTAGCTGTTGTATTGTCAATCCACTGTATACTAAAGAACAAGTGTTTTTGTTACCAGATAAACCAGAGTTGAAGTGTCCGAGCAATTACACTGCACTGGAGGACGCTCCTCACAACCTCTCATGCACTGTTGAGGGCTTTCCTAAACCTGAGGTTATGTGGTTTAAAGATGAAGACGAGGTGGCCCTTCCAGAAAGCTTGACAAGAAGTGATACAGGACAGTATGTGATCTCAGCTTCAAACAATCTGTCAAGTATCAACGTCACAGTGGAGATAAATGTCGTATGTAAGTTATTCTGATGAAAATCCTCAATATTTACTTTTCGTTTGAGCGTTTTTCTCTATTATGACTTATATTGTTTCACTGTTGTCTGTAGACCCACCATCCCAGATAGTCGAGCTTGAAGACTCAGAAGTTGATGTTGGTTCCGATGTGTGGTTGAAGTGCTCCTCAACGGGGAACCCACGACCAAACTATCTCTGGGATTATTATCAGACTGCCAATGTGGTGGAGGAAAATGAAGATGGAGTGTCCCGTCTGCACATCCATAACGCTACTGTATACAACAAGGGCTCCTACACATGTCACGCCTGGAATGACAGAGGAAATGTCTCTAAAACAGCCACAGTCACGGTAAAAGGTAGGGTCAATATTATGTATACTAGGCTGTCACAGTATCAGATTTCTCCTATGTGATTATGATGCCAAAATAATTCCCCAAAAATATATATCGGCCATATCTACAGAATTGTTCAAAAACTAAAATTCTGTCAGTCTAATTCATTTTTTAACATTATTGTGCATTTCTTGTCTTTTTGGCAAATAGTAACAATAATTTGTATAGGGAAACAAAGAAAGAACAGAAATAGCCTTTAATCTAGGAGGCTCTGAATTATTTGCACAATAAAAAGAATGCTGCTGAATAGGCGAATATAAGAAGTTTTTTTTTTTAGCCATGACTTCAAAGACCTTAAATGACAAACCAGTACACCACAAACATTTATTTTAAAGGAGAAAATCATGAAATAAACATGGAATAACACCGATCAGTGCTGCATGTTCTCACCAGTTGGCACATCACTAGAAATAATGTATAAAACAAGTTCACAGTACGAAACCACTTGAACTCACCAGACAGATTAGCTGAGCGAACACAAGGCCAGTTCATGTTGGGAGGGTCCTCTTTAAGGCTACCAAGAGGAAGGAACTCCATTATCGCTGCATAACTTGTCCCCCTGTCAATCACAATGCAAACAGCACCCATCCTCCTATCTTGATTTTTGAAGGCTACAATGGCTTGTTGGCTATCTTGTTATTGAAGCTCAGTTTGCTGTTTGTTGAAGCTCAAAATATTGACGTACAATATATTTTCAATACTAACAGAGGGAGGGCAGAGACCCAAAATCCATTGCTTAAAATCTATTAATTTTGCAGGTCACCCTTGAAAAAGAGATCTTTTGATCTCAAGGGGCTTTCACCTGGTTAAATAAAGGCTACAAACAAACAATTAAGCACCACAAACTTAGAGAGTACTTATTGAGCACTGCTTTGCACATGCAGGCACTGTATTTTCATATTTGAAGACCGAGGAAAGTTGAGGACTTATCCAGTTCAGTACAACAGCCTTTGTACTTGAAATGTTGCTGTGATTATGGGATTTCCGTATGTCGATCTCCTTCATCCAGCACTTGACGGCTTCAAAGCTTTCACTACCCTAGCTCTGCCACTAGCTCTCCTGTCTGACTGGTATTACAAAAAGAGACTCTGGATAACTAAATATTTCTAAAACTTAAGCACATTTTTTTTAACACACTTAACTTAGTTGGGGAACAGACTCTCATTTTGTAATGTGTAGGCTACAATTCATATTTATTGTTTTAAACCTATTGTCAATGTAAGCCTTTACGATATATTATTTACCAAACACTTTTAATTGAACCCAATGAACTCTAAAGGGACTCATTTGAATACATTCACCATTTTTATAACTATCTTTTTATCATAATGCTAAAACAAGCTAACGTCTCACTGTAGCCAACTGGCACCGCTCATAGTTACATTACAGATAGCGTGGGTGTGAGGGCTTGCAGTGTGTGTGTGTGTGTGTGTGTGTGGGGGTGTGTGTGTGTGTGTGTGTGTGTGTGTGTGTGTGTGTGTGTGTGTGTGTGTGTGTGTGTGTGTGTGTGTGTGTGTGTGTGTGTGTGTGTGTGTGTGTGTGTGTGTGTGTGTGTGTGTGTGTGTGCGTGCGTGGGGGAGGGTTGTTTCCCATGGCTGTTTCCCAATTTCCTCTGCCGTGATGTAGAGCTGGGAGCAGTGCCTACAACCATAGCTTAGCTTAGCTTTCTTCCAAAAAGTCAACAAGTAGCCTCCGGCTGGTCCCATGTAGCTGAGGGGAAGCAAGATAAACCTCAGAGGCGCTCAGTCTAACGGAAGAGGGTCGACCGCAGCTGGAGAAACTTTATTCTAATGGAAGATTTAAACTTTCTTCGTCTACTTTCAGTCCTCTTGGCGTTAGAGCTGCTGTCGCTTTCTAACGGGACACCGAGTAAGTTGAGAGTTAAGTTTTAGACCTCATGTTTTATTTTGTGTCGACTCGAGATTAAAGTGGCCCCATTAGGCTGGTAGATTTATAAGGAACGAAACACGGGATTGTATTGGTCTATTTATGTAGAGTGCTGAGTGATGAGCTAATTTAAAGCAACAGTAAGTTTTAGCTAGTTAAAAATAAACGGGCTATTCAGATGTTGTTGTTATGTAGTAATTATATGTGCTTTGAATGGGAACACATAATAATTGTGTGTGTTTGTGTGAAGGATTATGGAAAAACAAGTGCTTTAGGGGTGTAATAATTAGTTAGTATGACCTTTTGTCCATCTAATCTAATGTGTCAAGCCTCCTCTCACATCCTGTGTCTATTACAGTTAGTTGATAACATTGTATGTACATTTCCAATTTAGATTACAGTGAATGGCAAATGGGTTTGGGAATTTGACGCATATATCTTGAGATAATGATATAACGTTAAAGTCAAACATAAAGAATGGAGGAAAGCAAATGTAGACCGTTCCTATGGGAGGGGGGTATATCCTTCCTGAGCCTTTTCCTGTTTCCTCCTGAGACCCAGCTTTTGTTCGTCAGTCATTCCACAACATTTCAACACAACCCTTGATGAGGAAATGTTGTGTTAAGATAATGGATGTGTGTAGACTTTGAATAACATTTCATGCCCCTTCTGCATTCCTCAGGTGCCGGGCAAGAATGCCCCATCGAAATAACTCCGGAGAGGATGGTGGTACAATACCAAGACAGAGAGCAACGTGCGACATGTAATGCAACATCAACCGACCACCCTCATGCGAAAGAAATCTACTGGCAGGTTCTGCATGGTGACAAAATTGACAGCTCGAGTTGGTCTGTTGACACCTATAAAGACTGGGACCCAAAGCCTGTTTGTACTGCAATATTTAATGTACGAGGAATGTGCCAGAAACATTTAAACTTCACCCTCTACAGTATGTATTTCTAACTTTTGGACTTTAATTTTTATCAACCTTTAACATGTTTCTAAAATGTCGGAAGAATCCTGATTTAAAATTGTGATTTCCTCTCTTCAGAAACACCAGACAATGTCTCCGTTTCTACTGTGGATAACTTGAGCTCAGTGGTGGATGACAAGGAGTTCCAGCTGCAGTGTGACATTACCAACGTTGCTCCTGCAGGGAACCTCGTTGTGCAGTGGTACCGAGGGAATACAACCTTACCAAAAGGTGAGGAATGGTTTTAGGACTGTTCACCCCAAAATCAAAATCTTACCAATTAGGGTTATGTATTAATCTAGATTGTTTTGGGTGTTAGTTACAGAGTGTTAGAGATATTGGTACTCAGCGCCCATAAATATTTTTGAAAATATCAAGACATTTTTCCTTGTACGATGTGAGGGTCTAAGGACAGAGGGTGTCGTATTGTCATACTGATATTCTGTACACACTGTGAAGACCACTGAGACAAATGTAACATTTGTGATATTGGGCTATATAAATAAACATTGATTGATTGATTGACATGACTTCCCTAAAATTACCCAGTTACTCAAGATAATCCACAGATCTTGTTCCGAAAGTGTTTCATGTAGGAACACTCCCACAAACCGTATAACCATGCTAAAACAATTGACACCTACTCATGGACGTAACAACAGGTAACTTATTTACAATGACAACCTGGCAGAAGACAATGCCTCTTGAGGGGAAGCTGTGTAGGGGCTTAAACAGACATGTGCCCACATGAAGTAATTATTCAGCATACATTAATATAACCTATCATGGGGGACAAATTAGGACTTGTATTTACAGGATTAATGACAACAGATCCTACACAGCCCATGTGTAATTAGCCTTCATATTCATTAGTTATCCTAATGATGATAGGCCTCATTTCCTTTTTTAATCAGATGTTGCTCATTAAACAACCAGCATTATTAGTGGAAAGGAAAGTGGTGTGGACTGTGAGGGACATTTGTAAACGTGATCACGTTTTGATTAGACATGATATGACTAGTTTCTTACCAGTTTATCTAATTTTTGCATCTATGTTTGACTCATTTCATGATACTATCTGCAAACCACTTTTTATTTTGTTCTGTTTGTATGTTTCTACAACCTAAGGACAAAAACATTGCATCCATGTTCCATGTGCAAGGTTTAAGTATTTATTTAAGAGACTTTAATTGTGTAAATGTAAAATCAAACAACTTACTTTTAATTTCCCCCCCAATTGTCCAGGTTCACTGCGAGTGAGTGGCTGCCTGCCTGAGAACAACACAAATTGTGACATCAAGACTGTCCGGTCCCCGCTGAACGTGTCGTCTACCATCAGCTTCACTCTGAACAGAAATGACAAGAGCGCAGAGTTCAGATGTGAAGCGATATTGGATCTTGGAGCTGAAGGACCAAAGCCTCGTCCAAACATGATGTCCAGTCCTCTGAACATCACCGTCTACTGTAAGATCACACTTACTGCTGCTCAGTAGATCATCATCACTGTAAGATCAAGTGATGATGGACATTCAATGATAATTACATACTTAAACTCATGAAGAGAGGTTGTCGGAGAGTGCTCTCAATACGAAATTCTATTTTCCTATTAAAGATTCAAACATCCTTAACTGATGTAGAAAACAGCAGAGTGAAGAGAATGGAGACATGTTGATGCTTCCGCAGTGTGTATTGATGCATCATGCAAATATAGGCAGATGTTAATATTTGTAACTTTATTATTTTATTATTATTCAGTGTTTTTTTCTCTCCCTCTTATGTTATGTATTTTATTTTATCCTATTTTTGAGTTGTATGCCATGTTTACTATTATGATCCAGTTTTGTATTTGCCATGGATTATGTTATTCTATACTGTGTTAATTCAATGTTAATTCTGTCCATTTCAACAAGTATTGTTGATTTCGTGTTCATTTCCTTGAGGAAGAAATTGTAAAAATGCACATTTATAATGTTTTTTGCTCTTTATTTCTCAACAGATAAGCCCAGCATTAATACCACAAAGCTTCCAAAGAGGATCCCAGTGTTCAGAGGTTATCCTGAAGAGCTTGTCTGTGAAGCCGAGGGTCACCCCCCTCCGGAGATCGAGTGGCTGTACAGCGAAGACAAAGTGCCCCACAAGTCTGGAGACACACTCATCGTGTATGAAGCCGGCCGCTACACATGCAACGCCACGAATGAAGTGGATTCCACCTATCATGCAGTGGAAGTGATTTTAAAAGGTAAACATGTAGTTAAACAGATCTCTTGCAGGGGGTTGAAGCAAGTAAATATAAAACATTATATAAACTAAAAAACTAATATTCATGAGTTTCTGCTGCTCAAATCTTTATTATACTAGATCAATTATACTATTTTGCTCTAGACAGCCTTTATTCGCAAAATATATTTCATGAGTAGGGGTTAACCTTAAGGAGCAGAGCAAAAATACATACAGGTTCAAGGACGATTTTGTCCACCTATTTAAATCCATTACACAATGCCGCCGTGATCTTTTTGAGCGATTTGCCGGAGGGATGGATGGAGGTAAAGGTACGTTTGTTGGAAAGTTAAGCTTATTTTTTTACAATGATTTGCTTGCTGTTGTAATAGTTTATCATTATAGATGTTCCATGTTTTATATTTTATAAACCCAATAAGCCTGTCTTCCTGCCTTAATGTTACGTTCAAATTGTAAGTTTATATTTAGAATTACACTTTTATTTGTCAGTTTTTCATCCAAATAGCAAAGTGCATCTTTATTTATCCTGCAGTAGAAACCATTATGATATTTCTGGCATAAAAGTTCAAATGTAATATGCATGTGTTGAAGTATGAAATATATCTGACACTTGTATTTTTAGCCGTTAATTCTAATATTCATAAATGTTAATATGTTGCCTGTTTGATTTCCTTACAGAGGACTACCTTCCGCTCATAGCTGGATTTGTGGCTGTCACAGTAGTTGCCATCTCCATCGTCTTCCTCTTCATCTACTCAATCTACTACAAGAACACCAAGATGCGTCGCTACAGTCTTAAAAATGCCAAACTTGACACTCAAAGTGGCAACGTAGCCCACTACGGATGTGACATGCAGTTTCCTATGACTAAACTGTCTTAGCAGAACATCTATAGGTAGCACAGACTGAACAGCTGACCACTCTGAATGCATCTCTCTGCCACCAGAAACTAAAGTGTGACTCAGCCTGCAGGCTCACACTGGACAAGCCTGCATCTATTTTCCCACATACAATAGTATTTTACCATTTATGGAATAATCTAATCATACAAAATAATGAACCTTGGCTTGAGATGTAGACTTTTATATTTACTACTGGATTTGACCTTTTCACTGGAAAGGAAGAAGAGGAGCAAGGGCTCAAAATGCCAAGAAAACTGTTTTAATGTATTTTCACTATAGAACATATTAAGTATGATTATGAATGTTTTTTGTCCACATTGGTTTCACCAACGCTTGTGCTTCTCATTATGCCCCCTTAATATTCACTCAAACTCAGATCTCTGTGTGAAATTGTTTTTAAAAACCAAACATGATTTTGTAAAGCACAGGAAGTGATGACCCTGAAACTGCTGTGGTTTTAATTTCTACTAACAGGAAGTTTGCAGTGTTTTCGCCTCTCAGAAGGTGTGACATTGAATCAGCTCTTCTCACAGTATTGCTTGTACATACTATTCATTGACCCCATTGTCCCTTTACTATTCTTTGTAAGCCACTCTGCACTTCTTTCTGAGTGTGTAGCCTTCTCTGTGCCAGGTTGTGCCTTATTGTGTCTGGCTTTGGCCTTATGGGACAAATTGTCTTGTGCCACAGTTGTAATGGCATTTATTGCCTATTACAATTTTAGATTCCGGATGTTTTATGTAAATGCAAAACAATTATATTTATTTATGAGAAACAGCAAAGGTAAAACTATTTAGTATTGAACATGGAGAACAGTCTGGTGTGTAAATGTAAATTCAATGTGAGGGACATGAAAAGATTTGTGAATAAAGCTGTAAATATTTGTGACTGATGTTAAACTGTATTTTAATAATAAAATGGCTTTTAAAACAGATTGTTTTGTTATCGAAAGCTTGCATGCATGCATGAATACATCTGATGTGTATAAATGTATGATACAAAGCTACATAACACTATTTTTATTGTGTCTTCAAGCAACAATTATAGTGCAATACTGTTGTTTATATCCAAAACTGCAAATGTATCCGTGCCTGGTTAATCTATTTCAGAGTATAGACCCGTGAGAAATCCCACACTTGAAATGTCTTGTCTGTATATTTGGAAGGAGGAACAAACAATAAATCAAAAGAGTTAACATCTAATTAAAGCTAACCAAGAGGGGGCGTGCATATCCGTGTTCCTCCAGCAGCACTATCTATCCTGCAGACTGGTCTTCTAAAACTATGGTCTGTCTCGCTAACTGGCTCCATACAAAGCACACACTTTCCAAGTCTGAACGTGTTGCTGGACCGGCTCCACGGGAGGGTGCTGTTAACTGAAGCCAGCCGGTTTTGCGAGCTGGATTGCAGCCTATATTTGCTGCCTTCTAATGCTGTAGGAAATATTGTTGTTAATCAAGAAACACTTCCTGTTTTAGAGGAGAGGTTTATCTGGAACGCGAATTTTCGGATGTTATTCAATCGATTAATAAATCAGTCGATAAAGCAGACTAAACAAATCAATCATCCTTCCTTCAATCCTGCATTCAGTCGCCGCCTATTGACCATTGACACTGTTTACTTCCGACCAACACATGCTACTCTAGAGGCTAATGTTTGAAAATTACGAGGAGCACTTCAACTTCAATGCATCACACATGGATAATGTTACAGTACCTTGGTGACTTACGATGTGATCTCATCTCACTTTTACACGGTCACCAAATGAAAGAGAAAGTTGCTTCGAAGGACTCGAATTTAATCAACTGTACTATGTATTAATCTTATTTAGTCCTAAAAGTGCTTCTGGTTTGTACGACGGATAAATCATGAAGTTGTTCCTCGTTTTAAGCGTCTTTATAGCGTTTACAGGTAAGTGTTTTGCATTGTAGGCTATGTAAAGTTAGAAGGCCAACTTGTTTTTGTATTTTGCTGACCTCCGCCCATTGTTTGCTTTATCTTCTTAAGGCTGATCTGACTCAAATGGTTTGCTTTTTATAACAGCGGGTCGAAATTGAACCATTATCAGGGCAGCCATACATAAGACACGAATATGTGGCGTAAAATATATGACCTATTTTTGGTAAATAATATTAATGTATTTAATGTTTACACTTGGAATGATTTAAGAACGTTTTCAACTATCAGAACGAGCAGGGCACAACGTATTGTTAGTGTAAACACTTTTACAGTTGCATGCATTTTCTTGTATCAATTGTAAAAAGAAATCTGTGGTGTGAAGTAAGCCTACTATTTTTCCAACAATTATCACTGCAACCTTTTCAACGTGTCCCATCAGCTTTTGCTTGGTCAAACACCTATATTTTAAACATAATGCTGTTTAAAACTCTACTTTTTTTTTTTACTGTGTATACTGTAAACTATATTTACCCTTTACTTTTAGGAAAGCCTGTGAGTTCCTCCTGTGAAATTGAATTCAGCCCTCCCAAAGTTGTGGTGAGATTTGGAGACCCCTTCTCGCTCAACTGCATCTCAACATCCAACCAGATCGATTCAATGGGCTGGGAGGCTATTTACGGAACAGGTACAGGACTACAGGATGGGGTATCTTCAGTTGCCTTAAAAATAGACTCTGTGAAGGACTGGAAAATGGAACCTCAGTGCTTCGTTAATCTCGAAAATGGTGTTCAGTGTTCAGAAACCCTAAACTTCACAGTTTACAGTAAGTAGCTTTTAACTTTTTTATGTTAATTATTAATGGAGTTTTTGATAATTCAGTGCTTGTGATGTTGTATAGTTTTGCCAATTGTCACTCTTTTTTTTAATACAGAAATGCCGGACTTCATCTCTCAGCCAAGTCAAATGGACCCCATGGTCGAGGGTGAAAAGTATCGCTTGCAGTGTGACATTGTAGATGTTGCACCAATAAGACACCTCTTTGTGGTCTGGCACATAGGAAATACTATAATCTATAAAGACTCATTTAATGATGACACTACATTTCCAGTCAATACTTCATCCGTCTTAAATCTGACTGCTCAAAGAGGCTATAACGGAGCTCAGGTCTGGTGTGAAGCAAATATGTTATTTTCACCACCGGTACAAAGCCTTCCCAAGATCCAGTCCAAGCCTCAAAAACTGATTGTACTGTGTAAGTTTTTAATGCAATCTTGAATTAGCCATAACAGTTCTAGATGTTTTTTTAAAGAGAATATGGTGTTTGTTTTGCGTCTGAATTTCTCTCTGTTTTTCTCTCTGTCTGTATTTTCAACACATTTTTTCCTCAGACTCGCCAACCTTCACCAAGCCCGAAAATGAGACGTTTGAACTCTCAGCTAGGAATAAAATAATGTTGAATTGCACTGCTACAGGAAACCCAATGCCGGTATACAGCTGGGGTTTCGCACACCCAATACAACAGACGAAGAAGAATGACAGTCAGCTCATTTTGACCCCATCCATTCGGCTTCCAGGGACCTACAACTGCACAGCGTCTAATACCCAGGGCTCCAGCACCAAGTATTTCACAGTCATCGAAGCTCCAAGTAAGATATTTTTCATAAAATGTTACAGCAACTCTATTATTGTCTTGCAGTTTTGATAATTCTATAATTGCTTAATGCTATTGTTTTCCATCAGGTAGTCACCCTGGAACCACTGCTGGAATTTTAATTGCTTTGTTCTTAGCAATAATCTTTATTTTGGGATGTGTGGTTTATCACAAACAGAGAAACTCTTCTGCTGCATAGATAGTCTGAACAGATGAGCTGAGACAGAATGTAACAAAAACTCCCGTCTCCCACAGGGAACCGCACTACCTTTGCAGCCTTGGTTGGAGGATTTGTGTTCCTGGGAGCCGTGCTCTTCATTGGCGGTCTTCTTTTTGTGAAACCTGATGGCACGTTTTCTTTCAGCAAAGTCGGCTATCTCTAAGGACAGCTTGCCTCATCAGGACCTGTATGAGGCCAATTTTTTTTTATTCAATTTTGCATGGGTTTGCCATGTAAGTAGTACATTTTTAAAGTTTTTTGGTGCTTGGATTAACATATTGTCATGTATCTTAAAGGCCTAGAGGTATAATCAGTTTGCTCGGCTATTTTGTGGCGTCATTATCATGCTTGGGTGCTGTAGCTTTGACATTGCATTGCTTCAGCTGTCTGTAAAGCTCAACTAATCAATATTGCTATATTAACAAACGGCACATTTACATGCGCTCAAGACATCAGGTTACTTGGAGAAACCAGGGATATATTTGGTACACATCTCCCCTTTCAGCTTCCCACTCTGCTGTCAGAGACACACTTTTCCTGTCTGAAGTCTGTGTCCTGCACGAAAGCTGACTCTAACCCAGGTTATTTACTAGGTGCATGCAAGCGCAACGGAGCATTAACACCCAACTTTGCAGCTCTACAGAGCTTTTTAACTTCCTTAAGCTCTTTGTTTTGGTTTTGTGGCCTGAACATTTGCTGTATGTTTCTGTCTTAGTAACTCTCAGCCACCTTTTATCAGCAGGAAGGTTTTTTCAGCAACACTTCTGGTAAACCAACTGTATGCTACTTGTCTAACAACAAAGCAACAACATGGGGAAGGAATTTGAGCATGGAAGAGACAAAAGTTTTTCTAAGAAATTAGTATAGACTGTATGTTGGAGACTTGCATAGAGCTGATAGAAGAATGTATATTAGAAACACTATTACATGTATAAGGCCAAAGTGGGTGTGTCAAATTGTTATAGAGTTATTCTGCCTCCAAGTGGCCGCTTTGCCTTTTGGCAGTCAGGAGCTGCAGCCCTCATCTCTTATAACTTAAACAAAATGTCTAATGATAAGGTTGCACAAATGGATACTACTGAATGGTACTGATTCAACAACCATTGTTGCCTTATTACAGGCATTATCGCTTGTTTTCTATCCTTTTTTTCAACTAACCAAACAAGACCAAATGTTAAGGCAAAAATGGAGTTGATCTATTCTACATGATGTTTTTATCCACTCAGGTCAATGGTCACTACATACTTTCCAGACACTACAATTGTTATAGTAATTACTTGAGAGTGCCTGTACTGCAACTGGGCAGTTTTATTTTTATGAATAAATTGTGCTATTTCATGTTATGTAAAATATTTTTTACCAAATGTTTTTTTTTAAATATGCGTTGGTACAGCTCTGGAATGTTGGTTTATTTTTGCACTGAAAAGACTGACCATGCAATTTCTGTAACGTTCCTTCAATTTTATATGAAAAGACATGCGGACAGATGCTTTTTATTAAAATTTCGTGATTATGAGCTACTAAATCCTGTGTCAGATATACAATTTTTCTGATGTATTGGTTAAAAATAAAACAAAAGACTGTTCTTCATTGTTAACTGCTGTTATCAAAGACGAATTCTTTCAAAAAAGGGATGTTGTGAATTATCCAAGGGGTTTTAAAGGGAAAATAACTGATTATTTGATCCAAAATGTTAATTTCCCCAAATCCTTAGGCAGAATACTAAATGAGGGATAGACGGAAATCCCCTGGATCTCTCTCTGTCTCTCTCTTTGGCTTACATTATGCGGTGATCAGGCTGCCATACTAATCAGTATTGCACAAATTGAATGTAAAGGAGAGCATTTGTTATCCTGCCTACGGTTGTCAATATAAACCTATTTTTTTCTGAAGGCATGTTCCTTATGTTCAATCCTTGTCATTTTCACTAAAGGTTTTGCAAGAAAGCACTGTTTGTGTATGCTCTGACTGTGTTGCTATAACAACCTGGCAGAGTGGATATTGCTGAATTTGTCAAGGAGTTAAAAAAAGGTTATGATAGAAACACAAGCTGAACATAATTATCTGGAGAACTTGAAGAGAGAGCAGCATATTGAAAGTGAAGCATGAACTTTAATCTGTACATTGAGATTCCCAGCTGTGCTCTCACACCATAGAGCATCCGATTACTTGCTCACTTGCACTGCAGTTGCGGTCAGAGCGGATATGCTGTGTTGCATTCTGGTCACAGTGTGAGGCTTACAAGCTACATGCTGTACCAATACTCCTGCCTGCTGGGATTTCACAAAGCATGGAGTTCAGAAGCAAGAGGATACAAGAATGCAAGCAGAACTGAAAACAGGCTGTTGTTCACAGCCAGTCATGATGGCCGAAACAACAGATCAAATCTCTGGTTGGAAAGCAGAACATGGTCACACCTAAGGCTGGAATGTAGAAAGTATAAAAACAAAACATCCCCCCTTGACCTAAATTAAATAAAGTTTGGATTCTTGTAAATATGTGTATGCATTATTTCAGTTTAAAGATATTGGGAAAGTTTGGTTGCTGGAATAGATTAATTACTTTATACTAAAACATGCTATACATGTATTACAATGATTTTTACATGCATTGAAGATGTATTGGTATATTTCAAAATTGACAACATTTTGAACACCAAATATTGTTCTCTAAGACTGGGGTTTTAAACGGATATTGTAAATTGATGTATTCATCTTGTACTTTCAGTACAATATTATTCCCGGTGATGTAATATGAATGTCTAAGGTGGGACCTGCAATGTCCTGTTTATAATGCATTTTATATAAGAGCAGTGCAGTACAAAGGATTTCGCTGTGTTTTTCAGAGGCCTGCCACCTGTTAAATTTCCCTCTTTCCCTTTCACCCCCACCCCCCTCCCCCACCCCCAAAGTCAGCTGGGATGAAGGGGGCCCTTTTGTTCCAACATAGTTCCCTGCAGAGTTGCCAAGCTTGTACAAGTTGGAATTTGTTTCTCTCTCTCGCCCCTGAATCGACGGCTCAGTGCACAAGATAACATGGGAATCACATTTTTTAGATGGATTCTGACACTTTGCATGATTTACTCCGGTAAGATTTTTGTTGTTTTCTCACTTGTTGGGGTTATAGATGCTGTTCGTTGCGGAAATGTTCTGGAAAACGATGACATCTAGTCTGTGATAAAATGAATGTGAGACCGACAATCAGAGTAACAACACGTTAAAGCATTGCTTTATTTATTCCTCGCGGAATCACTAATGATATTGTAATTAGGATTGTTGATCTCTGTAGCGTGAAAATATGCCTGTTAGTATTTCTATTACTGCAGTATGTTTCACAAGTGTAATTATGACGGGCTGACAGTTAAGCTGTAGGCCTAATTCCTTATAGAGGGCCCACAAAATAAACATGTTGTTGACATGGCATAGCCTACAAATACATCATAATCAATGTAGTGTTGTGTAATTATACACAGGCGATTGCGTTGATTTCCTGTGTTGTTGGTTGTTACACGGTAACATTACAGCCTGCATACGAAAAGAGGCCGAGTGCAACAAGTGAAAAGAAGCTGGGGGAGATGACAGGCTAAATAGACGATGACTGCTACTGTGTCCATTTGTGAAAAGTAACTAAGTCTGAGTATTTAGAAAATGTGTGTAGCCTACGTTTTACTCCATTACATTGATTTGACAGCTAGAGTTACTTTCCAGTAAAGATTATTAATATAAAGAAAATTAATATTATAGGTTAAGAGTTGTATAGTCATTCAAATAAGCTCCTCCTTTGGCAGCTGCAAAATGTACACAATGACAATAACTATACTCAATAATGGAATATTACTCTGGAATAGGCCATTCTGTTTTAAATGTGGTTACTCTGTAAGTTTGATGCTGATACTTCCACCCATTGTGTCCCAGTGTCAGGTGAAGGTTGCTCCCTGGTCCTGAAGCCCTCCAGGGTGGTGGTGGGCTTTGGGGAGCCGGTGTCGGTCAGCTGTGAGGCCACTCGCCCGGTTCGGGTCCTGGGCTGGGAGTCTGTCATCAGTGCTGCACACACTCAACAGGACCTGTCCGTCCAGTGGAAAGTAGACAGCCTCATTGATTGGATAGAGGAGCCTATCTGTTATGGTGTGTTTTTCACAGCTCCCAGACAGTGTGAGGAAAAACTCAACCTTGTCCTCTACAGTGAGTCAACCCTTTATTTAACACACAGTGTAGAAAATGATCTTATTGACTTACATGAACCTGTTTGACTTGAACTTTTTATTTATTTAGAAACCCCAGATAGTGTCTCCATCAGGCCTGTGAACCACTCTGGCCCCATGGTGGAGGGAAAAGAGTACCAGTTACTCTGCGAGGTTCAAAACATTGCTCCGGTTCAATACCTAACCCTGAGGTGGTACAAGGGGCAGACTGAGGTATACAACCACTCCTTCACTGAACTCACATCATCATCTCCTGTCCAAGTGTCGTCTATCCTCATGGTCACACCAACAAAAGCCGAAAATGGAGCACAGTACAGGTGCGTAGCGGAGCTGGAGCTCGGACCAGAGGGACCACAGCCCCCCCCCACTGTGACCTCGGAGCCTCTCAATGCCTCTGTGTACTGTAAGTCCTGAGGCTTATCTGCAAAAACAGTTATCATCAAAGTCAACTTTATTGTCAATCTTTCAGTTTGTGTGTACAGACAGAGAGATCGAAATACCTAATACAAAATACAAATATTTATAAAAATATGTATAAAAATATGTATATATAAATACACAACCAACAGACACATGTTATACATATGCACACATGAAGACATAAATAAAAGCACAACAATCAATTAATATACAAAATAACAGTCACTTCAAAATCTGTGAAAAATGTACATTAGTGCAAGACTGTCATAGCAGCGGAGAAAGTGTCTATATGTATATCTATCATATTTTTAATGTTGTGGATATAATACAGTTACTAAAGTATTTTAGTTTGACTTTTTCACGAGTATTTACATTTCCTGCGACTATACAGTATATTTCTACTACACTAGAATTTTGAGGCAACATTTTACATTTATAGAAAAATGTAAAAAAAAATTCTATTAACCCTCCTGTTATCCTCAGATTTACTTTACACCCTTTATCCTCATAGTTTAAAACTCAAGAAAATGTCTCTGGTGCTTTAGGTGTCTTAGTTGACTACCTAAATAACCATTTAAATAAAACATTACCCCAACCTTCCCCCCCACAGACCCCTTTATATGTCCAGAATTCCTATTATGTGACTATCAAAAATATATAAATAAAAAAAAAAAAAAAAAAAATGTTAAAGTAAGATCTTTTTGATGTTGTTAAAGGACTAATAACTAAAGCAGAGGCTTTTTTTTTTTACAATGGTACATTTGCATGTAATAGTCACCTCAATATCATCCTACACAATCAACACAAATATGTGTAAAATGTTGACATTTTTACATGTTTTATACTACTAAAACAGCCTGGGGTCAAATTGACCCCAAGGAACACCAATGCATACAAAGTGTGTACAGGACATTTAAAAATGATTCATGTTCATTTTATGTTTACCCATTAGTCCTCACTAAAATAGGAAAAGTCATGAAATACTAAGCAAAACAAATAATGTGAACCATCTTTTTAGATACGTTAAACATTGAATGGTGTCAAATTGACCCCAAGGATAACAGGAGTGTGAAATAATGCAAAAATAAAATCAACAAATGATCAATTTTGTAAAATTACATGTTAAAATAACACTCTTATGATCCTTTGGTGAAATTCGCAAGCTACCCTGCATACATACTTCTAATTCAATAGAATTGTATGTTCACTCAATTGAATATGCTGAATTTAATCCTTGTGATCTTTGCTCTAGTTCCTCCTACTTTCCTCGATCCGGTACCAGCGGTCTTGGACCTTACAGTAGGTGCTGAAATGACCTTAAACTGCACCGCCACAGGGAACCCTATGCCCGTGTACAGCTGGCAATCCTCCAATCCCATTCCCGAGAGGATGGGCGATGAAGCAGCTCTTACCTCCTCCTCACTGCTGCCAGGGACCTACACATGCACAGCCTCCAATACACTGGAGAAGAAGAGCAAGCAGTTTATCATCAAGGCCAAGACCAAAGGTATGAGGGGACTCTGAAGTGCACATGTAGTCTCTACACACTGCCTCTTAATCAGCATCTTCTCATGCTTTCACTTAGGTGTTTGAAACAGGAAATCCTGAGAAGGGCTCAGATGACAACAATGGACATACAAGGAGAATCCAACAATGGGGATTTTACTGCTGCTGCTTTGGAGATGGAAATGACCTTCATGACTCAACAGATATTTATGAGGATCTTGCTATCAGGCAGGATTAGATCTCAATTAAAAACAATATATTTGATATACTTTGTTTGGTAACTGTTGTTTAAACTGTCAGTATTTTAACATGAAAGTGTTCGTGAGATAGATTGGTTATTTAGGATATAGTTATGCTTTCAATGTGATATCCTTTCTCTAATTTATATATTTGCTAGATCTATTTTCGTATTAATGAAATTATCGTGTAATCTTACCAATGTGTAGCTACTCTTGATATAAAATGATGACGACATTATCATTAATGTATGCTGGAAATTAATTAGGGAACGTTAAAGATCAACCGGCCATTACTGTAAATATGAATTGTTAATTTTCTTATCTTTATGAATAAAAGTTAAATGAAAAAATATTTGATTTTCACTTTTTTGACACCTAGATTTACCTAGATTTAATTGTTTGTTTGTTTGTAGCCTTTATTTAACCAGGTGAAATATAATATATTATATAATAATTCTGATAATATAATATTATCAGAATGAACGTGTTACTGTTGGCTGTGGGTCAAGTGTCATAAGAACATACATAAAGTGATTTTGAATAAAAATGACCTTTAACAAGTAAAAAAACATAGCATGTTCAGAATCAGGCTACAAGTATTATGTATATGACAGTAACAACCACAGAGCAATGAGTTTTATAGACACAATTATTATAATAGAGGTTTAAATTGACATAACTTTTGTTTGTCAAAATAAAAAGTATTTTCACAAATTGGTCAAAATCCTTCAGTTACTTTCCCTTGTTGCCATTATGAAATGTATTATAAAGCATTTATGCCTTTTTGTGTGTTATCGAACTAACCAAACTACTTTGTGTAAAGTCTTTAAAATACGATATGTGAAAAATAAGCAACGGTCTTCCCATAAATTCATAGAGGTAAGACTATTTTTCTAAAGAACAGAAATAGCAGTTTGTATTGTTTTAATGTCTGCATGTAATTCATTACGCACCACCAGGTGTCGCTGCTGTACTCTTTCACATCATGATTTGAAATTCTATCCAAACGTCACGTGATCAAAACATTGTCCCGCAGAAGGAAGTGCGGCTCACACCAACATACGACCTTTAATCTAAATCGTCATCAAAATACATCCTTGCAATCTACCCGGATTCAAGACAAGGTGGGGACAAGAATATACAACGAAACTGTTTTATATATCTATGAGTGATGTTCTGTCCTTTGTAATGCAGTGCCTGATGTGTTTACTTTTAACATATTCTGAAATGGTCCCTTTTCGGTCCGCTTCAGGAGATATGCCACAGAAAGATCCGTGTCAAAAGCAAGCATGTGCAATTCAACACTGTTTACAAGGTACACAAAACAGTCATTTGAATGCAATTATGTTTTTGTTTAAGTAAACCCCACAGTAACATGTGCTAACTCCTCCTGCAGCTAACAAATACGTGGAGAGCATGTGTCAGGATGTGATCCGGGACATGCGGCGCTGCTGTGAGTCTCAGGCCGGAAACTCTATCTGCTGCTCCGGGTTCAAGGACTCAAAACCCAGCGAAAGTAACACATAGCTCCCTGTGGGATGCTTTCGATGGGAATCATGGTGAAAAGTCACTTTGTATCAATGTTTTATTTACTGTCACATTGTCTCTATCCTGCAACAGCGAAGTACAGTGACTTAAATAGTCTTTGAAGAATTGTGAAATGGCCTTTCTCGAAGCAAACATTTTGACATGTCTTTGCAGAAAGGCACTTGAGCCCTGGGGCTGGCACACCTACAGTAGGCTATATGGAGTGTAACCACTAGTACTGTTATTAAATTAAACCCGTGTTCAACCAGTCAGAATGTCCTACCTCTCTGGCACATCATAACTTTTGGAAATGTATAATGTACACTGTCAATGTCAACTGACTATTTATTAAAAATAATTGTGTTCTGCAATTGTGTTCTGTGGCTTTTCATGTCATCAAATTCAAAGGAACACTGTTGTGCAATGTCAGCCCCTGAGCTACTGAAACATTCATAATGCAGATGTGACTTTTTAAGGGCCTGCAATCACTCATGGTAAACCAATCAGTTTTGTTTGAATATAATGTTGACTGATTAGACCTATTGACTGTATATGAAGAGATTATACCTCTTTCCAGGATTTAATGTGTACAGACTACTTTACTGACACCTGCCTGACCCATTTTTTTGTAGTTAAATAGTACACTGACTCTGTTGACCTAACATAATTACCAATATAACGCAGCACCTCTATTGATTTTCAAGAATACAAAATAAACAAAAATAAATTGGATGAATTACATGAAATTGTATTTTTAAAATACAAACAAAACAGACAGGCATAGGTTATTGGAGATGACATGTACAACATAAGTAGTACATATAAAAAAAGGAAACATCCATATGAGGCAGCATACTATCCATCCATCCATCCATCTTCTCCCGCTTATCCGTGGTCGGGTCGCGGGGGTAGCAGTTCCAGCAGCATACTAATATATTATTATTATTATTATTAATAATAACAATTTGAATACTAAATATATATAATACAATCATATAACTTAGCACATCTTTAACGTAAGCAGAGGTCTCATCTATGATAATTGAAAATACAGTCGGGACTCTGATAACACATCTTATTACTGGGAATAATTGACATCACCTAAATATACATTAAAATAAAAGTGGTGTTCTGTTGCAAAAATATAGTTGATGCTTTTTTTGCAGAACATAAGCAGTAACCATGTGCATGAAACACAGTTTATTTGAGTTTGATGAGCACCTAACTGTCGTCAACAACAGTCGTCTTTTTTTCTTTTCCGGCGTCGTACATGCGTATGACGCAGTGACGTAATGACGCAGTGACGCCAAACGGAAATGTGCAGCAACGATTCTTTCTAGAAATCTGTAGCAGTTTCTCGCTAGCCCGCCTTAGGTAGGTGTAGGTCCATCTAAGTTTGCCTTGGCCAGAAACAGCCAGCCACTATATCGACTACTAAAACATCTTAGTCAAAAGTGTTGAGTTGTTTGCTTCATCGGCTTTTATTAGATTGGAGATTGAGGATAGCTTGGTTTAGCCTCCTAACTTAGCCGAGTCATATCCGAAGCTAACGTTGTTTGGCTCGTACTGGTATAATGTCTAGGATAGACTACAGCGTGTGGGACCATATCGAGGTGTCAGACGACGAAGATGACACCCACCCCAACATCGACACACCCAGCCTCTTCAGATGGAGACACCAGGTACAGATTTAAACAATTGTATATTTACAGTACGTATTTACATGTATACTTCGTTTCATAACTGTGTCCTGTTCTCACTTTGGTGATGTATACGACTGCAAATAACTTCAATAAATCATTGAGAGGGGTAGAACCCAAACCAGATTTATTTTGGACTAAACAGACTACAGCTTGCTTCACGTCTTTACATTGGCATTTGTTCTGCAACACTGACCCCCACTGTTATTGTGATATGTTGTGGTCTTACCATTACTGCTGGTGCTAAAGTATCATATTACCCATTTTAATTAGTTTAAATGATCACAACACATTTTCTAGATAATGTGTGTACCTAATATTGTCATTATCAGTGGTATAGGTAGTCATCTCTGACCATTACTGATGGAGAAGCTGCCTCCAATGGCTTCAGCCAGTTCCCTAAAGACAACATGAAACCCTTGTACCTGTGCTGTGGACTTATGTATAACTGTTATCATTTCTGTTCTTCAGGCACGTGTGGAGCGAATGGAAGATTACCACAAAAAGGGTGACGATATAAGCAAGGCACTTAATGAGAGCCGTCGTAAGCTGGCAGAGGCACAAAAGAAAGTACAAGAGCTGTCCGCTTCATCAACCGATGATGCCAAAGCAGAGCTGAGCAAAGCCCAGGCCGAGGAGAAGAAACAGAAAAAAGAGGAGCGAGATATAGATAAGAAGCTAGCAGAACACAACCGGGAAGAGAAGAAGATGCCCTGGAACGTCGACACGCTCAGCAAGGAGGGTTTCAGCAAGGTGAGGCAGATTTTGGATTTAGGATTGGCATCATATAGTTATATTTTCACTACAAGTCCCTATTTCAACAAAATGACATGTGGTTAAGAAGATTGTAATAGTACGAAAGTAACAAACTAAATAATAAACTCTATCAGCCTTTGGTACGTTTATATTTATTAGAATATATTGAGTCGTGTTTTTCTGTCTTTAGTCTAATCATTTTAAAAGTAACTTCTCAATAGCACTTTAACAGTACGTTGGTGCGTATCTATCCTTTTTTCAGATCATTTAAAGATGATTTATTTGCATGGCCTATGCTATAAAATAAATAATACACCCTTTTGCAACAATCTGGTTAATTATATCTTTATTTATCCATCCAATTAAAAAAATAAAAATGTATATAAGACAATAAATTAGCTTCTGTCCTTATCAGAAACATAGTCTGTAATGATGATTTTCTGCCCCTGTCCGTCCTCCTCAGAGCGTCGTCAATGTCCTGCCTGATGCCACTGAAGAGACTGAAGAAGAGAAGGAGACAAAGCATAAAACCTTTGTGGAGAAAAACGAGAAGCAAATCAAACATTTTGGTAAGTCTTATTGATATCTATGCATCTTTCAGAGTGTTGGTATATAAAGAAAGTACAGCTGGCCTTTCATTGCTGTCTTCAACATAAAGGTCCATCTTCTTCTTTACTACAGGCATGATGCGGCGTTGGGATGACAGCCAGAAATACCTCTCTGACAACTCTCATCTAGTGTGTGAAGAGACTGCCAACTACCTGGTCATCATGTGCATTGACCTTGAAGTTGAGGAGGTAAAAACAAACAATGTTTTTTCTTAACATTTAGCTCCAAGGGAACTGGTAATTAGTTTGTTTTATGGGCTGTAACATTGTGATACTTTAACATGCACCAGCAATAGTGTTTTGAAAATATGTACATTATTCTTAAATTCCTTTCTTTTGTAGAAACACTCATTGATGGAGCAAGTGGCTCATCAGACCATTGTCATGCAGTTCATTTTGGAGTTGGCAAAAAGCCTCAAGGTGGATCCCCGCGGCTGCTTTCGGCAATTCTTTGCCAAGATCAAGGTGAGTAACTGCCACAAAGTCCATCAAATAATTCATAGCTTTTTTGATAAAGAAAGTTCAAGGTACTATGGAGGGAACAGGAGCTAAACTCAGACCCTAAACTAGGAACTACAGTTTTTGACATCGGCAAATAAGTCAAGTGATGCTAAAAAAACAACAGTGTCTTAAACCCAATTTTATTATTGTACACATTATAGATGCCGTTAATAACTGTGTGATATATACCTGGCTGCTAAATCCTAAGAACTGTTACAGGATGTGTATTTTTAAAAATTATGTAACTTTTGATTTTTTATTATATATATATTTTTAATTATATCATAACTTAGTACTTTTTTTTAAATGCATGTCACATATTTAACATATGTAACATTAAGCCGTCTGTGGCTCTTTTTCCTGCTGTAACTACGCACATTTTCCCTCCGTGGGACTAATGAAGGGATTCTGATTTCATCATGGTTGAGAATTTCAACTCTGACCAGACCTACAGTAGTAGTGATGTCACAGTTACTGGAGTACACCTGTACTGTAACACTGCAGTGAGTTGAATCTTTAAACCACTGGAGGTCAGTAAAATCAAGACTCTCCATAGGTGTTAACATACTCTTCAGGTTCCTAACTTTATCAAAACATTCTTATTAACATCAAAACCGAGGAAAATACCTGTTTTATGTTCAATTAAATGCTCATTGTTATGTCTGCCAACACACACAACTATGTGTCCACTCACAGACAGCAGATCAGCAGTACCAGGAAGCTTTCAACGACGAGCTAGAGTCGTTCAAGGAGCGAGTTCGGGGCAGGGCAAAGATCCGCATCGAAAAGGCAATGAAAGAGTATGAGGAAGAGGAGCGGAAGAAACGCATGGGACCTGGAGGGCTAGATCCTGTGGAGGTGTACGAGTCACTGCCAGCTGTGAGTCCTTTTACAAAACGCATGTGCACTTTTTTCTCTTTTCTGAAGTTTAAAATGCCTTACAAAACATGTTCTTAATTGCAGGAGATGCAGAAATGCTTTGATGATAAGGACATCCAAATGTTACAAGAGGCTATTAGCAAAATGGACCCAACGGTAGGTTTCTTATTTCATATTTCAGTTATGTAAATGTGAAGTTACCTGATTCACGTGTGTCTTCTTTGTCCTACTTTGGGTATGTTAATAAATGTGATTGTTTTATGTGCTTAGGAGGCGAAGGTTCAAATGAAGAGGTGCATAGAGTCTGGGCTCTGGGTCCCTAACTCCAAGATGGATGATGGGGATGAAAAAGAGGAAGATCCTACCTATGAAGAGGTGAAACAGGAGCTGGAAGAAACTAAGAAGGAATGACCAACAATGATTCTATGATGTGCTGTTTTTGGAAATGTACTTACCCACTGTATTGCGGCTCCACTTTGTGTATGACTAGTTGGCCAATCATGAAATAATGAATTTGCTTTTTAAAAAAAATATTAAGCTGAGTGACTAGCATTCACCTATCTGCACAACAACATTGCATTAGTAACTCCTGCTTGGAAAAGAAAGTGCAGCTTGTGTTTAGGTCTTCTTTTTTTTTTAGACATAAGCTCTGTTATTACATTTATTTGTGTACACCTATCAATTTGTGTGTGAGTGCCTGCCTGCTTCATTTGTGCTGTATAGTTGAAAACCGTCCTATACATATTCAGGTTGTGCACTTAATGATGGATGTTTTTTCTGTGTGTCATTTACACATTTAATGTTTTTTGTTAGACTTTCAGGGCTCAAGCAACCATGTATTCAGATGGTTATTTCCCCAAAAGTGACATTTTCTACAAACTTGCTTAACTAAAGGTTGAATTATATCCCAAAACTCAAGGCCAATGCGTTGTGGTTTTCTCTATAAATGCAAGGTCCGGGTGACATGCTTTTCCAATCATGATGTAAGAGGTCGTAAAACATAGAACCATAAAAGAATCACACAAATATTATCCATCTGCAAGACCTGTTGTCGTGGTAACGGCTGCTTTTTAATGTGGAGAGGCTGCATCTATGCATGGGTTTTCTAATAAAGCCTTTGGTATTTACAAATAACATTTGTTCTACATAGAGATTGAATGGTACTGTAGCTAAATAGGGTGGGTATGCTATGCCCTTTAATACGTCACTATACACATCAAATGACAAACAATATTAATAACAGTACCGACAGACAGTGCCAGGTACATGTGGATTCTATACTTTTACTTTCAATGCTTTTATTTTGAAGGTGAGTGCAAACTGACAAAATCCCTCTAAGCTTTACGGTGAGACATGAATGTGATAAAGGATTGGAGGCACATACTTGTACTCTACCATATATTGCAATCAAAATGAAATGGTGAAATACAGCTAATCCTCCATTTAGCCTGACAGAAGGTTAAAGAACATAAGGCTATTAAAATGGACATGACACTGACTGGATGAAACAGCTAACTATGTAAAGGTGGGGGGAGGCTTTGAAATCACAAGTGCAGAATGCATTCTCAACACCTGACATAAAACAAATGCACATGAAAAAAAGTGGCCAGTTGAAATTATTAAATAATGACAGAAGACACACAAGTACAATATTATAAACTGGTTATTTATAATAATTGTATTTGATACTTCAAGTCATTTTGAGCTTAATCATTTAGTATTTGTCTACTTGAGTATTGCTACTTTTACACATAATAATGGTATACAATAGGAGTTCTAATTCCACCCGTTTGCTGCATATTTACACATGTCATCGCTTTAATTCTCGACGTTTTATTCTTGAAAAGTCATGTATACGTGCGTGTGCGCGCATGCCTGGTGGAGGGAGTGGCCATATTGCGTTCAGGAACCAGCGGTCTGCAGAGTCGACACTTCGCAGTTCACCAGAAACTTGTGTGGGCGAAGGGGAAATACGCTCAGAAGATAATGAAGCCCGACTGTCCCTTCTTCTCTCCTTTGGCTTTGAAGTAAGTCTGTGAAAAGCTCGCCGTTCAATGGTAAGATACTTCTTTTTTAGACCGGTTGTTTAGCTTTTTTGTCTCTAATAGTGTTTACATATTTCCTGGTCATAGATGTCGGATACACCGTGAAATGCTTCAGGACGCGTGATTATGAGCCTCGGCCACCTAATGACGCAATCTGTTATATAATATGTATTCATATTAAAACAAAAATAACTTGTAGACCTGTTATGGTGCTGTACAGTGTTGTGTAATGTAGACAAGTTACACGAGTAATATTTCCTCGGTAGGCCTAGTGACACATTTCCTGACAACATATTCTAAGAAGTTATTTATCCATGTTGTGTCATTTAGGAAGAGGATGTTAGTTTTAAGTTTGTTTTTCAGTTTGAAACGAAAAATAGAGAAAAGGTTGATATTTCTGAACGCCTGCAGATCCTGCAGTTCTGCTGCAACTCTTTTACTACTTTTAAATCCAGCTGAAGATTTTTCTTTTTGTCGTTGCGTTCATATCTTACACTGCACTTGAACCTCTTTATTCATGTATTTGATAGATTACCTTTTTTTATGTTTATTTTTTATTATATTAGCTTTTGAATTACTGTTTTTAAAAATACCATTTTGTAATGTATTTCTGCTGCACTATTTCTTAATGCTCTTTCAATTCAATTCAAAACCTTTATTTATCCAGGTAAAATCCCATTGAGATCAATGATCTCTTTTTCAAGGGAGACCTGCAGCAGTAGGTTCCACAAGAAGACATAAACAACAGAACAACAAAAGGACATCATACAGCGATTACAATTTACATATTTAACCACAAGTACAGGTACCAACAGCATCTGATTTTGTAGCATCCAACCGAGCTTTAAAAACATGTAGTGGTACTAGCTTGGTAATTCTCCATTCTTTTTGCAGACTGTTCCATGTTAGTGGAGCTGCACATCTAAAAGCTTTCTTCCCTAAGACAGTCCTAGCACTTGGCACATTTAATAAAACCACAGCATGCGATCTCAGGCAATAAGTACTTTCAATTCGCAGAGAGATCAGGGAGCAGATATAAGATGGTAGTTTATCCAACATGGCTTTGTAAATGAAAAAGTACCAGTGACTGAGCCTCCGTACAGTAAGTGATGGCATAACCGCCTTGGTATACAGGGTACAGTGATGCGTAAGTGCTTTACAATTTGTCAAAAATCTCAGTGCACTGTGATACGCAGCATCTAACTTGCTCAGGTAATTGGCAGGTGCATTCATATATAACAAATCACCATAATCCAGCACAGGTAAAAAGGTCACAGTGACTAGCCTTTTCCTGGCCTCAAGCGAGAAACAGGACTTATTTCTGTAAAAGAAACCTAGCCTAACCCTCAGCTTTTTAAGCAGGTTATTGACATGGAGTTTAAAAGTGAGACAGTCATCAAGCCAGATACCCAAGTATTTGTAACAGGTAACCACTTCAAGTTGTATTTCTTGCGTAGTTACAATATCCAAAGCAGTCTCTGGTGTATTTTTAGCTTTAGCTTTAGAAAAGAGCATTACCTTGGTTTTATCCACATTTAAAAGAAGCTTAAGCTCAGAGAGCTGAGCCTGAATAATGTTAAAAACAGCCTGTAATTTAACAACAGCCTCGTTAATCGAGGAACCTGCACAGTACATAACGGTATCGTCCGCATAAAAATGTAAGGTTGCTCCTTCGACATTTTCACCTAAACTATTAATATAGATAGAGAATAATAGCGGACCTAAAACTGAACCTTGTGGTACACCATTAGTGATGTTTAACCACTTAGAAGACAGCCCATCAAACTGAACACATTGGGATCTTTCAGAGAGGTAGTTTACAAACCAACCCACTGCATGGCTGGACATGCCTATACTGACCAGCCTTTGCTTCAAAATGCAATCTTAATGTTTTTCATTTTTGTAAAGCACTTGTGTTGAATGGTGCTAAAGTAGCCTTGCCTTGCCTTGCCTTGCCTTGTTGACTCAAGCCTTCAAAAAAAAAAGATCAGGTGCTAGAGCTTTCGGCTACCAAGCCCCGTTCCTCTGGAATCAACTTCCAGTGACGATTAGACAGTGTCCACACATTTAAGAGTAGGTTAAAGACTTTCCTTTTTAGTACAGCGTACAGTTAAGACTGGTGGTTTTAAACCCCTTTTATACATCCTCATGGACCCTTCGTTTTATGGAATTGTATTTATTCTAGCCTACTCTAACTGTATTTGTGTCATTGTGCTATGTTTCTTTTTAAATTGGTATTTTCACATTGATCTTATAAGATACGTTTGTTGTTTTTACATTGTTTTACATTGCCAATTGTGTTTGTTGACTTGTGAAGCCCTCTGAGACAAATAGGATTTGTGATTTTGGGCTATATAAATAAACCTGACTTGAATTGAATTGAATAATGCCTTCGTGATTCCACAACAGTTGATGACAGGCAAATACTCTCCTTTACTTTGTGTTTGTTAGTGATTTGGCTGCCCCCACCATGTCCAAACGTGGGTCATCCAAGCATTCAAGGCACGGGGCGTTCCCGAGCCTGTGTGACCCCCCTCAGGGTCCTGGTATCCATGTTTACATGTTCTGGTCAAAGGAAGGGGAAAGATATTTGTCCCATACAGATGGAGAAGTCACAGCAGAAGACCTGTGCATCTCAGCTGCGGAGGCTGTAGGTAAGAGTGACCGAATACACACATACAGACCAAAGTAAACGTTTATCTTTCTGTGGTATTTTATCCTGCTGGTGGCTAGTGTGTGTAACATCCCTGTGTT
The DNA here is from genome assembly GCF_902827175.1 of Gymnodraco acuticeps. Taxonomy (NCBI): domain Eukaryota; kingdom Metazoa; phylum Chordata; class Actinopteri; order Perciformes; family Bathydraconidae; genus Gymnodraco; species Gymnodraco acuticeps. Next base: position 5,888,987 of record NW_022990238.1, read on the forward strand.
ATTCCCCAGGTATAACACCTCTATGCCATGTGTTGTTTGCGCTGTACAATCCACAATCAAGCTGCTGGTACAGTCCAAACCACACGTTTACTCCAGAGAACTCCAGCCTTGTACTTCACTACTGTATGAGGTAAGTGTGTTTTTATAGCACTGTTATACATATACACACAGATGAAACATATTCACAATCTTTCTCTGGTTTCCTTGTATCTAGGTTCTACTTTCGGAACTGGCACGGACTCAGTGGGAAGGAGCCGAGTGTTTACCGTTATGCTCTCAGATCTGGGGCAGGTCAGGGAGGTTCTCCCTTGCTTGAAATCGCATCCTTACAATACCTGTTCTCCCAGGTTGGTAATTTTTGTGTATTATAGGAGTGCACCATTTTCGCAGGTTCAACATATTTAAGTACTTAACCTCTTTGCTTCTTCTGTCTCCAAAAGGCTAAATATGAATTTGTGAACGAAGTGGTACAGGTGGAAGACGTGGACTCAGAGGAGAAGTTAAATCGCTTCGAAAATGAGAGCTTGGGGATGGCTGTGCTTCAACTCTCACATCAGGCAATGGAAACAGGCTGCTCCTTGCAAGATGTTGCCCAAAAAATCAGGTAATTACTTTGGAAGGATTGAACATGGGGCAGTGAAGAAGTAATAACGACTTATTGCACGTTAATCTGTAAATCTGTCAACCTCTATACTAAATGGTCTTTCAGCTTCCTACGATGCATTCCAAGATCTTTCGCCAAACACATTTCCAGAGTCAACTTCCTGACGAAGATCAGGATCCGTCGGGTGTTTGCAGAGTTTGTGCGGACCTTCCAGCAGCACACTGTTGATAAGGGGAGACTGGGCGCACAGGAAATCATGTACAAGTACATCTCTACTCTTGAACACTTGTCACCGAGTTTTGGAACAGAAACCTTCTCTGTATCCCAGCTGGAGCTTCGAGAGGACGGGGATGGAAGCAGCTCTTTCTCCAACACCACCCAAACAGAGGGTGCCTCAAAAGGCAACTTTATAGATCCCGCCACACACGAGATAATGATGTCAGGCACCAAGGGGATTCAGTGGAGGAAAGTGTCTGGTCAGAAGGTTTGTTAGAATGCAATTTCAAGATTGGGTGGTCTCATTCTGTGGCCGGTTGTGTATTCTTCCAGTGTGGACATTTTGTTGATTCAGTCTCTTTATCTAGGCACTGGCAAACAATTACCTCAGAAATGACTACATGAAGAAAACAAAACAGTCCGACCAACCGAAAGCAAACACTCCCAACAAATGGACGTCCTTCTGTGATTTCCCTGAAATTACGCACATAGCCCTCACTGGAGATAATGTGTGCATTAGCACTCAGGACAACCACTGCATGGTGAGAGCACTTGTTTACCCTTTTATGTAAAAGCTAAAATACATACATTTAATTGGTAAATGTGTTTGTGATGCATTAGTTTAATTGGTATTCTGAATATAAGATGTTCTCCTGATCAGATTGTTAAATCTTTAAAGCGTGAATGTCCTGTACTGTGTGCTAATTCTACCTGTTTATGGCTATAGGAGCTTTGAGTACGCTTCAGGGGTTTCATTATGTTTTGAATGCGTCTGTAGGAGGAATCTCTGATTGTAAGCTAGTGGTGTTTCTGTGCGTGTATGTAGGAGGTTCAGATGAACTCCAGCCAGGAGGCCCGTTCCTTCATCTCCCTGCTTGATGGATACAACCGGCTGACTGCATTCGCCCACCACTTTCTTTGTCATGAAGTGGCTCCCCCAAGGGTAGTGCTGAGTGTAGCAAATGGACTGCATGGACCTATACAGTGAGTTTTATCCTCTTACACATGCACATACAGACACAGGCAGGATGTGGAGAAACACAGTGTTATATCACAAGTCTGCTGTGATTCCAGTGATGATTTTGTGCTGCTGAAGCTGAAAAAGGAGGCAGAGGAGGGAGCTTTCCTGGTACGCTGGAGTGCCCTCGACTATCACCGCATCATCCTAGCAGTCATGAAAAAAAATGAGGTAAGTCAACACCCACACTCCTCTCTGGAATAGATTGCAGTGCAGTGATTGTGTAAATGTGTGTGTTTATATGTACTTCTGGCTCACAGAATGGATCAAGGCCAAACCACAAGCAGTTTCGGATTCAGCTCAAGGGTTCCAAGTTTTGTCTGGAGGGCTGGGATCGAGAGTTCTCCAGTATGAAGGAGCTCACAGAAAGCCTCAAGACCTTTGTGCTCCAGTCTGGTTCGGACAGCTTTACTGTCAAGAAATGCTGTTTTCCAAAACAAGCAGGTTTGTGTCAATTGGGCTTTTCAATTATTGATCTGTTTTGCTGACTTATGCCCATGTCCCACTGTGTATTTTAAAGATTTTATGTCTTCACCTTAAAATCATAAATACATAATTTTGCTCTCACTTTCAGTGCTGTTTATCGACCTTGTTTTGATGTGATGCAGAGTGTTGGAGATATCGACTATAGAGACTACTTATTTCTCTCAAATATTATCATATAACTACATGGAACTTGGCTTGTAGTGCTCAAAGTGCCATAACAAAAATTGAAATCCTGACCCAGTTACTGAAGATGATCCAGAGAACAAACAATGTTTCTCTACAGTGCAGAAGAAAGCCTACATCTAGTCATGGACAAGAGGCTTATGCTCATTCATTGGCAGATGTAGTTCGGTGGGAGGAGAATAGTTCCTATAAAATATTTCAATGTCTGTGGGTTATCCTAAGTAACCAGCTCATTTAAAATATATTGCCAATACGTTTTTTCAATGAATCAAGCGTTGTTCTGTCTCTTAATGGTGCATTCACACCTGCCTTATAGTCCGGTTGAATCGAACCCTGGTGCGTTTAGCCGCTTGGTGCGGTTCATTTGGGTCGGTGTGTACACAATCCGAGACCTTAAGTGAACTAAACAACCGGACTCTGGTCCGAAGCACCACAAGACGTTTTGTTTCATCATATTCAAGCAAAGATCTGTATGGTTGATAACACTATGCAACTCACACCAGAATGATCTAGATTGATAACTAGCAAGGGAGAAAAATATTTTTGTGGTGAACCATCCCTTTAACATAGGTTTATCTATGTTTGTGTGATGTAGAGCTCTCCAACCTTCTGGTGATGAGGCAAGGTGCTCGCACGGAGTCCTTGTTCCTGAACACAACTCAGCTGCGCTTCCACCAGATCAAGGACAGAGAGCTTGTACAGGTGACAAGACAAATCTCCACCTACATATGACCATCTGTTCCACCGGACTAACGTTCTTGTTCTCAGTTGTGTGACTGACCAGCAAATGTTGATTACCATCAGGAACAACATTTGGGCCGCGGGACAAGAACTAACATCTACTCAGGACGTCTGCTGGTGCAAGGTGGGGGGGGGAAATGATGAGGATGACGAGTTCAACAACAACTTGGCTGACCGCAAAGGAATCCCTGTGGTTCTCAAGATTCTGGACCAAAGTGATAAAGATATCGATATAGTAAGCCTTGTGATCTCTGAAAAAGGCCTCAATAGTTACCAACACATGTATATTTTCTAATCTTTACTCTCTCCCTTCTCTCTAAGGGTTTTTTAGAAACTGCGAGTCTCATGAGCCAGGTGTCCCACAGTCACCTGGTGTTTGTACATGGCGTGTCAGTCAAAGGATCTGAAAGTAAGAGCTACAACACTGTTCACTGTCACAAACTCAGCTTATACTTTTAGATGTGTGACTTCCTCGTTTGCTACTTCCTCATCACACACATTGTTTGTGTTTTTAGTCAAATGTATGATCCCTGTACCAGGTGAGCCGTGACGCAAATGCAAATACACACTAGCCCTGTTCTGTTTTTAAAGAGGATGCTTCTTGTTTACATGTATTTTAGGGATGTACTGGAACCTTCAATCTGTCAAACTTGTTTATTCCTTAACAGATATCATGGTGGAAGAATTTGTGGAGTTTGGGCCTTTGGATGTTTTCCTTCGAAAGGAAAAGGCCTCTGTGACTCCTCAGTGGAAATTCATTGTTGCAAAACAGCTTGCCATTGCCCTCAATTATCTTGTGAGTGCAAACACTACTTTGTTTTTGAGTGCCACAGATTATTATTCAATACAATTCACTTACATTGACCACAGCTAAGTGGTCATTAACGTGAATTGAGAGTGATGTAATACAAGTGTGGTACAATTCATCTTTATATCGTCTTAAGCTTTACAATCAGGTGCTAAAATATTTAGAATATATAAAATATTAACAGAAAGAGGGGAGTGGGGCTATTAAACCGGATGTCAAGTTTTGAGTCTGAGCTGCAGGAAGGAAATGATACTATCTTATTATCAAACAAAACTTAACGATAAGTGGTGCACATGAAGTTCATTTTTGCCTTAAGATTAACAACGATAATAGTTTATGTTTCACTTGTTTTCTTCGATACTTCGCATCACAAAAACACATTACCAGTGCGTTTGTCATCCTTGTAGGAGACCAAACGGCTGTTTCATGGAAACGTCTGTGCTAAGAACATTCTGGTGGCAAGGCGAGGTCTCGAGCTCGGCACCTCTCCTTTTGTTAAGCTGAGCGACCCAGGAATTGCCCTGAGTGTCCTTTCAAGGGAAGGTCAGTACCAGGAATTCCCTTTACTTGAACTCCTAATAACTCACTTTCCAAGAAGGTCTCAGGCAGCTTCAAGACTTCTCTGTTTCTTTACTGTTCTGCCTTACTGATACATCTGATTTCGGAAGCAGGAAATGTCTACCAGACCATTTCCTCTGACTTGTGTCCTGTTCTCTTAAAGTGTTATTTCACAATGTGTTATTTAAGAAATAAATCAGTCAATCTCAAAATGCTCACATATGTATGTTCTAAACACCGTGGTTAGTTTTGTCTAAATTCTGCTGTTTTTATGTTTTTCTTCCAAAAAGGTTTAACCAGAGCACACAAATGTATTGATTTCACCTCTGTTACTTTAATTGTCCCTATTCTGCACTGTAGAGCGTCTTGAGCGTATCCCCTGGATTGCCCCCGAGTGTGTGGAAAGCGGCGCACCCATTGGAAATGTTGCTGACCAGTGGAGCTTTGGCGTTACCTTGCTGGAAATCTGCAACAACGGCGATCTTCCAATGAGTGGCAGCACATTGTCCGAGGTATTTCTCTTCCAACAGCCACAAGCTGCACCTGGCCTGTTGACTTCCATTTGTAACAATATAACCCCCCCCACAACAGAAAGAGCGCTTTTATCAACAAAAAGGCCGTTTAGCAGAACCATCCTCCCAGGAACTGGCTCACTTCATCAGCATGTGTATGACCTACGAGCCAATGGAGAGGCCTTCGTTCCTCACTGTGCTCAGAGAGCTCACAGACATCATAATCAAAAGTGGGTCTTTACTAGCTCACCTCTGAGTTTTTTTGTCAGTCTAATTTTGGTGATATATGTATATAATTTGTCATGGTTTTTCCTGATCACAGATCCGGATATATCCCCCAGTGAAACTCTCCCTGACTCAGACCCGAGCGTGTTCCACAAACGCTACCTGAAAAAGATGAGGGACTTGGGAGAGGTAAGATCCAATACCACATTACCTGTAGTATTCTTCTTCCTGTATGCTCGAGAATAATCACCCTGCTCATTGCTCCGTCTGCAGGGACACTTTGGGAAGGTGACTCTCTACCAGTACGACCCGGCCAATGATGGGACAGGAGAGCGCGTGGCCGTGAAGGCTCTGAAACAAGAGAACAGTCAAGTGCTTGAAGGCTGGATGAAGGAGATTGACATCCTCAAGTCACTCTATCACAGTAACATTGTCAAGTACAAAGGCTGTTGTACTGAACTCGGTGAGTCCTCAGCTGTCTTCGGACTGCTTCCTTTATGTTTTTTGAAATTAGAGATGTATCTGTTATGAAAACGTCAGTGAAAATGCATAAGATTGCAATTCAATCCCATGCATGCTACTTTAACAACAAATCTAAATCCTTGGCTTTTTCTGCTGGCCTTCTCCCCTGCTCATATGATAACCTTTTGTATGTGACATACAATTGAATTTGCCACTACAAAAAAGTTACAAAAATGTGCTTGCATGTTGTCAATTAACGTTCTTTGAAACATTTTTTTTTTTTTTTAAATGCAAGGTCAAACTTAAAAAAAGTTGCATTTCCCGCATTTCTATCTGAAATATAAATGAACATACATTGACTACATGTGGAAAGAAGTGCTTGATAACTACTCTGTTTTAGCTTAAGTGGTCAGCGGACGATTCAGGGAATAGATTTTTGTTCCTTGCTTTTTTTCTGTAGATATTGAAAATCTTTTCAAAATGCAACCCTGTCTCCCTTGTATGTCAATATTACTGTATAAACTTCATCTCACAGCACACTGAGCATCACAGCACCTTCAGCACTAGAGTAGGCAGCAGGTCATTTGTGCCTTTGATGGAGAATGAAGGATGAGTACTGATGCTTTGTACATTTTCAGGAGGACAGGTGGTGCAGCTGATAATGGAGTACCTTCCTCAGGGGAGCCTGAAGGAGTACCTTCCCAAACATAAACTGGGAAGGCCTCAGTCCCTTATGTTCGCTCAGCAGATCTGTCAGGTGAGTGCAGATGTTTTGTGTTTTTGGTAATCCAGATTTCCAAATTCATGTTAGTCTGTTAGTGGGTGAGATACTTCTTAAAAGATGAGCCACAACGGTTTCCTTTTTAAAAACTTTGTTCATCAGTTTTTTTACACTGTTAAAGTTTGCAATCCTATCTTCATTAGATCCATCTTTCATTTATGTTGTCTACGTTCAAAGGGTATGGAGTACTTGCACTCCAAACGATACATCCATCGAGACCTCGCTGCCCGAAATGTCTTAGTGGAAAATGAGAGTTTGGTGAAGATTGGAGACTTTGGCCTGACCAAATACATACCTGAAGGCGATATCTACTATCGTGTCCGTGAGGATGGGGACAGTCCCGTCTTCTGGTAAGTTCACGCAGCACTTAAAATATGGATTCAATGATCTGTTCCATGATAACCACTCAACTGTGTTTTTTTCTGTATGCATAGGTATGCCCTTGAGTGCTTGAAGGAAAATAAATTCTCCTTTGCCTCAGATGTTTGGTCCTTTGGCGTTACGTTGTATGAGATCCTGACCCGCTGTGTACATCGCCAAAGCCCGCAAGAGGTACATCATCACCGACCTCTTATAACAAGCTCTAATCAGAATAAATTCCCATGTTAGACAATTACAGTACATTTTGAATCCCTTTGTAAGATGCACAATCTGCTCTGTTGTGTTTGTTTTGTAGAAGTTCAGGGAAATGATGCAAGGCACCCAGGAACAGATGACTGTGATGGTGCTCATAAAGCTGTTGGAGAAGCAGCACCGATTGCCTGGCCCCGAAAACTGTCCACATGAGGTAACACACTAATTAAACACTATTGACATTTTATTCAGATTATTAGTAGACTGATATATTAAGAATGATTGTTTTTTTAACTAACAGGTGAAGATTTTAATGCAGCAGTGTTGGGCTGCAGACTCAGCCCAACGGCCATCATTCGAAACCCTCATCGAAAAGTTTGAGGCCATTCGCCAAACATACAGGCTCTCCAATATAAAGTTTTCCTCGGCTCAGATTAGCTGAACAGGACTGTGAAGAACCAGCTTGTCCACATGGCATCCCTTTGCCACCATAGCCACATTACAGGCTAACCAGTTGTGTTTCCGCTGTGCAATGCCTGCTGCCTTCATTTACATAGATATCTTTACATTTATTTTTTGATAAAAGCAAACAGCTATCCTCTCATATGTGACCAAGCGGTACAAGTGTGTTTATTTTCCTGTCATTTGAGTTAACTTTAATCTTTCCTTCTCTTACAATAATAATATGTTTGCATATATCACAGTAAGTATTAAGAATTCCTGTAAGGTTGTGAGATTTCTCTTTCATTTGATGTTTTTTAAATGTTTTGTCTATGTTTAAACTTTTGTTTCATTATGTATAAACTAAAAGAACAAATTCGAAATATAATACACACTTCTTTTCATGACAGTCTATTAAAAACTGAAACTTATTTATCAAAAAGTGTAAATGAATGCTTTACAGCTACATATCTGTTACATGAAAAGTCATTATTATTATTAGTCCTATAATCATGGGCGTAATTTCCACTGGGGACAGGGGGGACATGTCCCCCCCACTTTTCAAAATCCCATTTGTGTCCCCCCCACTTTTTAAATGTGTTTATTATTTATTTTTTATGCCAGCGGTCATCGTCACGGAGGAGCGTCTGTGTGTGTGTGGCACGAGCGCATCTTGTGTGAGAGAGAGAGAGAGAGAGAGAGAGAGAGAGAGATAGAAAGAGAGAGAGACATAGAGAGAGACATAGAGAGTTACGGGGGTTGTTGTTAGCATCTGGTGCTAGCTCGGAGCTAACGGATGTCACTGTCACTACCCGATCTACAGTGCGCATGTGCGAGATGGTCCGCCATATTGGAGAACTCCGGACGGCATCCCAAGAAGGACAATTGACACAGTGGCTTTTGGCAAAGCTGAAAAATAAAACTTGAGAGGGATGAGTTATTCTTATTACAACGTGACTTCACTATTATTTAACAACTCTTTTTATTGGGTTCTTTTATTTGGGGTTAAGTACATTGTCAGAATAAGTGAGAAATTAATTTAACTTCTGTTAAGCCATATGCCATACATTTTTGCATACATTCACAGTAAATATTTATTCAGTATGATAGCTGTCTAACAGAAGTTAAATTAACATTAATCAACAATAAGGAGAGGGAGAGCTTTTTCCTGTAAAGGACTCTGAGCGATTAGATTGTAAACTTTAGTCTAAGTTATCTCAGTGGGTCTCAAACGGTTTGGTCATAAACAAATATTTCCATCTATGTAATATTGGTTGTATATAAAATAAGTTAAGAAATCCTTCCAATGTGTACTATAGGTTAGTAAAACATTTTTTATTTGATTAGTCAAATATGCATAAATAAAAATAAAGAATGCAGACTAGGTAAGATAAAGATAGGAGAGGAGTTTATCAATGATTTGTTATTGGTTGTGAGCATATTCTAATGGTTTTTTGATTATTGAAATATATACAGTTCTGTTTCATATGAGTGTTGAGAGCCGTATCCATACATCTCTTAATGTTGCCCTCAAAGTGCACCAGATTGATGCATTCAACTTCAATTTAAAGAAAAAAATCTTCCCGGGGGAGCATACCCCCGGACCCCCCTAGAGGATGTGAGGTCATCACAAATAAAACAGGTTCACATGGATAGGATACTAGATAAGTGTGCACACTCATTATATACACTACACATTTCTCTTGGATTTGTTAACACTATAGTCCCTAGTATATTTGTAGAAAGACAGGAAATGGAATTAAATTGAGAAAATGTTTCATTGCGGATGACCCCCTGTTTTGTGTCCCCCCCACTTCTCAAACCAAAGTTACACCCTTGCCTATAATTAACTTTTATATTCGAGACAGATAACTGACCCGGGAAATATCCTGTATTATGTTCACTTTTTAAATGCATCCAATACCGTTTGCTGAACCAGACCAGTCAATCTGTTGGCAATCCTGCACCTGTGATCTTGCTGCACAGCGACACAAAAAATCAACAGGAATAATGCTACTCTGACATTGGACGATTTTTTTACTGATGTACTCGATAGCTACATAGAATTGTTGGTATGAGCTGGCCAAATGATCCATGACAGATGCACGCAGCTGTCCTGGCATGCAGAAATGTTTGGATCTGGACAGACACATATCCAATACAAATGAAAAGTTACAAAGGTTCTCTGTTTTGCCATTGGCATCCAACTTTCTAAAAGCGGAAATAAAGAGCAGAAAAGACCAAAGGCTAGTATGCGTAATGTATATTGTCTAGTACTGTAAGTAATATTCCATAATGTACACACCATCAGCTGACACTCTGCATGCCATGGTACATGCATAGTCTTCCAATTAAAAAATGTTGTGATAGGATTAAATAAACATTTTGCAATTTAGACTTATTTTACACATTTTTAATTGTACAGTATGTCCAATGTAGTGAACCTGAAGACCTTTTTGGTGAAAAGTCAGCCAAAAGATAAACATGTAACATATTATGCCTATAGATTGATATTAATACAGGAATACATTCACATAATTGATCTGAACATTGCTGTATCAGGGTGTCCGCGGGGTCTTAAAAAGTATTAAAAGTTGATAAATCAATTTAGCGAAAATGAAGGCTATTAAAAAGTATTAAATGGCATTTTCCAAGGTATTACATTTTGTAGCTAGTTTTCAATAAGTATATCAATTCTCCAAAGAGGTTGTATTCTACAGTTTGCCTGAATGTAATCATTGCGTAGGTGTGTAGTGTGATTCTGTGTAGTTTATTTATGGCATCCCGTTGGATTTGACATCATCTGAACAGGACATCGCACGCTCACTGCTTGATAGTAAGCGAAGGTCCGTTTATGCCGGTTGTTGAACAACATTGTTATAGGGAAATGCAAGTTTGCATCTCTTGGGAACAATGCCTAAATCAAATACTACCTTCTAATGGTTTATTTTTCTAATAAACCTTGCATTGGGTTGGTCACACAATTAATTCTCTTGTGCTTTGTTCTATCTGAATTATGATAAGGAGTTATCACAAGCTGTTTAGTTGTGCTATCTTACAATCAATACTGTATAGTAAATGTGAGGTAAAGTGTGTCGCCAATGTAACCGTTTGGAAATCAAAGTGGCGATGAGGTCTTAAAATGTATGGAAAGGGTCTTAAAAAAGGTCTTAAAATGTATTATATTTGACTTCAGGATTCCTGCATATACCCTGTGTATAGTTGGACACTAAACTAGTTTGGTTTTTGTTGTCAATGTACTGGGAAAAGCACTCAATTGGATTCCAGTCTGCACGGGGTGTAGGGTCATCTTGACTTGTTTCATGGATGTGGTCTCCAATTGACCATACTCATAGGAACAAACTTTGAATTCCTGAGGCAATTCTAATTTTTCATGGCACCACTTAAATAAAAAAGCAATAAAACAGACTTGCTACCCTTGGCCCACAGAGGGATATGTCTTTCCTGCTCATCCCTATCTGTCTCTATGTCTGTATCTGTCTGCTCATCTGAGCCTCCAGCAACTTTTCCCTCTTCTTCTTCACCCTCCACTATCCCAGGTGTGAAATCCTCATCTCTCATCATCTGAGAGCTCAAAATCTGAATCTCCCTCAACTATCTCGTACAGTATATGTCTGCTTCAGTTCTGTTTCCTGCAACAGCAAGTCATTAAGTACATGAAGATGGTCCTGATTTCCACTAGAACTGACATTTATAAAAGAGCTGTTATTTCAATAACATACACTATCTGACATACACGTCCTCCTCAACATGTTGTTGTTGGTATGCCTGCCATTTTGGATGAAAATAAAGAGGAACCTCCCAGCATTTAATTGTAACCAATGACATATCACTGGAAAGCCCAAGATGTCCTCTGTACAATGAAGCAGGGATTGGTAGAGTAGCTCTAAACAGTAAAAGGATATGCATGAGAACAACATGTCCACTACAGAGGACAATGGGCTGGGTCTCTGGGATGTGAGACCATAAGACTGACTGTTTGTTACAAGCCAATCAACCCACTACCAGGGGACATCAAGAAAATATAGAATAATATGAATCAGCACATGTTTACTTTAAATACAAAAAACAATATAGTAAGCATATAATTCAAAGCAGACAGTAAACTGCAACAACATGAAAGGTATCCATATGGCTGTACGTGTTTATTAAGTTTTTGTTTTAATTCAAGTTTCATTATATTAGGCCTATATTATGTTCTTTGACACTTATAAATCTCCTGATGTAAGACTGTTAAAGAAGGATTTTAAGATCTTTATAGTCCAAAGTTTTATATCTGATGAATTATTGACATGCAAGACTGCTTATAAAAAGTAAACGTGTCATACACAGAGGTAGGTTCAATGTGCTGTGAAGATAAGTTAAAACAATACCATTTAAAGGCAATACAATATATATATATATATATATAAAGTATAATAATAATTATTATTATTACTAATATTTAAGGTCATGGTTTTGTAATCTATATCCTAAACTGGAATGATTGGCGCATCCCTTTGGACATAAATGGGTAGTTTTAAAAAAAAAAGGTGAATCCCTAAAGCCGTTTAAAGCCCACTGGCTTGTCTCTACTGAGAACTGCAGGATCTGCAGCATTCATGTCCAGTTTGAGTTAACGTGGCCCCGCCCCCTACCTCAGTTACGTCGTAGTCATGGAGAATGCGTCCTCCTCTCGTCCAATGAGAAGCGGCGCTGGGGCCATGTGTGTATTGTTTAAACTGCTCAAATCGGGCTGAGTTTTCAGACCGACAAAAACTTCCACCAAACAGAGTGATGGCGGCCGTTGTGTCTGTTAGAACAGCTGCCAGAGATGAGAGCACAGACACAGGTCTCAGTTTCGCCTCTCGTCCGCTTCACGATAACTACGACCTCCCTGTGGATGCGGGTCACGAAAGCTGGATGTCCGGAGGAGACCACCGGTATCATGAACCCGGCGGAGAGGACTCACCGTCGGACCGCGACTGTCAGCGGAGGGTCGACGAGGACCTGACATCACTGAGCCCCGAAGAGATAGAGAGCCGCTTAGAGAGAACTCGCCGGGAGTTTTACAACCGTAGAAAAATAATAATAAAGAATCTACCCTCCGACGTTAGCAATCAGGTAAGAGAAAAAAGTCCTGGAGGTTTCACTTATTGGATGATTGATTGCTAACGTTAGCCTAGCTCCAAATTGCTTTGCCATGCTACCTATCTTAGCCGAGTAGCCATTTAACTCGTTAGCTGATTTTAGGTTTGAATAGTGCGATATTTTTGTTTTAATGAATATGCAATTGGTTTAATTTAAAGGGAACACACCATAGCTGTTATTTGGTAGCCACATAGTATCATTATTGTTTTAATTCGGGGTTTGGGTTGTTAGGATTTCTGCCAGGTGGTCAGATAACTGTCAATAATGGTCATCTGTGGCCTGCATGACCTGCCACTCCTGCCTCGTAGGCAACAACTTGATAACTTTTTATATTTGGATTTTATTTTTACTATTTTAAACACCAAATCAAAACTGTCGTTGATTATCCTCCCCCACATGGCGGTTACAGGTGCAGTGGGACTTTATTCATCAGCCCATCTGTTGTTTAAGCTGGCGTTTGGTTGTATCGACCAGCCAGTGACTTACTCATGATGCCACATTTTTTTGGAACGTGCCTGACTCGTGGGGAGCGGTGAGCCTGCGGGCGGAACCATTGTTCACAGAGAGAGAGGGGGGGGGGGGGAGAGCAGTGGGAGTTCGAGATGTGAGTTGCAATATAACAAAAGGTGGAAGGTGTAGAGACAAAACGTTTCAGAAAATGCTAGATAGAATCGCCATTCGTTTGTGAATGGTCAAAAGCAGCGCAGAACAATTTATCATAGAACAATGACCTTTGACCCCTCCACAGGTGCAACTTGTTGCTAGTTTCCAAGTGACATGAATGAGTTAATTATGTGAATACCTACAGTTAAAGTGGACCGATCATGCTATATTTGAAACATATATTGTAGGGCCATACCTATATAAATATATATATTTTTTTCAAAATACCAAACAGATCCTGCATTTTAGCCATGCCTCATTTCGCTCTATTTGCTCTTTCCAGCCCTGTTTTTACAGGGGGCTGATTCTGTGAGCTGCAACTGACCCCTGCAGGAGAGGGGAGTTGGCAGTTACTTTGGCATTAGGGCAGGGATATCTAGATACTTTCCAAGGTTTGACATAATGAATTGTGCTACTTTTAAAGCAAGCAACGATGTTTTCAAATCTGTAATCAAAAAGCTCCTCAACAACACTATCGAAGCAGTTCCTGCCGTTGCTACGTTAGTTCAAACAGTAACAATGGACTATTTTTCTTAGCGGATGCATGTCAATTTAAATCAATACAACTATTTTTTAAATCAATAAAATCATTTTCTAAATCCATAAAATCATTTCAATTAATATTGGGAGTCATGTCGTTACTTTGTTGAGAATGTGGCCATGTAATAAGCGGGATAATGTGCAGCACCTAACACATAACACCTTCATGTTCTTTTCCCCATAATGACCGCGCCGCTGCACATTATCCATTACATTACATTACATTGCATTTAGCTGACGCTTTTATCCAAAGCGACTTACAATAAGTACATTCGACCAGGAAGACACAACCTTGAAGAAAACAGAATCATATAAGTACATCAGGTTTCATAGAGCCAAACATTTCAAGTGCTACTCAACTGGCTTTAGGTAAGCCAGTCCTTTATTAGTATAAAAGTGCTTCGTTAATAGTTCTAACGCTCGAAGTGGAGTCGAAAGAGATGAGTTTTCAGTTTGCGCCGGAAGATGTGCAAGCTATCTGCCGTCCTGATGTCAATGGGGAGCTCATTCCACCATCTTGGAGCCAGGACAGCAAACCCACGTGTTTTCGCCAATGGGAACTTGGGTCCCCCTCGCAGCGAGGGCGCAACGAGTCGTTTGGCTGATGCAGAGCGTAGTGCACGTGCTGGGTTGTACGGTTTAACCATGTCCTGGATGTACGAAGGGCCAGATCCATTCGCAGCATTATCCCTTACATATGATTATATAGTAATTATTCATTTGTTTTAAAGCAGGATGTGCAAACGCTTGCCTCGGGGAGGGAGAAAAAGAGCCACAGCGGAGAATAAACAGAAGGGCAACCATGCAAGGGAAGCCTTCGTCGCTGCTTTTGTGGCAGACTACAGCGCCACTTACAGGCCTGGCATATGTACTACAGCGTCTTCAGCGCTTTCGAGCGGCAATGGCCGGCCGTGGCCCAACCTCTCATGCCCCTGATAGGTGGAGAATTGACCAATAGCCGTAGCGCCACCTTCCTGACGTCAGGACAGTGTTCAAATCTGGATCAGTCTGTATCAGATCCGTTGCAGCCCCTTTTTTAGAGATTTGGGTACGGAGGAAAATAGAGAGGGTTGTGTTTTCTGACACTTGGTGAGTTCCCTGGAACACAGGGGACACATATTCATGTATAAAAGACGTACAAAAGTGCATTTTGCATGATAGGTCCCCTTTAACCAATTTACAATAAAGAAACGTCTTCTTTTAGTAAAATATTGTATGTGTGATTTCTTGGTTAAATGGTTGTATCAATTCAGATTTCTTAATGTAATTTTTGTTTTTTCTCATTCACAGGAGGTCCATGAGCTGTTGGGCAACTATGACTTGAAGTACTGCTTTGTGGATAAATACAAGGGCACAGGTTAGTTTAACTAACTTGAATTAATAATAAATTAACTTGAACTAAATCCCTCAAATGTTACCCTAGTTGTTTGCTGCTGGTTTGTATTCAAGGTGTGATTGTAGTCTGTATACCAGCGGCCCCCTTCGGCTATGAAACAAACCAATACAGCAGTGCCTTTATATTATATATTAGCTCTATGAGAAAATGATCCTACTTCTAACTTGATTTGTTACTAGGTAAAGATTTCTTTATTACTTTATGGTCTCAATTGGTAGAATTGTCATTAAAATATGATGTCCATTGTGAGTGACGGGCCTTTACAGAGGTTTTGTCCAGGTCTTGTCTGTATTTTGGTCCGAGAACTTTAATTTCACAGAGATTTCAGTTGGTAGCATTTCGGTTGTTGGTTCGGAATCTCGTGTCACTCCTGGTTGCAAAAAGACACAATATGGCAACAGCCAAAATGCCAAACAAAGTTATTTCTTTTAATTTATGTATCTAAAAAAAATATTGTTTCATGTAAGAAATCCAGAAAAATAAGTGGCTTGTGAGAAATGTGTTCAATGGGTGATATGGCTAAAATGTTATCACAATTGCTGTATATATCTCAATACTATAAATTGTTCTGTAAATTACGAAATAATTGTTTATAATAGCCCTACCATACTTTAACACATTTATTATTTTTCTTTCATTTGAAACTCTCATACAAACAAAACAATGTTCTAAAGTCATGTAACCAGAGTTCTTCCTCATCCCACTCTGCAGTTAACTTAATGTCTGCCCTCTTCATCCTTACCTTATAAGGCAGCAGGATTGGCAAGATCCAATCTGTGAATTTGATTGACATATGGTTGAACTCACTTGTCGCATCAACAGTTACTTATTTGTATGCATCAAGGAAACCAGATTCTGTGAATCAAAATGCAAAAATAATCAGTCATAAATTATCCTTAGGGGTATAAATTCACCTTGTATGCCCCAAAATGTGAGCTGCGTCTTAAATCAAGGAATTGCTTGTTTACAATGGTCTAATTGCAACAAAGATCAGGTTTTCTTTAGAAGCCTCAAAATCAATTTGTCAGGAAGATCTGACATTCAAGAGCACTTAAACAGAAAACCGCACCTTAATGTCTGATAATTATGGGGCAGGAAATAGCATAAGCCAGATGGTAAACTCGGGGTATGTCTGTTATCTACCAAACTGCCGCGGCAGATAACCTTCACATTTAGGTGTGCTTTTGTAGAAAAATAGTTGGCTGGTGAAAAAGTTAGAAGAAGAAGAAGAATTGGGAGGGATGAACCCCTCTTTAATGGTCACACATGCAGAGCACACAGTGACATTTGTTCTCTGCATTTAACCCATCCTAGTACCAGGCGTGTTTCTCAATCTCGAGTACGCTTGCTTGGTAGCACATGTCTTCCGAGTCACTTGCTTCAGAAGCGAGGCAAGAATACTTCCTGGCATTCGGAAAACAAAGAGTGGAACAGGCTAGCAGGTGTGTGTCATATGAGAGGCCCCGCCTTACATTTTCTGCCACAGATTTGGGGAAATTGGTCCGTGCGCAAAGCATTGTGGGGATTTTAAGACCGGAGTCTACACATGTGCAGCCTCGAAATGTCTCCAAACGAAGTACTCTGGGCTCAGTAGAATTCCAAGTATGCTGGACATTGGAACAGTACTTTGGCGGCACTCGATGACGTAGTATGCTTGAAATAGTGACTCTGGAGCAGCTTTACTCAAGGTTGAGAAACACCCCAGGAGTCTAGTACTAGGAGCAGCTATTGTACAGTCCCCGGGGAGCAATGGGGGGGTGGGGAGTGTTCGGTGCCTTGCTCAAGGGCACCACAGCAGGGCAGGAGGTGAACTGGGACCTCTCCAAGTAGCACTCCACACTCCATATTTTAGGTCTGGTCGGATGGTTAGGCTATAATAACCTTTTTATTTTAATTTGGCTTTCAGGCTGCAACATTTGTTGTTGTAATCCTCCGCTTCTCTTTCAAAACATGGTTTACAGGATGTTTTTGTGACACTGAGCATCACACCATAGGGCTCTGTTGTACAAGAGTCTGTCAAATTGGTATACACTTTAAATTGGTGATGTCAATACTATAAACGGGGCTATATGTGTTTTTTTAGGTTTGAACATAATCAGATAAAATGTCTTTGATTCTTGTCAGCCGTGATAGCTCCCTTTGTAGTCTCAATAAGAGAAATATTGCATTGCCATGAAAGCATGTGGGTGGTAACATTCTGCCACCAGCGTTGTCTTTTATCACACCTGGAGGACTGTTATCACTAAGGCTGGCTCCCTGAGACCTGCTGTATATGAATAATCTATTTGAATGCTGACTGAACAAATATCACTGCCTCACTTTTAACGTTTCCCTCTTTTCCCTTAGCATTTGTGACACTTCTCAATGGGGAACAGGCACAGTGTGCTATCAAAGACTTCCACCAGCATGTGCTACGGGACCGGGAGATCTCTGTGCAGCTGCAGCCAACAGACGCTCTGCTGTGCATCGCCAACCTGCCCCGCGCCTTCACCCAGCAGCAGTTTGAGGAGTTGGTGCGGCCCTTTGGTAACCTGGAGCGCTGCTTCCTGGTGTACAGCGCCTCCACGGGGCACTCCAAGGGCTATGGCTTTGTGGAGTACATGAAGAAGGACTCTGCTGCCAGGGCCAAGTCGGAGCTGTTGGGAAAGCAGCTGGGCTCCCGCATGCTGTACGTCCACTGGACTGAAGTGGGCTCCCTCACATATCCACTGCTGAACTCCAAGTGTCTCTGTGTGGACCGTCTGCCCCCCAGCCTGCTGACAGCCCAAGACCTCCGCAATGCCCTGGCTGACACCCATGCGCCAGTCTTCTGCCAGGTCAGATGCAACACAAATGAACACTCCGGGGCTGCAACTAACTTTTGTTTCATCATAGATTAAACTGCCATACATTTTCAAAAGTAGTGGAGTAATAATTTGATCTATAAAATGTCAGAATATTAGGACTTCCCAGTTTCTCAAAGTCAGATGTGATGTCTTTCTTTAATGAATGCTTATTGGTGATTATTTATCTGTTGATCGCTCAAGGATTAGTTGCAGCTCTAAAACACTGGTACAAATTGATATGATTTTAGAAAAATGATTTATCCAGATTGTATTTTACACCACAGATAATGAATGTTATTCGAGTTTGGATCAGCCATTTGATATTCCCGGATTGGATTTGAATTGAATGTGCTGACATGTGTATATGAGTTGTAGCCATGCCACTGAAGGGGTACGGATGGCAAGATTCTATTTTTGCGTATATACAAATGAAATGTTTTGGTGTTTCTGTACCCTTTCACCTTTACCCCAGTTTTCCTGTGGCCACTCAAAGTTTCTATAGCAGTGAGCATTGCTGGTTTCTATGGTGATGACCACCTGACTCCCCCAGGTGGTGTCATTCAGCAGGCTCTTCTGGAAAGAGAGAGCGTCAGCCTTTTTAACACGCATAGTTGTGCTTTCTGCTGGTTTCAGGGTTTTTAAGGATTGTGGCAAATGCAGTGATTTAAGGGAAACGTTTTAACAAAATGCAAATAGGCTTTTGTTTTGGCTTTTGAACTATTTACACTTGGTGTTTTCAAATCATGAGGCTACATTTGTTGCCGGATTAATTTTAAGGCCTGTAAAAGGAAATTCACAACTTATATTTTAGAAAAGCAACTCTGTAATAAACTTCTGTGTACAATGTTGAGGAACAGTCAAATATAAGTATTATGAGAGGTTGCCTTATAAAACCTGTAGTTGCTATCAAATTGCCTGAATGCCACCAATTAGGGGAGTCACTAGATCTGGACATTCCCTACCTATATGTGCAGCACATATGGGTGAAGGTCAAAAACCACAAGCCTAGCAGTCAGTGTTGCACCGGTCTTGCTGTATTTGTTAGCAACAAATTGCCTTTAAGATATGAGAATAACCCTTTTTTTTCTCCACACAGTTGGCTCAGGGACAAGATGGAAGTTTTCGTCGGTTTGCGGTCTTAGAGTTTCCCTCATCTGAGATGTCAGAGGAGGCGCAGCGCCTGTCTGACGGCAGGCTGCTCGGTGGGACAAACATCAGGGTGTCCTTCTGTGCCCCTGGGCCTCCTGGAAGAAGCATGTTGGCTGCTCTGATCGCTGCCCAAACCATGGTATTTAAGTCAAACTAATGTGTCATACCCCTTTCACACCAACGCGGTTCCAGGGCCGGTTCGGAGCTGGAGCTTGAAAAGCACCGGTTTTTCCTGTTCACACCGCAGCGGAGCCACGTCTAAGTTTCAAGCACCAAAAAGTTGTCGGTCTAGAAAGCAAGCATCCGCCTTTCCGCCAGCTTCAACATGATCTGTGGAAATAACATTGAGAATCAGTTTTAATGTTATACCATAGTAATTAATACTGCAAAGCTGGGTATTTTGAGCTTGGCGCATGCAGAGGCTAACAACAGCTAGCTCTAACGCCATCGAATAGGACGTATATTTACCTTCTTTCTGCTACGGAATCGTCGTTGATGATTGTAAAGAACTTTTGAATGTAGCATGTAACGACTGTAAAGTCGTTTCGACAAACCAAAACGAGTAGCGCTTCAATACAATCTGCCGTTATTGTTGTCGATGTGAGGGGTTTCCGCACGGTTTGGCTTTATGAAGCAGGCACGCAAATGGTTACGTCATGACGCAAACGATGACGCAGCACCTGTCGGGCTCTGAGCGGTGTGAACAGAGCGGGAGCTGAACCGGTTCTGAACCAGAAAAGCTCTAGCACGGAGCTAGAACGGGAAAAGCCTTGGTGTGAAAGGGGTATGAGTCAAAAGCTACTATTACATTTGACTTTGTGCTGACTGCCTGTTCTGTGTCCTGTCCTCCTCTTTTTTCTTTTCTTTTTTAAGGCTGTGAATAGGGGTAAAGGTCTCCTCCCTGATCCCACAGCCATGCAGATACTAACAGGCTTGAATAACCCTGCCACCCTCAAGATGCTGCTCAACCCGCTGTCACAGGGGCCCAAACAAGGTGAGAATGACTCACTTCCTCTTAATCAATGCCTTTTTAATTGTCGGGTTTGTTCTGGAGCTGTGAGTCCTGATGTCCTCTTTGTGTGCAGGCCTCCTCGGGGCAGCTCCCACAATGCCCCTGCTGGCAAACCCCGCCCTCTCCGCCGCCCTGCTCCAGCTGCTCCTTCAGAACCAGGCCAAGGTGCAGCAGGTACTGTAGCCTTTCTGCCTTTTTCACTCTGACATGTGGCTCCTTTGCCGCTCGGCTCGCTTTGATTCATCCTCACCCACTCACACTCTCTTTCCCCCCCCCCCATACTCTCTGCTCTTTCCTTCTTCACCATTAGCAAGTCTTTCTGGGAAATCATCTTCTTTGGGCTCAGGTGCTGCACAATAAAGAAAACCCTCTAGTCCCTTGTGTGAGTGATAATGGTGTTTTGTGTTTGGCTATTGGTGGGTAAGCTGGATTGATCTTTTTGTGTGATTGGTGATAGTAGAACGTGATGCCTGGGTGGGTAAGCTCTCGCTAGGAAATTGAGGTTTGTTTTGTGTGTGAGGCGTACTTTTGAGTGATCTGATTGGTGTGTACAAAATGTGTAAATAGCCACTCTGCAAGGACATCATTTCATACGTGGTGAGTAAGACTCAGTGTTGATTAGGTGTGCTGGTGTAGTGCAGCGGTTCTCCCCCGCTCGAGTGTTGCAGCCAGGCTGTGACCCTCCTGTGACACAGACCTTTGCTCTCTCTCCTTTGGCCAGCAGGCAGGACTCATCGGGGAGAATCCTCTGGCCGCTCTGCCTGTCCAGCAGGGAGTCCATCTGCTCGGAGACCTGCCCCAAGGTTTGACATTCCTCGACTCCAGCCGCATGTTATTTTTTTTCTTCTTCGCATATGATGCTTAACATCTGTATCCCCCCGGGCTTGTAAATAATGGTTTCTCACCTTTTTTTTTTTTTAATTGCTCATTACATTTTGCTCACAATTCAAGATGTCATGCATGTTAACATTTAAATTCAATAATCTGTCTTTTAGGTCTTGGTCTTCAAACGGATCCTATGGGCTCCCTGAAGTCAATGCAACATGGCAGATCCCTGGCAAGGGAGCAGGAGTCCCCCACAGCAATGTGCACCTTCCCCCAGACTTCCTCTCCCACCCTGCAGGGCATCTCCATGCCCCTGATGGGTGGCATGATGGGAGCAGATGGCCTCACAGCACAAGGGGTGAGGTCCCAAGCAATTTCCATAATGTATTCTACCTCTTGTATTTGTGTCTAGCGTTGTGCCCAAATGTAAATAACAGAATAATAAAAAGCCATTTTCCCCTCCGGCAAGGTATCTCTACTGGGAGACCCTCCAAAAGATGTGAACCATCCCCAGAGTGCCTTCCTCGGTGTCAACAGTGGTTTTCCCTCAGGTAATTCCCTTTTTGTTTTTAAATACTGTGTAGTTCTAGTTTTCCTACAGCTTAATAAATAGAAAAACATGTTCCAGCATATATGGATAATGTCTGTTTTCACTTTGTTACTCCAGTAGAAAGCTGCAGACCTCACCCCTATAGGAAAAGACCCACTCTAAGTAATGTGTCCAACCATCACACATATCAGAGCTTACAGCCAAATTACAACCTGCGCTACCAGGACTCCTACAGCCCCGAGTACCCTCCTCTCCACCAGGTAACCAGCGTTGAAAGACTTGTTCCATGAAAATATGTCATTGTGACCTTATGAATTTAGGGTTTAGTGCATGGCTGCTCGTTCACTGTGCTGTATGTGATCTGGTGTTTCTCCTCAGGATCCTCTGGCCCACCTGTATGAACTGCAGGAGAACCTTGATACTGGAGCTTTGGCTGGATTTCGTCAGCAGGTAGGGTTTGTCAAACATTTCAAGACCGCAGTATTTGAATTGGATTATAAGGGGGTATAACTGTTCTGAACTCAAAACCAAATCTCAGGATGAAAATGTATTATAGGCTTACTTGCAGGCAAAGTCAACTGTTAGAAATATCTATTTGTCCTCTTATTTAACGAATCAATAAGCCGTCTTAACTAATGGTTCTTGAAGTGTTGGTTTATACAATAAAACTGATACATTTTCTCTTTTTTAATTGAGTTACTCCCCTGCCACCCCTCACAAAAGTGTAACGTCTGCCCCAAACGGTGGAATTGTTTCCCCCTGGTTATTTGACGACATGCTTACTGCCCAACTCTAACACACTTTGTTTCTGCAGCTTCCCCGTCACCCTGACTACAGTGAGCGGTTCCCCCCCTACAGTTACCCTCCCAGTGAACCCATGTCCCCCTACTACAGCTCGGGGCCGGAGGACAGAAACCTTCCAACCCCCCATCTCAACAGGGTAAGCCTGAAGCTTCTGACTGTCCTCTTTTCTTTTGGAAATGTTTTCGAAGAATAATCCCATGGTCAATAATGAATGTGAGGCTGAGTGCATGAGCCTCGGTAGAAGTGTAGTCCACTGAAGGCTGCTTGTTTGTCCTCAGGCTGTGGGAATGCCTCCTGCGAGCCACGCCACAGACTTCCCCCCAGGCCTGAGCAATGCTGCCAAGGTAATATTTAAACCTTCTTGTCGAAGCGTTATGAGTCTTAACTTTTTGTGAAAATGTTTTACCTTTAAGCACATCTGCTCTTTATTGATTTTTTCAAAATTCTAGACTCCTATTGGTGGCCACAAGCGTGTGTTCTCCCGGCTGATCCCATCTCCGGAGCCGAGCCCTGAAGGGGGCTACGTGGGCCAGCATTCTCAGGGCCTTGGGGGCCACTATGCAGACTCCTACCTGAAGCGAAAGCGTATATTTTAGGTACAGCTGAATGCTTCTTGCTGTAGGAGTAGCCAATCAGCAGCCAGGACACAATGGCATCTCCTCCGCTCTCCTTTGAACTTTATAGCGTGGTGTTCCTTGGATTTGTCTCTGTACTCCTGAGGGACCCCTGGAGGGTCGGGGAGTGCAGCCTGTTGCTATCTGGACAGTTGTGTCACTTCATTAGAATTCTTGGTGGTTGTATTTTTTTCTGTTGTGTATATATGATTTTAGTGTGTTGGTAAATTTTAAGTTTTTACTTTTTTCCTTATTTTTAAAATTTGACTTTTAATTTCCTGTTGAAAAACGTGTACAGTGAAAAAAAAAAAAGGTTAACCAGGAAATGGAAGTATTTTCTCTTGATCATTTTTATTCCTGTGAGTGTGCCATATTAGCAGAGCTACATATAGTTTGGCCAGTTTTCAATGGTGGCCAGAGGCTGCTTTTCATAATGTAAAGTGAGGCTGTCCACAATTTCCGTAAAGGGACTTCGTTGTATTTAAAAACAAGCTTTAATTCAAAAGTTTACTTTTTTCTTTAAACAGCTTTCCTAATTCCATGTAAAACGTTCAGTAGTTTGTTTATAGAGATGGTGTTTTTTCTTTTTTCTCCTTTCACAGGGTTGTATATTTTGCTTTATTACTCTTTCTGGATCCAGGCCTTATTTCATTGGTTAACATACAGCTCTCCATCCACCAATGACAGCTGTATGTACCAGCCTGTGTATAATGACACTGAAGCTTTTTACCCTTCTGGCATATTTTCTCAAGCCTAATCTTTTCCACGTTGTTTGTCCTTTGATTCACACCCTCCAACTTGTTTACGGAGTCTGTTCTCTACACTGGTTGAGTGATGCACTTGGAGGTCACAATCCTATCTGTTCTCACCGCTATAAGATGCCATTCTTAAGTCTTCTCTCACCCGTATGTCCAGGAGTTAAATGTTTTCTGTTTGTATGAGTTCTGGTTTATAAAGTCTAAATTCCAAACGCCACATCTCTGGTTGAGTTGATGGGCCGGTGGACATGTGCCATTCCTTTGAGTCTTAAGATGTACTAATGGAAGCTAGTAATTGGTCAGTGACATGGCTGTCTGTTTTTCTTTTTTCTCTTTTTTTTTAATCTATCTGGTTGACAGTTTGATTGTGAAAACCCCATTACCTCTGACTTCTGCTAGGAAATGCAGCTACACTTGAGCCTTAACAGTGTTTTCTGTGACATCATCCTGCCCTGTGTTGGCTTACATCTTACCATTTCTGTGTTTTTTGCTGTGTAAATAGTTAAGCTTGATACTTTTCCAGAGTCCAAAACTTTTGTTTTTCTTAAATCATACCTGCCTCTGGTCTGGTGTTTTGAATGAATTTGCTGCTCCTCGTGTTTTTGTTGTTTGGCTGTATGTGGGACAGCTGAGTGGCGCCACAGCAGGCCGCCCATGTTGTGTATGGACCAAGAGATACTGTGTACGTACTGTATGATCATTTATTTTGATTCTACCATCTTCTCATCTGTACTGCCATTGTTGTCTCTGTATGTGTGTGATGAGAGCAAGTAAATGTTATTTAAACCTTTAATGTTGTCATTTCATTTTTTGCTTGAGCTTTACTGCAGCTGCTACATGCTAATCTTCTTTTTAGGGTTAACATATCTTTGTACTTTATCCCAAAAAGTTTGACTTGTTCTTTGGGACATGCCCTTGTTTTTAGTTTAACACAAACACATCATTTCCTCTTGAAGCACAACTGCCTTTTGGAGGTTCATTTTTGGAGTCTTAATTTCCGAATTAAGTTCAGAGGGATCCAAATTGATTTTGAGTGACCCTGAACAGATTTACATAATTTTAGATTTACTATCAAAAGTTAAAGAAAAATAAATCCCCACATGGGTTTAGAGCTGGTTAATGCAAATTGCCTTTGGTCCCATTATTATTATTGAATCATGTCATCCTTCAGTAGGGGTGCTGGCATGAAAAGAACACATTTGAGTCGAACAATCATTTATAGGCCAACCAAAGTATTTTGAGCTGCACAGAGATGCGCACAGCGGTTATCGTATTCATAATTTAGCTGATTATGTGAGTAATGAACCAGAACTGATATGCCTCCTCTCAATCAACAATGAACGCGTGCACAGCCGGATGTTTTGCTTTATTGGATTGGCAACCAACCGTAAAACTAATGCTTCTACAACCTTGCAGACAGATGTTGAGGAACAGCATGAAGTAAACAAAAGGGAAGCCTCAAAACATCTTGTAAATTTAATTGGAAACTCATTTTGTTGCCTAATATGTGAAAATAAATTAACGGTTGTTAGTGTTTCATGATGTACATAATACACTAACCTTGTAACAACCCAATAATAGCCTTTGACTTTCCTGCGTTCTTGGGTTACATGTCACCAGGCAGACGCCCTCTGCCTCCATCAGAGCGTTAATGCTGTAAATGTGACCTGTATGAATGGTAAACAAGTTATTGCTGAGAGGATGCATTGTGCTCCCTGAATGAATAATTTAACAGCCTCAGCCAGTCAGCCATAACGGCTGATAACAGGCTGCTCAAGAAATGCAAACAAGCAAATAGGATATCATAGGGAGAAGTGAAGTACATTTCCCATATGATAAGACTAGAGACTGATGATATTCAAATGTATTGAACGTGAAAAAGAGGTGAAATAATTCAGCTATGTTCTCTAAGCCCAGTATTTTCTGTTGAGCAGACTCTGAAGGTAAAGGCATGTCAAACTGAGCTTAAAGTGGTCTGCTCGGGTGATTGGCCCTTTGCATCGCCGTCCCTCACCCTTCACACCGAGGGGCTAGGGGGCAGGAGGCAGGGAGAAGAGCTCCTCTTCCTCTCAGCACTCATCAGGATGAAGGGTTTGTATTAGTCGTAATTCATGTGGACCTGCTGAGCCCTGAGCTGATGGAGCTTTCCCCTGATGGGCAGAAACACAGCTGCAGTACATTTCTCATAAGAGTCTGCCTTTTCTTGACCATTGGATATTGTCTTGGACATTTCTCAGCCAGCAACTTTTTTGGCTGTTGTGATGCCCAACAAATAACTATCATTAATATTTAAAGAAAAATGGAAATGAGAACGTATAGAAGACATGCTGGGTTGTTTTTGAGACCTGCTGGCACTATATTAATGGGGTTTTCCCTGTCATTGGGTATATTTGTCTGTAATTCTTCAGGCACCCTTGAATTATGTTCTCATACCTGCAGCCAGTCTACCCAGAGTTCTCAGAGGGATTCACCGAGGCTCGGCGGACGCTGTGTCAGACACATTTAGATTTCTGCCTTTCATGATTTCCACCCACACAGTCACCCTGCACAGTTGCTGGTGAATGCTGCAGAAACATGCGATTTTACCAAATACAGAGAGGGAGAGCTCTGACGGCAGATCACTGCAGCATCATGTATCACCCACCACACACAAATCAAGGGGACGTTTTATTTCTGGAGCTTTCTGTATGTGTTGAACATGTCACTGACCTTACCTTTACTGCCATGTGTTTGAATGTAGATGGGAAAAAACAGATCCACTGTAAGCTACTTTTATAAAACTAAATTCACATCTGCAGTGATTTATTACTGCTTTATTCGATATACGAGCAACAAAGAGTAACCAAAAAGGGTATGTCACAAGTGCTGTTTATAGCAAGATTAGTCATAGAAAGCAGCCCACTCCCCCTGTGACAAACAGTCTATAAAACAGTGAAACATCTCCACAGCACAGGAGAGAGCTGTCTTTTGCTAAATTCAGGCGAGGGTGAAAGTCACTCAGTTTGAACGGTGCTCGTGCTTACAGCCAAACAAGATTATATTATAGTAGGGAATTCAATTCCAAGCCAGAACATGTACCCTTATCCCCCTGAAATAAGCTTGGCTATTGTTACACTCTTCATTTTCATCTCTTCCAGTCGATCCCCTGTGTAATAGTATCAGTGTATAATATAAGATAACCATTTGTGGGAAAACAAAAGCTATGTTTCCCAGCACAGTGTTCTAATGCACTGAGAAAACAAACGTTATACATACAGTCATTCTCATTTTCTGGATAGATATGCTTACATTTAAGTTTGATTATTTAATTTCCCTAGCATCAGACATTGACTGTAGCAGTGTGATGGACCTGGTTAAAGCATCAGGCTGAGAGTTTCATTCACAGCGAAGCAGTAGCAAGGTAATGTAGAGTTTTTTCCACCACACCCAAAAACCTAATCTCATCTCTTTGAGAATCTTCTCTCGTCCTCCTCTCCCCTGTTGAATCATATCTCCTGTCCAGACTCGGATCCTTTATCCTGCGCACAGCTCTCATTCCTCTCTTATGTCCGTCCTGCCACTTGTCTCTTACATGATTACAATTGAATCAAACCATATTGTAAGAACACGTTGTCCGTGAACCCTGCATTTATTTTTCTCTGTGTTTTTTTATCTAATAATTAAATGTAAGATGGTTATTCATTGTGGAACTCCTTGTTTATTGCCTTAAGCACATATTATTTGAATGTAAAAAACAGAGTGCAACAACAACAAAATGTTATGCTTTAATTTGTATGTCTTTAAAGGCACAATATATAATCCAAATGTAAACTGAAACCTGCCATCACCCACACATTGACTGAAGGGTCTTTAATTATGATGACAGACACAACGATTAAATTAAAGTGCTGATGCTGTTTGACTGGCCAGTTGTTAAAGACAGATTATACTTTTCATATAACATTAAAATTCTTCGATTAGATTTTCAAACATGCATAATTAATGTGGTTGTAGTAATGCATGATGGGCACTTTAAGTCGTTTTTTCCTGGTCTTCCACTTCCATTGTGCCCCCCTGTTTCACCAGTACCATATCACACACCAGGGCCCACTAAAGTGCATTGTGGGAGCTCAGCCTTGTGGTCTTTCTGACACTTGATTCTCATCTCCAGTTGCCCTTATAGCGCCGCAACATCATTAGTAGAAGTTTTAAGAAGCTTTCAAATCTAGTTATCAAATCATTTAAAGCCTCCCTGGTCCTCATCTCGTCCATAAAGTGAAACCTTGCCTCCCATGTTGCAACATTTTCCGATCTAACTGCTCCTCGGCCTTCTACTCAAGACACATTTCAGAAAGATCTGATTGGTTTGGAAAAAGAAAACATTACTTAAGAGGAAATGAGGCGAAAAGTGGTGGCACGCTCGTGCTGCTTGAGAGCACACAGAATCACTTCTGAATGATTGTGTTGTTCAGTGTGTGTAGGATTTGTGTTAACGCACATGCACACAGTGTGGACAGGAGGACATTACGCCCACACCGCTGCACCTCCACAGGAAAAGAAAAAGACAATCTGAAATTATTTTAGGAATCCTTTATCACACCTAATATAAATGACCCACTAGCTTGCTGAATCACTGTTACATATTACTGCAACCATGTCTAAGCATGCCGATACTTCCTCCTCTCTCACACATACCTACATTTAAGGACTTTCAATCTACTTTTCATTGTCCTACATGTGTGTTTACACGCATGTAGACACACATACAGAGTAGCTGCCAGACTATTGCACACAGTCAGGAAAGAGGTGTGAATTAATATTTCATGGCCCTCCACTGGCAGAAAGTGGATTTATTTCCCAGCATTCCCTGATGCCCGATGTGTAGACTCAGTGTGGGCCAGAGGCCAGACAGGCTGCTGATGGTCCTTCGGCTCGATATGCAAAATCTGCTGCCTTCTGTGAATATCTGTAAGCTAGAGACATTATTTACATGTTCAGTTTAAGCTACATCTCCACCGTACACACTCACCAACATTAAAATAAAACGGCAATAATGCATGTCACGCTGTACTTCACCATGGCCTGCATGACCCTCCTATCCACATGCACTGAGCTAGCAAGACTGCTTGGCATTTCAATTATTTGTCACAATATGAATGTATAATGCAGAGATCTATTTGGCCAGGTTGATGGTAATAAATCAGATGCTCACTCAATGAAGTGTGAAGCTGACTCAAGCACGAGGAAAGATTGTTCCCCCATACCCCATCATACGTTCTTTATCTGGGGAATTATCATAAGAATACATTTATACATGATGAGTTTACATAAGGTCCATTGTCTATGTCATCAAAAAGTACTTTTACGACAGAGTACAACATTCTTGCACAAGGAGCTGGTTAGAAATGTTCCTACATTCCACAAAAACATTACCCATGCCACATTCCGATCTGCATACTTGTTGGTCAAGATTTCGCGCATATGAGAGCCATGAGACCAAAACCCTGGGTAATTAATAAAATAGCTCACTGTGTTTGGGCATTTCTTTCCTGCGTTCCTACAAGTGAGTTCTCCTTGTTAGCATGCAGCAGTTACAGACTCCTGGAGTCTTTGCTTGCTCATTCCCATTCTGATGAAGCATCTGAATCGTATTTTAAATGTTGGTTAAATCCTTCTAATTGTCCTTCAGAGAGAAATTCCTTGCAGCACGATTCAATTCAATTGAAGTATCGTATTTCTTTTTTAAAAGTGTTTCCCAGTGTAACAATAGTCTAATCTGTGATTCTGATAAGCAGCTTGGAGTTGCTCATTTAGGATTTTTATGAACCATTTCTAGACCCAAAGCAGCCTTTAAATAAAACACTATAGTTGTATGGTCATCGGCTTTAAATGGGAAATTAAAGATATTTCCACCTATTCTCTCTGCGTCCAGATACAGACAGCTTTTTCATTTTTCCCTTTTCATTTTCTAAGGACATGTACTGCACTTTAACATTGTCTCTCAAGGAGACAATATTGAATACTTTGGAACAGCTGCCCTGGGAGAAAATAATCATTTAAAGTTGAAATTAAATTGCAGATTTGTTCTGAATCATAGCGAGGAAGTAAAGTCCCCAGCGTCATTCAATGCTTCAAGGTAAATATATTCAAGGATATATTCTTTTCATTCTAAATCACATATCACAGTTGTGTGTAAAGAAAGGGGTCTTTATGATTACATTTTACGTGTTTCTTTTTGTTCTAAAGAAACGTGCAATGAAGGTTAAAGTTATGATCATATCAAACCGACAGATTGTAAGCATTGAGCCACTCACAAAAGTTTAAAACCTAACATTTTCGACTCGTCTTATTTTGATAAATGCGACAAGCAAACAAGCATGTTAAACTGTGCCTTTTCTTTCAATTTCAGCTGAGAACACACTTCTAAAATTAGACCTTGGCTTTTAAAGAAGCAGACAAAATGATGAATGCCTTAGTGTTGTGGCTGAACTACTGCAATGCTTCTGTACGTGCCTACTCCAACCTTCTGCAGCTCACCTCCAGTTAAAATGCTTCTGCTGTTGCTTTTCTCTGAAGGTTACCACAACATTTCTAAAGTAGTTCAAATAGCTTTGAATTGTGTGAGTGCATTTCGTGATCCAGTAACACAGTGTATGTGTAAACTATTTGATGTCCATTATATCAAGAGCACGGATTGCGTTCATTCCGGATGACTAACTGCGTTTCAGTGCTTAATTTATCAAACAGTGTCAGCTCTGGAAAATCCACTTATGCTTAGTGTTTATAGGGTTCAAAAACAACATATTCACATTATTACCCCTACAGCTGTAAGCCTAAACCGACCACATTTAGGTAAAACACACAGAACATCTGTTGATGCTAGTTCATACAGTATCACTTCTTCTGAAGCAGTTTTAAACTCAATACCTTCATACAATTGCAATTTTTTGTTAATGTATTGCACTACACAGTATGCATGTAGAATCATAGCTCAAAGCAATAATTCTTCTCATAAAACAGACTGTAAACACACCTGGGTTTTTATTTCTGTCTAGCTTGCTCTGAAGGGCAGACAGCTGGAAATGAGCACGGAATAAACTAAAGATTGAATTTAGGGTGAGGCAGAAAAAAGCGTGTGGACAAAAGGGAAACCACTTTTTACAGCGCCAGTCTATGTGTGACAGAAGTACTTACAGTATAGATGGAAATTCGACTAGAAATCTGCACGCTCTCTGCTCTGTGAGGCTGTGAAGCTCACCAGAAAACAAAAGCTGTTGGTTTGGACCACTTGTCTGTTTATGGTTATGCATATTCTCCATGAAACCATAAGAACTGTGAGGGTTGGCATGAAGAACATGTTGATTTATTGTCAGAATACAGGAATATTTGGACATGTAGAAAATCTCTTGGTATTACTATGCCCTACATTTCTTTCTGGTCACGTTCTTTCCTTCTGTTTCAATCTTTCAGAGCCCAGGCACGAGGGAAATGAAGGAAAGCTTTCAGAGGACCCCTGGGAAAAAGTGGACTTTCAGTTAATTGTAAGTGGCACCACTGCTTCCCTTGACACTGCTTTTGTCCTGCTGCACACACACTACACATGAAGGGCAGCAGACGGTTGTCTCCGGCGGCCCCCGGCTAATGAGCTCGACTCGCCTGAGGTGTGAGGCCTGAGGTCAGGTCTGCTGCGCTGTAGTTCAGCCAGCCAGCATCGGATGGAGCCAGTGGGCGGCGTTGTAGCAGATCTTCACCAAGACTCTCCACAACCACTCACTATGGCTTTATCAAAGTAAATAACCATTTCCTTTTGGTTTATGACTATTTTAACCCAATGCCAATGGTTCGGCTTATTGAAAACTTATACTTAAAGGATTGGTTGCTGTTCTGAGTTTGTATCTTCATGGTTGATTGCACTTATTGTAAGTCACTTTGGATAAAGGCATCAGCTAAATGAAGCGTGTCTGTAAATAGTTTTTTTTTTGTTGCATTTATGGCACCAAGATGTTCAATTAATCAGTTTACAGCTGTCAGTGCCACCATTGATGCTGTTCAGACATCACTCCTGGGAGCATTCAAACTGTGCTGGCAGGAAAAGAAAAGCAGCAGCATTGAAAAGTTGTCAGTCCATCCAAGCATCCGCTGTCTATTTTTTAGCTCCTTATCTGTGTCAGGGTTACCAGCGGCAGCAAGCAGAGACGTCCAGATGTCTCATTTCCCAGTAGCCGACTCCAGCTCCTCTCTGGAAATCTGAAGGCACTTCCAGGTCAGCTGAGGCTGTCATGAGTCCACTCATGCTGATTCCCGGTGGGCTGTTCACCAATTGGAAATGTGAGCTTATCTTCTCTAAGTGCTCAACAGCTGTCACTCAACATTGAGGGCCTCAAGAACTGTCTTACAGCCATGTTCTTCACAGCCAGTCTGATACGCTCCTTCTCATAACCACAGGTACATTATTTATGTGATGTACCCATATATAGTACACAGAAACCCAAACTCCATCTGGAGAAATATAGCATTCCATCTAAAAGTGGCAAATCAGGAATAAGATATGTTCCCAGATCTGGGCATGCTCGTATTCGTCACATGTCATAGTCAGCTATACAAACTCCTCCAAAGCAATTTGGACAAAAGGTTGAAAATTCTGCAGACACTAAAGACTCACCTTAATGTCAGCTAAAGCCTGTCTGACTGCAGATCCACATCCATTATCAGAATCAACCTTATTGGCCAAGCAAGTGTGCAAATAAAAGGATTTTTTTATATTCTTAATGTTATTCTACAGAAATAGACATAACAGCTAAGAACAAGAACAATGAAGCTGAACGTGGTAAATATAAACATTGACTATGACATATATAAAAAAATTAAGTACTTCTGAGTTTGATTATTCAATGTAGGTTAAATACTCTCAATCACTAAAGAGAAACAGTACCATCCACAAATAATAAAAGCATGTTCCCTCTACTCCTAGTCAACACAACTAGCACCTGATTGGGCAATACATTGAATTACATGTACACATTGATCCCAGCCTGACAGAGGTCAGATCATTGTCACAAATGTCACTACAGTCAGATGCTTTCATCCAAAATGTTAGTGCCATTAGCTGCGGTGTCCCTGGTGGGAATAGGACCTTTCATCTTACAGTCTGAGTGCCCTGCCCAGCTCCAAAACAGGATAGAGTTTAATTATGTTCTTTATCTAAAAATACCAGCCGAAAGGAAATATTAGGGGAGGTACTGGGAGGTGTCAGTGTACTCCTCAATCAGGAAGAAGCTAAGTAATAGGGACAATTTTCAGCTAGAAATAGGTCAAATGACTAACAGTGGCATTTTAAGATGCCTGATCTTGTAAGCCTTGTTCCCAGCTGCCATCATCATTTGAGCAATTTGCTGTGTTTGTTTTCTGTCAAGGAAATGCGCAGTGAATGCGTGCATGGGGCAAAACATAATGGATGAGCACATAAAAGGTTCAAAACACTCCAGTGCTGACAAATCACTGAGGAGAACAACCATCCAACCACCATAGAGATAGACTGGACTGAGAGGGAGAGAGGGAGGTAGAGAGGGAGAGGGAGCTTTGTGGTGAAGCCAATGTTTGTCGTCGAACTCCAGCAAATATGAGGATGGGAAGATAATGGCCCACACTGAACAGAATGGCTGAACCTCCGAAATTATCAATTTGTGTCATTTTATGATGCATTCTGACAAAACTAAGCCTGGAGAAGAGAGTGGACAGAAAGGAACAAATGATCGCATCTGTTTTTTCAACCCATTCTTCATACCATCCTGAGGTATTGAGGAGGAAGGATGGTTTTTGAGTGCAGTGTGCCATCTTTTTGAAATCACTGGATCTAACATCTCCATGGAGGAATTACTGGAGACATCTGCGCGCTCCGAGATGCCGTAGCTCTACACGAGCCGTGATAGATTGAGTACTTTTATGGAAATTGCTTGGACATTTCTGAGAGACGTGCGGGCAGCAATAATACCACACACATAAGCCAGCGCCGGCGATCTGTGTGTCTCTGCAATAAGTGGCTGATAAAAAGCAATAAACTCTCTAAAATAAATACAGTCATCCGGTTGTGCGCCATGGGCGACGAGGCGTCAAACTTCAGGGGAAGCAGCAGGACCGGTGTCTCATCACTAAAACGCAGGACTGGTGAGGATCACGGCAGAGGGGAGAGTCTACTAAATTAAAACTGATCTCCACTGAGAACAATGAGATTAACGATTTTTGAGTTGCCAGATTACCACTGTGACAGTTTTTGATGTTATTCAGAAAACACGATTCAGATCTGGGCTGTGCTGGACTTGGTCACTTTGATTTGTTCGAGTGGCAGAGAGGGACATGAAATGCTTTGTTTTGTGCTTGAAATAAACGAATACAGCCATATCATTTAAGAAATAACTTTTAAAGGGGATCTTTCATATTTTTGTTTGCACTATGATGGAACGATCGCCGTGCTCGAAGAAGAGCCTGTCCCTGTCGCTCCCGGTTCCCCGGGAAGGACAGGCGACTCTGAAGCCTCCGCAGCATCTTTGGAGACAACCCCGGACCCCCATCAAAATCAAACACCGGGGCTACTCCGACACCGACCGGCATCACCACCGGCACATGGAGCGCTCAGACGCCGTGGATACGACCGACCGACCAGGACTGAAAAAGTCTCGGATGTCTTGGCCGTCCTCTTTCCACGGGACCACAAACACCTCCATCGGAAATTGTGTCGGGAATAAACGGTAGGCGAGAGAGGAGTGTGCATACCAAACATCCCAATAATAGCCCATGACAGCCCACAAGGCATATGCGTAAACGAGAGGGGAGGAGGGGGTGCATTTTAATGAGTGCGTAATAACGCAGTGTGCCTGAAGGGTTAACTGATATGAAGCGCTTTCTACCGGGAGGCGGGACGCGTGGGTTTTCGGTGCTGATGCGTTATGCGTCTTTGGATAGACTGTCAGATGGGTATGAAGCGCAAACCGGTCCACCCACTCGAAACGCAGGAGCAGCATCTGTAGAAACCAGGAACATCTTAAAGAGCGTCCACATGTCAGGTGGTACAGTCGCTTTAATGGCACCAAAGGTCTAGTGGGTGCGATGGAGCGTGATGCACTGACATATTGACATGCAATACAGGCCTTTATGAGCTTGTTTGCAGAGGGAGGTCTGGAGCCCTCTGTTTATGCACTCTGCTGCCCTTTAGCAAGGCACTGAGTCTCAGGTGTGGTGAGGTGGAGATTAGGTTGATGGTGGGAAAAAGATGTGAAAAAGTCATAAAGTGTTACCTGGACTGTCAAACAGAAGCTTCTAATGTGCACCAATGGCTGCTCTCAGATGTGACAGTAGAACATCACTGCATTAGGGGGAGGACATCAAACACAGCAGAATGATATGATACTTTAACTCCACCAGCTAACAACTCTTCCAGCACTTAAATCAAATTACACTATGCATGTTAATCAAGCAGATTGAATTAGAGGCATTTCATTAAGTGAGTCATGGAACGATACATTTTCCTTACACAACAATTGCTTAATTTATCCTCTTACTTAGAATCCATCATGGTTTTCTTTTTATCATTTGCTTCTCCATATAGAAGTACTCTTCTTAAATAGATTATAGAAATGACAGCCTCTTCAGTGTTGCCAGGGGCTAGGTTGGCACATTTATGTTATCTTTCACATGTTTCTAAACAGTCATATCCCTGTTTCTGAGAGAGATTGTCACAAAGAGAAATGCAAGGCTATTAATTCCGGTCGCTCCCTCTTCCGCTCTGTCCTTTGTGTGACCTGAAATCCCCAGATGTTTCTGTAAGTGAAGGAGTTAGTTAACATGTTGGACTGTTTCCGACTCCTTTATCATATCCCTCACCCTGAGAAAGCCCCAATGTGCTCCTACAACATTTAACAGGATGATTTTTAGACATCCCTGAGAAGGTGCTGCATCTCGAAAGGACGGTTGGGTCCTTTTTAAAATAATTGTGTATGCTTTTCTTTTCTTTTTAATGCCACAGACGGCCTTCCCAGCAGGCCCCTGAGAAAAGGGCCAACTCCAGCTGACTGGAGGAAGGGCTGATTTGTATTTTAGTCCTCAGGACACGCTCTGAGGCAGTCCAATCTTTAGTGCATTGGGACTGACTCTGCCTGCCCTTCTCCTTCTGTGGGCGGCAAACCATGAGAGGGCAGAGGGAGAGAGAGAGAGAGAGAGAGAGAGAGAGAGAGAGAGAGAGAGAGAGAGAGAGAGAGAGAGAGAGAGAGAGAGAGAGCGAGAGAGAGAGAGAGAGAGAGAGGTAATTTGATTCAGACACCAAGCTGGCTCCAACTGTGTGTGTGTTCATGTGTGTGTATGAGCCTTAGCACATCCATGAGGTGATGTGTACGGTATGTGGGTGTTTGTACTACACATTGGTCAGGAAGGAGGGTGCTCAGAGGAATGGAGGCTGGTAGATGAAAGTTGTGTGTCATGAGTAGTGGTGAGATGCCGCATGCACAGTATGTGTGTGTGTGTGTGTGTGTGTGTGTGTGTGTGTGTGTGTGTGTGTGTGTGTGTGTGTGTGTGTGGTGTGTGTGTGTGTGTGTGTGTGTGTGTGTGTGTGTGTGTAGAGGTATTTATGAGTGGGCTGTGCCCAGGTTAGTGTCTGACCCGTAGCTCGTATGGATTGCAATAACCCTTATTTAATCTGTTTTCATATCAGCGAGAGGCCACAGGGATTTCCGTTGTGTTTATATTATTTTCATTATTTTCACATAACACAACTGTATATCCTGCCTCCTTACTTACGTCCGAATAAAGGATGCTTCGAGCTGAATGCCTCATCTCCTCGCTTGATTTATCAAGCTTTATGAACATCTAGCTCAAGGCTACATTGACTCAAGCCTATGCACAGCAGTGCTATGTACATCTGCTCTCAGTACCACTCTCAATCTCTGGAAATACATTTCACCAATCCCTAAATGTTAAAGAAGACAGAATCAGGAGTTACCCCCTTAATCCTGCTTAGATTTACAAAGGCCCATATTACTAAACAAGTATTGTCACAAATTGTCCCAAATGGAGGCTGATTACCCTCTTGCTGTGATTTCTTTATGGAAAGATGTGAATTCTGGATATAATTTCAACATTTTAAGATTATTTCAACAAGTTTTTGCAATTTTCATGACAAATTTTGATCGGTCAAATGTATTTGCTAAGGAACATGAAGTGACTTTGTTGTTGGAGAGTGGAAAAAGTCATTTGTCTTTGATTAGTTTGGTGCTGATCGACCTAGCGGTGACCTTTTTGTCTCGAGCAAGCAGACCGTTCAATCACAGAAGAGTTGATCAAGACCTCATCTGGAGGTTCAAAAGATCAGTCAGCCAGAGAGATGCTGGTGAAATTGTTTGGGACAAAGTTCATAGAAAAACAGATTGCAGCGTGTTACTGTAATTGATACACTTGTTTTTGAAAATGAAGCACTCCTAACAGTCCCCAATGAAGGGTTGGATAGCATACAACAGGGACTCTGGGTGTGGTTTAGCACAATTGTTGGAGGAATCATTGTCTGGGACTGTTTTCACTTGTCTATTTCTGTCTCTGTTGGATCCCACAAAATGGCAGTCTTAGTGGCAATCAGCTCCCCCCTCAAAAATTGTCAGTCTACCTCCTCTTCCCACCCCCGATGTCTTTTGTTCGACCGACTTGTCACTCCTTTTGTCAGAGGATGTTAATATGAGCGTATCAGTCATCAGGTCCCATGCCTAATACGCTCTGGGGAAGTTACAAAAATGACTGACTGACACCGAACGAGTAGCGGCTCTTCCCGTTATTCTGTTGCTATGGTTACTTGTTTTTTTGCATTTGTAGAATCTATTTCATTTACCCAAAAAAGGCAAAGCCTACAGGCACTTGATGGGCTTGACTGTATAATTTGTCAGTATCAGATCCCTCTGGATGTGCAATATGACTTGTATGTCTATAAGGGGAGAAGGTGAATATTAATATCCCTCTGCTGTAGATCTGCTGTCTGTCAATAGAGTTTAATAACAGCACAAAGCAGGTTTCCTGTTCAGTACCCTGAAACAATCTCCAACTAAAGCTTCCCTCTCTCCCTGACCTATCGCTTCATGCATTCTTTACACCTTTTTTCCCCCCAAGCTGGGATTGACTGCTGATTTGTAAGCCGGAGCTGCTCTTATGCCCGCCTGTCTGGCCGGCTCCATTCATAATTTAGTTCATAATGAAGTACATCTCCAGTTAATTAACACAACAGCTGTATTGTGTTGTTGATCATACAGTTACATTCATACACGCTGAGAGTATTCAGGATTTACCCCTACAAATGTGCTTTATTAGCGTTAAGTAATAGACCTCTTATCTCATTTGGAGCCATCTGTTTCAGCTACAGATTGCGATCTTCTGTGAATACATTGTGCTTTTCTCACTACTCTCGGCACCAATTAGTATCTGGAGACAGTTCATGTCCTAGAATGGTGCTCGCTATCGGTTGGCTCAGGCAGAGCTCAGCCACCTCAGGTAAAATCCCTCTGAGATCTTTTAGCAATGACAGAAAACAGGTTGTTTGCCCGAAGGGATGTGTGCAGCTCTCATCCAAGGTCCCTCTTTGTGTTTGTTCTCATCACTTTTTCTCATTGGACTCTTAAAGACTCTCCCTTAGAAATGCAGTCTTCCGCTAACCACATTAAACTGTCAGTCAGCTTCGTGAATCAGCTGGAAACCTTGGCATCTTTATGTTTTAATTGCTTTTCACACTGAATTGTATTGAAGTGGTGATACACTAGTCATTTGTTGTTTTGTTTTTGACAAGTGTGGATTGGCAAGGATCCCAGGGAGAAGAAACAAACTGAGCCATGGCATCAACAATCCAAGTTGCACAACGTGTCCACCTGTTACCAACAGATATCTCCTAGTTTGGTGCAACTATAAGTCTGCTTACTTTTGTCTTAAACAGCACCCAGTCTTTTCTCCTCTTACTTTGTCATGCTCATTAAAACAAAATCAAACTCTCTGCCACAGTTTATTTAGCTGCAGTTTCCTCTCAAGATATCCAGTGTGATTGCAGGAAGCCTCATGCTGGCCTTTTCTAAAAAAACTCATCTGATCTAATAATATTGTTTGAATCAAGCTTTTGTCCGTGAAAATTATAGCCTTTGATTTTTGCATTTCTCTTTTTTTTTATATCCTCTCAGTGCTTCATCTCACCCCAGTGTAAATGAGTTACATTGATTGCATCTCTATTTCTGTGCTCCGCTTTGTCTCTCTATTGTGTGTCCCATCTCGCTGGTTCCCTGAAGCTTCCCAGATTCTCTCTGATAGATAGCCTTGTTTTTGCTTACAGCGGCATTAAGCACACAGTTTCTCTGTCATGAATCTATCTATCATTTCTTCCCACTCTCCCTCTCTTGTCCACTGAGATCATCAGCTGCTTGCAGAGTCTCTCCCTCCTCGAAGCCATTTCTGAATCTCAAACCTTCAAATCCCCAGTGGTGGATTGTACTGCCCACCACTGACAGTTTCCAGTGCCTCATCTCTTTCTATATTATGGTCCTTAAAGGTATTTTACAGTGATGTAATCTTCATTCTTTATGCTCCTGAGGTTGCTTGAAATGTCCCAGACTTCAAGGGCAGAGCAGACACCAAAACCTTCATCATGTGGTTAGCAATCTGCTGCCATTAACAAGTGAGTTCAAACAGACCTGTGCATTAAAGAGCAAACCTATTTGAAGGAAAGACTGTTAACAATTAGGCTGTGGAATGAAAATACACTCTAAATATCATGTGTGAATTCAGAATAAACGTTCCTTTGGATTTATTTTCTTAATGTTGCAAACAAAGATTTTTGGTAGTAATAGTAATTTATTTTCATGCCCATAATTAGGCACTAAGAGGAACTGAAAGGAAAACCCTTTTTAGTGAAATAAAGAAACCCACTTTAAACTAAGGAAAAATGTCTACTTTGCTGAGACTTGCAAGTATTTAAATGTCAACATGTGCAGCGTATTCAATTTCAAAATAAGTGGTAGTCTTTCACCCCAAGCAAACCGCTCTGTGTGACAGAAACCTCCAACATGATGCTTGTTTTGTGTGCGATTTCCTAACAAAGCGGATGTGTGAACAAAGCTATTGAGTCCATATTGCTCCTCAGCAGTTCAGGCAGACCACCGTAATTTAGACACAGTCAGTGGTCTCAGCAGCTGTGGCACTGAGTTAAACCACGACCCCGCTGTAATGTGCTTTCGGCTGCTGTCTTCGGCACAGATCAGTCTGAATGACTGAGACTGACAAACCCCTCTGTCCTCTGTGTGTCAGGGCAGAAAACACACAAACACAGTGGAGCAGAAAGAACACATAGCTTACACCTGTCGATCAGAGCGCATTGTCAGACTAATGCAAGGCACGTCAGGGGAGCGCACAGAGAGCCTAGTTCAAAACAAAACCTCACAACAAATCAGAGCAGAAAGAGATGAAGGAGAGCACCTGGAGACCACGTTTGGCACGGACAGACACAGATGAAAAACATGCGCTTGTTCAAATGCCTGCTGATGCCAACGTCTCATCTGAGGTATCACTTCCAGACCTCCTGCCCCGGGACAGGGTTGTTGCCAAAAATTACTGGCACATTATCAGCTTCACTGGATGATTATGAAAGTGTGTCAGTCCTGCTTAGAGAAGAGGGACAGATGGCCTTAATAATGGCGTGCATGTCACAGACTTCCTTACTGTACACTGTGGCCTAGTCGCAACCAATATGACCAAAAGCTTTGTTCAGAAATGCATTATTATTCTGTCCACTAAACCAAGCCAGCTTGTGTATGCTGCCTATATATTATGGTAACACAGTGTTGTCAGATATATAGGACGGCTGAGAAAGACATATAGCAGGAAATGGTTTGTTTTTGTACATTTTTCGTCTGGCTCAGCTCCTCTGTTGTTGTGTGAGCTTGATTGGAAAGAAAATACTGCAAACAACAGCAAAACATAAGCGTTTGCAATCCAAACACAAACGGCACAAGGGCGTGCTAAATGTGACACTAAATGTTTTATAGCATCTTAATTTGGAAAGCTAAATAACAAATCAGCCAGAAAATATACATTGTCATGACTTGTGAGCTGTTGTTGGATGGAAACGTATCTCGCAAGCAGTCCAAACCACAATGTAAACATACTTACAAAACGTTATTTACATTGACTTCATGGGACCACAATCTAGAAACATCGTGCTGTATTAAAGATGACTTGCAAGGAAAATGTTTCCTGGGGAAATACATTAAGTGAGAAATATGGTCCTTTTCTCATTGACTGCTGCCTGACTCCTGTATGAACATTTTATTTAAGTACAGTACTGACAATCTCAACTTTCTTAACACCTTTAACCGATGCGAAAAAAAGAAAAAATCAAGCCTGTTCTGAAAACTTAAATGAAGAAAGAAACAGGGTTGTTGTGTCAACGTGATTAGGATAATGTGAGGTCGTATTTAAACGTGCAACAATTGAACAAAAAACGTACATGTTGCAAAGGTTTCACATCTTTTAGAAATGTTTTAATCACTGTAATTCTTTAGTTTTTTCTGAAATATATGACATTGTAAAGGCTTAAAGTTCCTTGTATATTATTAAAATAATAATAATTTACATGTTCTTCTTGGTACATATGACATTACAGTGTATTTTTCTTTATGTTGCTGTCTGATGATGTATTGAGGCTTCTGCTTAGAAATGCATTATGCGTGTTGCATTCTGTCTAAGTCGTGGCATATTTTTTTTATTGCCAACAGAATGAATCAGAAACCCATGAAAATAAACACAGATGTGATAAGTTTGTGTGAGGAATATATATGTATATATATGCATGAAGAAGCTTGTGATTTATAGCCGATTGAAGGTGTGAAAGGCAGGCTGATGTAGACCTCTGTTAGAAAAAGAGCTTCTGTTGCAGATCCTAGATCAGTGTTTGAGCGTAACCTGTCCTGTCAGAGCAGTGAGCCCAT
Organism: Gymnodraco acuticeps; assembly: GCF_902827175.1. Classification (NCBI taxonomy): domain Eukaryota; kingdom Metazoa; phylum Chordata; class Actinopteri; order Perciformes; family Bathydraconidae; genus Gymnodraco; species Gymnodraco acuticeps. The sequence continues at coordinate 5,930,851 of NW_022990238.1, forward strand.
TTCGTGTAGGTCATGTTCATGTTCACACATTAACACTCAACATTGAGGCTGTTGGAGGGCAGAGAGGGGGAAATGGCATGGCCCAAGGGTTCAGCATGGTATTTCATTTGATGCCCTACTTTTCACTTTAAGATCTAAATGTTTTTTGAATTTACTTCTTGGGCCAGCTCCACAGCAGATTATTTTACATCCTCCATTGTGCACGCCTCCATTATACAGGATTTCTAATGATGCTGACGCAAACTTGGAGGTGTATTTTACCCCCAACAAAGAGAAAGTAATTAACACCGACGAGGCCTAGTCCGTCTCCCTTATTTTTGTTGTGCTTGTATCAAGGGGCTTACAATGTGATTGCTTGTGTGGTTTGGGGGTTTTCTTGTGAGGCTTTATCTTTAAAAAGAACACAATTGAGTGTTTTTTCACTCCATGCAGCTTTTCTAACGAGGTTTTTTCATTTTGTTTTGGGTATTTTTCAATACATCAAAAGGTTTCTGGTGTAAATCAAAAAGTTTTACCTGACAATGCCAGGTAAAACTTTCAAAGTGTCCCTAAACATATCAGTTAAATCCATCCAAGACTGCTCCTCCTCATCCTCAGTTTGAGTGCCAGAAAATACCAGAGAAACATGTCGACAGTATCAGAGGTATAAGAGATGCTGCCTAGTTTAACAGAAGACAACTCCTGAGCCCATTCCCTTACATTAAACAGGAGGGACCCGGGAGAAGGTGTGAATATGAGGAGAGTGGAGAAGAACAGAAGTGTGCATGTGTCCAGAGAATAGAGAATGAGTGGGATTTTCTTTACAGATAATTGGCGAATGTGCATTTTGTCACATTACATTTGATGCAAGACCTGTCTGCGTTTGATCGTGTCCCTTTGTCACTCGCGGTCTCAGTTGCACAAGCCAGTGATGATGTTGTGCTCATGAAGGCCGGCCCTCCTCGCTCTCAGGGTGCTATAAATAGGGGAGAGAGGCCTCGGGCTCTTAGTGTAATGAGATTAAACCAAACCAGCCTCAGCCTCCAGTGTTTTATTGAGCTTTATTTCAGTTTCCATTCTGCGTTTCAATATGTATAAGAAGATATTGAGTGTGGCTGCTTCTGCGTGCTAGAGTCCATGGAGGAACACTTGGTTCTACATCAGCATGTCAGTGTGTGTTTGCCCACTTGTGCATGTGTGTATGTGAAGGCAGTGAGAGTGAGATAATGTGAAAGACTTGTGTGAGTATGTGTGTGTAATGTCCTCATTTTGCACCCCGCAGGGCATGGCACATCTCCTAAAGATGGGTTCATCATGATGGTAAAGCGTTTGCCACTATAATGTTGTGCCGTCACGAAGCTCCAGAAACCACTGGCTTAGAAATTCCTGAATTCCTCCACTTTGCTTCCTGACTTTTCCAGCAGTTTCCTTGTTATGCACACGAGGCCCGTCTGTTTCCGTCAGTGGAAAAGTGATTGTTGATGCAGCCGCAGTGCACGATACTTGTGCGCTGCTTTTGTGGAATCCTGAGCTGTGAAAGGCAGGCAGAGAGCCGCACTGGCACAGCTATCAAGGCTGAACGTCTGCGTGTGTGCATGTGCGAGTGTTTTTGTGAGACGGAAAGTGTCTGGGGACATGCAGAGTGGGAGACATCCATTCTGTTTGGACATACTGCTAATTCTCACAGCCCATATTCCCAGACTATGACGTTTTGGAAACTGCTAGAGTCTGACTGCCTTTCCTACCACACCGCTCAGGCCTCATTACCCAATTACAGCTTCTTCCTCCATCATTTTGCCATCGGGAGCACTTGGCTCCCCTGGTTCACTCAATTCTCTGCTGATAAATCTAATAAATCGTTTTTCGTCTCCTGCTTCTTTGCACATTAGTAGGAGAACACAATATTTACAACATCATCTGCACCTCTTAGAATAATCAAAATAATACCTTTATCAGTGCTCAGAAAGACAAATGGTGAAGGGAAGACAGTAGGAGCAGAAACACACTAATGCAACTTCAAGCTAAATCTATCCATCTTTTATATTTTCCTTGACTTTTTTTAATAAGGGTTGTTTAAACATCAACCTCTCTTTTGAAGGTCTGGCAGGTGTGACAAAGTGAAATCACATTATGCTGAAATATTCTAGCTGCTGATTGACGTGATGTGAGACAGACATGAATGACAATTAGCATTTTGAATTGTGGAACACTTTTAATAGATGTACATTATAGTACTCATGACATTTTTTGGGGATGGGAGGGCATCAAATGGTAAAGCAATAAAAAAAGACATATGATTCATCAGACAAGCATGTCGCCTTCACTGCCCGCTGCAAGGCAATGGCCCTGAGGCAGCTTCAGGACGAGTGAATCCACACAGTTGATTCTGCCTTTTCCTCACTAATGATATCTCACTGCTAAGATGATCACACTGATTTTCTTATTGTTCTCTTGCTAACATGATTCTCGTGCTTAGCGCCTATTATAACAGCACTGTAATTGGAGTATAGTTCTATTCATTGTCCTCGTTAAATGTATGGTATATTGGATCTCCAGGGATGTGAATTTCCTATCTTATTTCTAAAGGTATAATCCTTAATTATATAAAATCATAGAATGCATCATACAAAAAGCATAATTTAAAGTGGCTATAATTAATATTTCTTGTAATTACGATGGATGTGTGTGATGTGAAAGGGCTCTCTTAGTTAAGACTTACACCATCCCACGGAAACAAATCATTTTGGCTTATTGCATCTGCGATCTCACTCTTTCAGCCCTTACCAAAAGCTCATGACTGTAGGTGAGTGCTTTTCTTTGAAGTAAAATGGTTTCATAATGCTCCTTTTTCGTCGTATTCATCAACCGGAGTTTACTTCCAGTAAGACTGCATTAGTTTCTAAGACGTGTCCATCTGAGTTGCACTGCTATACATGGTGATGAATATGAAGAAAAATACAGCAAAGCAAAAAAGTGGGGAAGCAATTCAATGGTGCAATCCCTTTTGTTCAGCCACACCATGAATGCGTTACAGGACAATTCAGAGCACCAAGCTAAATGGACCATTTCTCTGTGTGTTCAAATCAACCTTGTACTCCCTCTCACTCAGCTGCACCCTGCCCAGGACTTGTTTTTGCACCACATTATATCAGTAATTATCTATCATTCCAGGATAATAGGCAGCCAACCATCTTTGTGCTGCAGAATATGTATGACACATGTTAATGATAAAATGGCTTATTAGTCTGCATTTCACTCCTAGATCTGATTAAAGACAATTTGAAAGACAGAATGAATAAGTAGATTTTGAGGCCATAGATAGATAGATAGATAGATAGATAGATAGATAGATAGATAGATAGAGATGGATAGATTAATATAAGATAGATATTCTTACATTAGCTCAAAGTGGCAGACTGAGTGTAAAGACAGATGGAGGAAAGATAGTGAAATGTGTGGAGGAACAGAGCCACAGTGACACAAAGGTATAGCTCTGGATGACTCACACTCCCTCTCTCTCTTTCTCTATCTGGATTAAAATAAAAGAGGCCCAGCAGCACCAGCCTGCAGAGAGGGAGTTACGCGCTCCATCTCAGAGATAGGGTGATGCGCTAAAAATACCACTCCTTGTGTGGGCTTGTTGGGGAGTAAGGGGGGGGGGGGTTATGGATATGGTGGTATAGTACAGTGCTATCACTACTTTGTACAGTTCAGCTTGATTGTATTTCCACATTCTCTCAGACGTTTTTCTCCTCGTCTCCACAACAAGTATTAATTGGTTTTTGTGAGAAGGCTCAGGAATGCTAGTCATTGCAATTAAACTCTAGTTCATTAAGTAGAATTCGACTGGATACCACTTTTATCTCATCGACCCCAATTCCGTCTTTTCTTCCCACACCCTCTCCGCCATGGTCTCCTCTCTGAGAAACTCCATTAAACATCAAAAGCAAATCAATGTCGCTCTATTACTCTTGCTGTCGCCGAATAGTCACTCTCCCCGTTGAGGAGTCGGTCTCTCAACTCCTAATTTATCTGGATGCGATTGGCAGAAAACTAAACAGAGTACCAATTGAACATGCCTCTCCATCTGTCATCTCTCGGGATGCTTTCTCTGTGTCAGATGATCCATCTGTTTAGCCCAGCCTCTGTCTCCACAACAGCAGAGGGGAGGAGAATTCAGAGGAGCTCCTGTATCGCAATCCTACAAGGTGCTTTTTGAGAGCAAGGATGCTCATTAAGCAAACAGTTCCTCTAGTTGCCCCCTTGATATTTGGGAATCTGAAGGCTGGTTATAAACTGAGCAGGGTGTTTGTTTAGAGTCCCGATTTTTAAATACTTACCTTTCACATTAAAAGGCCTCTGGGGTCATGGGGGATTTGCATATAAAAGAGCAGAGAGCTCCTGGTGTGCGAGGATGAAGAGTGAAGAGATTATGAAGAGGCAGAACGGTTTCTTCCTGCTGGTTCTGGGTGTGTGCACCATTTATGATGATTTCTGAGAGACTCAGGAAGATTGAAAGACAGAACAGAAAATAAAACAAGCTGTGCTGACCTGGTTGCCCCCTGCTTCTTAGATGATGTAAAAGTGCAGAACACTAAGAACACATTTGTTTTTATTCTTTTGGCTAAACTCCAAGACAGTGTCTGTTAAGATCTGTAGCTTTTTGCACAAAGTCCTCAAATGTTTGGACACAACAGCAGGACAATTATTCTCAATTTGCAGGCAAGGTAACCAATTCAATTGTGTGTCAACATTGTGAAATAATCCTTATTGGCCAGGTCAGTCCTCTGAACCGAGTCCAACTGAGCATGTGTTTGACTTCCTAAAGACCAGATTGAGGGCAGGAAGGCCGCAAAACAAGCAAGAAGTGAAGATGGCTGCGGTACAGGCCTGGCAGAGCATCACACTATGACTGCCAGGGTTTGAATTCAAATGAAAAAGTAATTTTCAGTTTATTTGATGTCGAGGTAAACATTGAAGCTAGTAGACGTAATTTGTAACCTCGTAGTCAAATCAAGCCCAACCTGCTGGACTACAGAACCAACAAAACAACAATTGAGCAATGCCCTATAATAAAAAAAGTCTCCACTTTACATTTGAAAAGCAGCTGTACACTGTGCAGCAGGCCATGTCACAAAGTTTCAGATGACAGAACCAGTCGGTCTCCTCCAGAGGAGAGACTCCTGTGAGTTTGTGGGAGTTTGTGGGAGTTCAGAGATCTGCTGATGGTGATGTACAGTGACGGGTGCTTGGTTTTGAAGAATGCAAGGTGTAAGACAATCCACAGCCGAGTCCAGATTCCTCAGGTGAAAGAGAAAACTGTGCTAAGAGCTTTGTGTGTCTAATGTGCACCACCCAATCCATTTGGAAATGATTTTGTACGGTGCATTAATAGATTAAGAGGGCTGGCGGTGGCTGTCCTTTCACAATGGGGAAGGCCTGTTGCTGTGCGGAATAAAGGCTGATTATCCTGTCTACTGTAGCACATCAAATAAATCCTTTTCCTGAGCCGTTTGCCAGGTGTGTGAATGATAGCGAATCGCTCTGAGTAACCCTGTTCTGCACTTTCACGGGCTGAGGCTGGCTCTCTGTGTTCGGCCGCTCGGTGTTGGGTCAGTGATCCTGGGGGTGAGATAATCTGCTGTAATCCACGGCTCTGTGATTTGACCACAGCGCAGCCGAGAGCTGGATGGGTGGGAGATGCTACGCCTGGATTAGGGGGACAAACAGAGGAGGTCAGAGTGACTGTATAAACATATTTTATTAATTATTAGATTTAAAAAATGACCAGGCCTTTATATTCTGTGTTGAATTAAAGTAAACAGTTTTCTTCGATTTGGTCATTCGATTTCAGGTTTCAAGATATTTGTTTTCCAGTCCTTACAGTATGGATTTAAAGTTGAAATACTCCCTGCACAGTGGAGTACGTTTTTATTATACTGTTCACAGCCACGGTCAGTCCAGTATTAGTACAACAATGCAGATCTCACCGCAGCTCTGAGAGTGTGGAGGTAGGGGCTGAAGTGGATTTGAATTTTCATGGGGGTTAGTATTATTTTCATTTTTATCTGAGAAAATATCGTGACTCATCTGAGATGCATGCACGAAAGGCTCATAACAAGCCCCCCTGATGCAACTGCATTCAAACGGGGTAAAGGAAGGATTCTGGAGAGCATTGATTCAAATGCAATGTATGCTGGAAAATATGTTAATAAGATTATAATGATTCCCCGCTAACATAATTGATGAGTTTAATGAGCGTTTGGCAGCCAGGTTGCAAGAAGTCACGAAGCCTGGGTTCATGATTATAAGCTTTTGAATTGTTGTGATGGTGATGATTAGAAATGTGATTTAAATATATTGAATTAGTGAGAAAAGATTAGTGGATATTACAATAGATCAGATTCCACAGTGTGACTATACTGACATACCTTTCCTGTTGTTCACTTCTGCTCCAGGGTCCTGTCTTGCGTTTATCCTCTCTCCATGTGCGTCATTGCATTGTTCTCCTCGTGTCTCTGAGAAGCTCTGGTGGCCAGATGCCCTCTCTTAGCCTGTATGGCGTTGCGCCAGCACTCTCCTCTAAGATTCTTGTGCATCATACTGTAAATGTCGCCATTAAAATGGAAGTAGGCTTGAGCGTGCTTCTGTCTCCATCCCTCTCTTGTGATTGCCTGAGAGGCACAAAGGGCAAGCTGAGGCAAGCGGAGATGGCAGGCCCGCTCAGGACATGTCATTTGAGATGTGTCAGTTATGGGCATGTTGCCCTAAAAGCATGCCCCAGCCTGAGAGCGCCTCATAATAAAAACTCTCAATGTGCTCAATATAACAGCAGATGATTCAACCGGAGCAATGGCATACAGCTGTGATTACATGGTCAGCCATGAAAGAAGCACCCATTCCCAATTTGCAAGTCCTTGCTCCTCTTCCCTTCAACTCCCCTCACTGCAACCCCCACACTGGTAGCAATCAGCCAGGTGCTAAATGCCTGGGTGAGGCACCGCTCATGGGTGGGTGGGGGGAGTACTGGAGAAGGGGGTTTGAACGTGGAAATAAGCATCTGTGCTTGCCTGGCAGAGGAGGAAGCGGGGGCAGGAAATAACTGTCATTCTGACTGTGTTTGTGTGTGTTTGTGTGTGTGTGGTACGGAGAGAAAGGAGGACGGATTTAGGTAAATCGTAAAATTAGTGAACTGAGGAGAATGAGGACAATGTGGTGGGGGGAAAGATTGACTGCGATTTTTTTATTTAAAGAAGCTTAAATAAGTAAGTGTCGGCTCTTCCCTTCAGAAAGGCCTGATTAACGGCACCATACAGTGGGATGAGGAAAAGGAGAGTCGACACCAACCAGGCTGTTTGGAAAATACTGATGCGGCAGCAGCTAGCCCCATCCAGGGGCTTCCTCGTGATGACTGTTAATGAATAATCGATTGCAAGAGCGGGTCAATGTAGGGGATGTATGTGAATCTCCTCTACACTCTCATAAAGACTTAAAGGTTTAATTAGACTAATCGCTGCATGTCTCGGAGCCCCAAAGCCCTTTGAAGCCTGCCGTATTAATGACACCAAATCAAGCTCCCCCTTTTGTTGCAGAAACGTGTGCAGAGAAGAGAGAAAATTAAGTGCTGCTGCAGAACAGTTCAATTTTCCCGGCTTATTCTGCACGCTGTGTAAAATGTATTGTCCTAATTTCATAACTGCACCACAGTAATACCTGATATTTTCCTACCTCAATCCAATTTAGCTTTATGCTACACAGCGACTGCAGATCATGCAACTAGAGAATGCAATTCCTGAAGAAATTGCTAGTGGGAATGCTTTATGCTGAAAAGCTGACGCTGAATTGCTATGCTAAAATGTAATGTGTAAGAAGAAAGTGAAGAATTTAGATTGGAATGATACATGAACACTGGGGGCTTGAAGAAAAGAAAGCACCATTTTTGAACTGCAAACTTTTGAACTAACTTGATGGCGAATGATCTGTCGCCATGCCAACGGCATTTGATGACATCCCATAATACGCTTAGATGCGTTCATGGCTGCATCGTTACCAAGCCTGTGAAGTTTTGGGCCGTTTGGAATATTTTCACTGAAGTTATGAGAAAACCGTGTTTCATGGCGAGCATTGTGTTGCCATGGCAACAGCATTTGAATAAATCTCAAAACTGTCCTGTAGATGTCTTCACGGCTGGACTGTTAGCACACATGTGAAGTTTGAGCACTTTTTGAACATTTTCATAGGAGTTCATGTAAAGCGACATCGCCTTTTATGGCGAGGGATGCGTTTCCATGGAAACGGCATATGATGACAGCCCATAATTGACGTAGAGCTGTTGAGGGCAGGACCATTAACCATTATCTGAAGTCTGCTGCTCTGAGCATGTCAGTTGGAGTTATGACATCATCGTGTTCCATGACACAGGTGTTTATATTTGAGCTAACGAGGCGTCCAGAGATGAAAGGTTTCCATTGTTCTGAATGAGAGATAAACCTCTTACATGTGAACGTTTTATTGAAGAACCGTAACAGATATCGATGAAATTTCAAAGCGTGAAGCATCTCAAGGACCTTGAGTATCTGAAGTGTGCTTTTTGTGTACTTTCGGGTTAATAATGTGGCCTTTTTGGCAGATTAACTAAAGGTGTGCGGCTGCTACCGTGAGGAAATATCAGCCTGAAATAACAATGGGCTCTAATGGAGACATGTTGAAAGTTTTTGTCACTTCATGCCCTCAGAGGCATTTTGTTTAATTAGTTTTTGCTTAATTATTTGGCATTTTTCAAGCTACGAGATGTTTTCGTATACGTTTGTCATGAAAAATTATGTCTCAGGAATGTAGGGTTTGGGAGTTATGGCAGTTTTAAAATAAAATATGAAGGTACATTTCAAACTGTCCTCCACTCTAACTCTGAGATCACGCACTCTGCCTTAACGAGCTGCGCAATGTTAAAGTTAAAATGTTAAAAATGTGATGAATTATGGGTTATATCTCTGGAATTATGAAAGTTATGAATGACAAAAGTAATAGCCATCGATTCCCGACCGAGCTGGACGTTTTGATGTTCGAACGGAGTTTCTGCGATGTGGAACGTGGGAGAAGAAGAGGGCCAAAATAACAGGCGGAATAATAAAGAATTTCGTTCGTAGAAGAACAGATAGTTGGAATGCTGTTAACAGTATTCCCACTAAATTAATGAGCTATACATTTTACAAGTCAGTGACCGTATCTCTCATCACATATCCATTAGCCTACCACATATGGAGGACGGAACATGACTTAAGTATAAATAAATAAATGTATGAAGAAATACAGGAATAAATAAATAAATACGTAAATAAATAAATAAATACAGGAATAAATAAATACAGGAATAAATAAATACAGAAATAAATACAGAAATAAATAAATGTTGAAATGAATACACAAATAAATAAATAAAAGAATAAATGCATAAATAAATGCATAAATAAATATGGAAATAAATACATCAATGTATAAATAAAAGTCGAAAATAAAACAGAACACACGTTATTATATATCTTTCATTTATTTCTACATTTACGCGAGATACATTTATTTATTTATGTATTTATGTGTCCGTATGCTAATGAGGTGGGCGGTCCTAACCTCAGTCTGAAGCAGGATTCGCCAATTGTTGGAGCCAGGCAGAAGCAATAGATTCGTGGCAAGTCACATCATGACGAGCTGAGCCAAGTCCTCTATACATCGTTCCACACGAAACTGGACATAGTCTTTTGGTTCTCCGTTCTCTAAATGGTCCGCTAATGATCGTAAATGATCTCCAATGGCTCTTAAATCAATATCCATAAATAAACCTTACAACTGTGGATAAACCATGGATGTATAAAGATAAGGGCTAAACAGTAAAGCTCCTGCATTCGAATCAGCGCGGTTATCCAGGCGTTAGTATTAGAGCCCTCTGCCAGAAATGATCACACACTCCTGTAACCAATCCTGCTTCAGACTGAGGTTAGGACCGCCCACCTCATTAGCATACGGACACATAAATACATAAATAAATAAATAAATAAATGTATGTCGCGTAAATGTAGAAATAAATGAAAGATATATAATAACGTGTGTTCTGTTTTATTTTCGACTTTTATTTATTTATTTATACATTGATGTATTTATTTCCATATTTATTTATGCATTTATTTATGTATTTATTCTTTTATTTATTTATTTGTGTATTCATTTCAACATTTATTTATTTCTGTATTTATTTCGTCATATATTTATTCCTGTATTTATTTATTCCTGTATTTATTTATTTATTTATTTACGTATTTATTTATTTATTCCTGTATTTCTTCATACATTTATTTATTTATACTTAAGTCATGTTCCGTCCTCCATAACCACAGGTCTGTCTCTGTAGGTGAGCTTACCTCATTCACACCAAAACGCAACTCCGGTTCAAGCTCCGTGCTAGAGCTTTTCAGGTTCAGAACCGGTTCTTCGGTTTAGCGGAGGCTCTTTTCACACCGCCCAGAGTCCGACTGGTGCTGCGTCATTGCGTCATTGTTTGCGTCATGACGTAACCATTTGCGTGCCTGCTTCATAAAGCCAAACCGCGCGGAAACCCCTCACAGCTCACACCCCATGCTCACACATGGCTCACACCGACAAGCGACAACAACAACAATGGCCGATTGTGCTCCAGCTTCCTCTGTACCTCTTCGGAAGACCAGATTCCCAGTAGGTAGCTGGTCTCTTCAGTAGACCACTGCTGCTTGTTAAGTTTCTCCATCGTTGTGTACAAACTGCATAAAACGCGGGCTTTTTGTTGTTGTTCAGGAGTTGATCCGCCCCCTGCCCCGGCCTCCGCCTCCGCCTCGACGTAAGCGTGACGTATGCGGTGCTTTTGCTCTAGCCCTACAATTTTTTGGTGCTTGAAACGAACCGGATTCCGGAGCTAAGAGACTGCTCCGCTGCGGTGTGAACAGGAAAACCCGGTGCTTTTCAAGCTCCAGCTCGGAATCGGCCCTGAAACACCGTTGGTGTGAATGAGGTAACTAACAGAGTGAGGCGGTTCAGGGGAGACAGCAGCTTTAATGTGCTCCACTCCGTCTTTGGAGGAGGTTTGTTATCTCCTATAAGAAGGAGTCACTCAGCTGATACAAATCCCCTCCCCCCTGAAACCTCTGATCATCATGTCATTGTCCGCACTCCAGGGACTCTGCTTTCACATAATGAAACCAAGAGAGCTGCCCACATCTCGGCTTATTATCACCCTGTGTACAGTCTGTGTGAGCACATGCAAAAGACAGGAGCTTTAACAATGATGCTCAACTGCGTGTGTGTGCCTGAGTGCAACATGGGGGTGCATTTCTCGCCAGTGTGTTTCTCCACGGGTGTGTGTGTCCACATGTGTGCATGAGTCACTTTGATAGGCTTCACACCAGCTATTATTGAGCAGGCAGCAGGGACTGGTGGATTTAATATAAGATAGAATAATTGTCTCCTCATCAGCTCTCCAGAGATTACAATAGTAACTGTCATGTGAATCAGAATTCTTGACATTTTTCCAAAGTCTGTCTTTGAAAGGCACTGTTCAAACAGGCTGTATGTGAGGACTTTAAAAAAAGCGAATTTCCAAGACAACCCATCCATCCCCTGTGTGTCATAAACAAACGATAGTCACTCTACCAGGAAAAGAGTGGAGAGAAAGCGAGAGTCAGGAGAAACAATAAGCTAGTGAATGTGGAAGGCAGGAGGAGAGAAGGAAGCAGCTTGACAAGGCATCTTACCTTCACTTTGTTCTTTGCTGTGCGCGGGCTTTTAGATGCTTGCGGAAAGGTGGAACACCAAATTCAGGCAGCAGGTTGTGCTTGCTTTTTCTTGTTAGCTGCTATTGCAGAACAGCTGAGGGGAAAACAGACACTTTTCAGGGGGCATCTCATTTGTGCTCTCATTTGGTATGTGCGGCGTGTTTATTCAAATGTTGACACCAACGTTTGAATATCTTACCTCTTTGTGCTTCACCACAGTCACAGATAAACACTGTAGTGGAAACTTCTGTGTAGCTATGCAGTGGGAGTCACCGACTCAGGAAGGAGACACGGGAAGAGCAGTAGCTTTGATGTCAAACACATGATGGTTTATTTGGAGTTAACGGCCGGAGGATTCACATCACAAGTCCAAGAGTCAGAGGTTCTGACTTCACGGTAGAGTTGCCACGTCAATTCTGGAGAGCCTCTCTCTTGCCAGCCCATCTAACTGGTTTCGCAGAGAGTAAACAACATATTTGAGGAGATAGCCTAAACAGTGTGGGAGCACAGAGCTACTTGCCTCGGACACTTATGACCTCGAAGATTTTACCTTGGAGTCCACAAATACAGAGAAGGAAGTGTCCCAGTGTACCCACAACACAGACCATCTGTATCCCAGTATTGACCGGTCACAGAATGGGAACAATAACATTATTGGCTAAGCCGCCTGTGTCCTTAAAGAAGGTAAACAGACATCGAGGTTTGTCTTGTATGTTACTAATTGGCGTCTTATGATAATTATTTCCACAACAAACACACATATGCAGGTTGTCAGAGGTGCTGGCACACACACTTTCTTTCGACACACATTTACACACACAACTTAAGATGTCCAATCTGTTTTCCAAACACAGACTAAAGGTCAGCCCTGCTACCAAAAACAAAAAGTGTCGGAGTGAGCTTTCCACTCAGAAATTAGGACTTAGTTTTAATCAAGACTGGGCCGCATGTAATTTATGGTCTGTTCTTATTGATTTTGCTGCCTTCATTACAGACACTAATTAACAAGAAAATGTAATTAGAAATTGTTAAATACTTGAGTATAATGATCAGAAACAATAAACTAAAACCTGCTTGTGTCACTGTCATTTATTTATTTCAAATTACAATGAAACAAACCACATACATTTCTCATGTTCTGATGCTAAGGTTTGTTTGTGTCCAAATGCCATCCACGACTCAAGCATTTGCTTCCTCCTGCTCCCTTTCGGACACACATGATTTATTATTATTATGAATATTTTTTGTTGAATATATTAATATCATTATGAATATTGATAAATACTGTATTCTAACAATACGGTATTCTGTTTTGCACATTTGTTTTATTTTATTAGTTTTTTTAACCTGTTTGAAATAAAGATTCAAATGAAGTGAAAATGAAATGAATTTCTTCAGTTATACGTGAGAGAAAAAACGATGTCTATAAAACAGTTTAACTTTATAGTAAAGTAGAACTATGTAAATAAATACAGTAAGCAGTGCTCATTACTGAGAATGATGTGTTTGTGTGCTCACCACATGCTCACCACTTCTTCAGTTCTCTCTTTAAAGGAAATTGCCACACTTGCAACACGCTTGTTTCCAAACACCATTTCTGCAGTTGAGGGGTTAATGTACTTCTTAACAAAAGCTGTTAATCAATGCCTTTGGATACACAAGTAATAAACAACCTCATCATAATAACTTCTCACAAGCTGCCAGCAATCCTAAAAACCAGAGTATTTACTAACACTGCAGTCAAATATTTCTGCATATTGAGCCTCATTGAGTTGAGAAACCATGTAAGTGTAAAGAAGGAAAACTCATGCTTGAGGCTGTCTAACATTGCAATCTCCCATGTCATCACTGCATTAGTTGTGGTTGACCTAACGCACCTTGTTTGAAAGCTTTTTCATGGTCTAATTGTTGCTCATGCACAACATTAAGGCATTGCTGTGTCTGCTCACATCTAAAGGCCAAGGGAAGAGCGGTTGATGTCAAAATAGGAAATGTTTTGTTTTGGGCGCAAACCTTGCACGCTGTAAAGTAGAATATGTAAACATTTACACAGGGGCATGAGTCAACCCTGACTTCTCTCTCTTCTCTCCTCCTCTTTCTGGGATGTTTTCTACTTTCTCTTCAAATTGTGTGTTGCTCTACTCTGGCGCCTGTTGTTACTTTTACTTATCAGCCTTCCTGTTGCTGCAGAGGAACTGCGAGCAGCGAGATAAGGACTGTCAGAGCACATGCTAGCGCTGGTGAGGCGGGGGGACGAGATAAAAAGAGATACAACTTGAAGGGCAACAAGTTGGCTAATTGTTTAAGTTGCCTCAATATTAACAGAGGTCACCACAGATGTTTTTGCAGTCTTGGTTGTCTTAACGTGAATGTGAGACAGCAGAACCGAGTCCAGATGTGGACAGAGGTCCAGTTTGGGCAGACTGGTCCCAGCAGCAGCAGTGAACAGAGCTGAGAGGGGGAAATATCAGAAGAGCTCTGTTCTGGGAGTCTGAGGAAACAACCAACCAAAAGACAAACGTGCACAGGCAAGGATTAAGGAGACCTGCATTAATCCACGGAGCAAATTGAGGGTGTGAGAAGGGGGGAACTGGAGTTTAAGCAGCCGGGGCCTGAGGATCAGAGCCGGGATATGCATGTGTATGCACTTTGACTCCTCCGGCATGAGGAAGCAGGACTAAAGGGAGGATCAGGCCTTTTATTAAATCTTGCTCAGGACTGAGCACAGTTTGCAGGTGCTGCGGTTCTGTCTGTCTGAGACGTGAGTCGACGACTAAAAAGTGGATAAGGGGGGACTGCGTGGGAGGGAGACAGCCAAACAGAGCGAGACAGCCGGTTTTAAGTGGAGGCCGGGGGAGTTTTCTTTAACTGGTGGGCTACACCAGGGCCAGAGAGCAGCGATGAGTCAGAGGAGGCTGACACCACAGCTGACATTGAGGGAGAGTCCTGATGGTCCTCCTCACGCAGCCCCCCTCACCTCCCCAGTGTCACCGGTCGATCAGTGGCGAGGAAACGGGGGCTCGGCTCTGTTTCGACGTTTGAAACTGAACCGCAGTATTCAGGAGCGAGGACGCTTATCTCTGTGTTTGAGCAGGTATCCAAGCATCTGATTTGTCCTCACTAACATATCTTCTATTGATAAAGAAACTTTTCTCATTTATGTTTGTGTTACCAAGGCTTAGGCATTATGTGTGCTGCAACGTGTCTGTAATGCAAGATCTCAGAGTAAATTATTCCATGTTCACACTCTAGATGGATTAGATTTTTGGGGAAAGCTACATTGAGAAACGAGTCTAATAATTACTCCCAACGTTTTCAGAGGAAAATAAGAAGGAGGATTAGCGTGTGCGGCAGCAGAGGGTCTCCCTGGCAGACAGTTCGGATGCGTTTTTCATTACCGGGGAAACTTGTTAAATGATCATTTGATCTGTAGCCATATTCACAATGCCTTCTGGGGATAGGAGTGGCTCCTGATTGGCCAATTTAGAAGTAAATTAAAAAAATATCACTTAAGTCAAATTTGAAAACCGTTCAAAAGTGTGTTGACACCAAAAGTTTGATAAGTTTAGGTGAAGTGGGGAAATGTTGTGGAGATAAAAGTGATCCTACATTAAAAATAGATGCGGCAGCAACCCTAAAAACCTGCTCCCCATCTGTCGTCGCCATCCCAACACCTACTACTGCAGCCTGAAAGTCACAATAATAGATTCATATGATTTTTACATCTGAAGTATAACTGAAGTCTTGTAGATTTTGTATCAATATACTTTTCACAAACATTGACAGTATTACAAACAAATTGTACATCATTTTATTGTAACATGACACCAAACTCTAAAACCCCATTCGATCAATACTGACTTAATGTCTTAGCTGCAAAATCAATATTCTTGCTTTTCACAAAAACGTTGGGCTGAAGATAAGATGAGTGTAACCAGAGAAGCGTGTTGCCGTGTCTCCTTTGGCTAAACTCGTCTTTGAATTGATCCACTTCTCTCAGCCTTGTGTACTGGGTTTCTCATTACTCAGGAATGTGCTGGCAGAATATATTTTGGTTGAGTATATTTACTCTCCAGTCTCCACCTTGTCTGTTTTTGTCATGTTCCCTTATAAGCAGTCTTAATTTATGGAAGTGTTCCTAATACTGTCAGCGTTTTGTCCCAATAGAGAATTAAATAAAAAATCTCAATCAAGCTCACCTTTATACAGACAGCTTTGGCACAGAGAGACGCTGCGGTTGATATGGCTCATTTTACTCACTAAAACACGACCTGCTCTACAATATGACTTGTCAGTAGAGTGTAACTCTCAGGGCAGCCCGGTGGCAGCCTGCCAATCCAGTGGCACATCAGAGTTAAACTGCATGTTTCATGCTGCTGTCACAACTCTCTTTCATTAACTTCCTCTCTAAGAAACTACAAACACTCGAGCAGGCTGCACTCTGTGGCTAATGTTTGGGTGTTTAGGCTTATCGTGTTGTCGCCGTGAGATGAGATAAGCAGAGGCAAAACAAACACCTTCATTAAATGCAGCAGATGTAAAACCAATGTTCTGCCTGTCCTCTCTAACCCTTCAGCTTCGATTCAGAGAATGGTCCCTCTCCAGGACGCAGTCCCATGGATTCGCAGGCGAGTCCTGGGTTGGTGCTCCACCCTTCTTTCCCCCAGAGCCAGCGCAGGGAGTCCTTCCTGTACCGCTCAGACTCAGACTTCGACACGTCGCCGAAAACCATGTCACGAAACTCCTCCATCAACAGTGAGGGGTAAGCATGAAGCCATCATCCTGGCAGATGCAATTTAAACACACACACACACACACACACACACACACACACACACACACGCACACACACACACACACACACACACACATACACACACACACACACACACACACACACACACACACACACACACAGAGCAAGAGCACATCATCTCAATCAACACAGCAGTGGTTATGATTGTAATTATGCAATCATTATGCTAATGAAATCATGATGAATCCCCTTAACAGTAACTGTTGTTCTCCAATTTCCTGGCTTGTCCTCCAGTAAGTTTAACACACCCAAACTCTTCCATTAGCTTATTTTAGGACTGTGTCTGTGTTTAGATCTGCATAGGTATTTGTAAACATGCAGCTCACAGATGCAGCCTCTCAGATAAACACTTGATACCGAGTGCTTCAGCACCAAACACCTCACATCCATTCCTCTCATTTAGCTCTTTCTTTGCATATTCTGTCCTGCAGGCACGCCGAAGACATGATCGTCACCCCTTTCGCTCAGGTATGTTTGTGCACCTGATCTGACATGTTTAATTGCCGTAAATGACTAGAAGAGGTGGCTAATTGGTGCAGTGAACTTGCCCTCCCTCCTGTTTCCTCCCTCCTGTTTCCTCCCTCCTCCTTCTTTCCTTCCTACGCTGTCCATCCATCCCCCAGGTGTTGGCCAGCCTACGAACTGTAAGAAGCAACTTCACCATCCTCGCCAATGTCACAACAACCACTAACAAGTCAGTATCATGCTGTCAAACACCCCTTCCCCCCACTTACACTCGTCACGACTGCCTGCTTAGTTTGCAGTGTATGTTTGCTTATGTCTCCTTCTCCTCGCTCCCGAGGGGAAACACTTTTGCCATCATGATTAAACAGTTTATGATTATCCGGCTGTGCTCAAGGAAAATATGATCTGCATTATTTGGCATCTCTCCAACTTGCTGGCTGAACACTGAGTGCAGCACGCCTCAGATGTATGTCCCTGACTCTACCTAGACGATAGAGATAGTCAGTAACACTAAAATGATTCTCCTTTGTTATGCAGCAGATAGAAGGAGCTCGACTTGGCAGCCTTTTATCTCCACGTCAATATGATATATATAAACCAATGCACCACAGAGTTATCAGCATCTATAATTATTCAGCCTCACTTACTACACAATTATGAAACCAAAAAGGCTACTTGAAAGGAGAACAGGGCTCAGGCATTGTCTTTGACTATTTTTGGATATTTTAATATTTGAAGTGAAACAATGGCCTCTTTAAGCACTAAAAATAAATCACACATTGCAGTTTAATTCAATATTCAAGGATCTAGAAAGCACAGCCCCATTTGTGACACACATAAATGCATAACATACATTAATATATTTATATCGTCTCTGTGAGCCATGCCTTTTGTTGCTTCCTTCTGTAATGCTGAAAGTGTGTTGAAGCCCAGCAGGGGGCAGCAGTGTGTGCTTCTGCCTCTCATGTAATGATGTGTTTGTCCACAGGAGGTCACCAGTGACAAGCCAGCCCACTGTTCCCCAAGCTACACTCTCTGGTAGGTTGTCAGCTAATTAAAACTCACAGAGCTGTAAGGACACACTCTGGCTCCCACACTCCCTGAATGCATCATCAGTAATGGGAATGACTGCAGAGCAGTACAAAACATTATGTGGTATCAGTATTGAGTATGTTCTTAAATAAAAGTATACTGCATACTGGACAGATATTAAATTACTCAACATATGTTGCTAAAGTTGAAAGAATTATGTTATAAAAAATAAAGCTGATGTTTAGAGAGTTTAATCTTTTTTTACTCAAAGGACATTTTTGCAAAGCTTATTTTTCACTCTACAGAACCTTTTATCTGAACTGTATATAATAATAATAATAATAATAATAATAATAATAATAATAATAATAATAATAATAACAATACAATTCTGTTGTTTTTATGTTACATGTGTAACTAATGTCCTGCAGGTCACCCTTGAAAAAGAGATCTTTTGATCTCAAGGGGCTTTCACCTGGGGGGTATACTACGAAGCAGGATTTTCGCTCAGCCGGCTAAATTCAGGGGAAACTCCGGCTTTCCGGTCCTACGAAGCTGGTTCTCTTTTTAGCGGGCTAGATCTCCATGGTAACTTATGCTTAGCGGCTAACCTGGTCGGGACCAGGTTAGGTTGCAGGCTAAGAGCTCAACTCAGTGAAAGCACTGCCTGCTGACCAATCAGAGCTCAGTGTGCGGAGTTTAAAGCGATCAAGTCATATTACAGGAGAAAGGAAATACAGAAAAGCTGCGGTCGCAGGAAAGACGGCCGGCAAAAATCACCGACTGTGTGAACGTGAACATTAATAGAATATCACCTCCCATCTTCAGAGCAATCTGACTATTATAACATTAGCGTTAAGAACACTTACCACATATCTACCACAACATAAGTAACCGGATCAGAGTAACATTAAGTACAGTCCGCGGCATATCACTTCATAATGTATCATATATTTTCTTATCTGAGTCAGCTGAGCCGTATCTGGCCGTGCAACACTCACAGTGTCACATAGGCCTACTGTATGCAGAAGTATTATTTTAAGCAACACATTAAGTTGACGAAACACTCGAGACAAATGTAATTAAAGTCAGATCGTGTTTTAGACGGGGCAGTGATATCATAAACCTGTTAATGTACGCATTCAAACACTTTTTCTTTTGCCAGCTGTATTCACCTTGCAGGTGCAGACTATGTGGCTTTTATCCTGGATAAAGTGTTTAAGTCATGGATGTTTAAAGTTTAACTTCTTCATTTTTGACTAGTATTAAAGTTCACTTTTCATTCAGGAAGTATGACGCTGCGCTGTCAGTACGCTTCTCCATGTTTGTGATTGGTCGAATGCTCCAAATACCACCCCTTTCATGTGAACGCGCACCTAACTAGATAGGACACGGCTGGCTTGAGCGATCCACTTGATAACCAGCGTCGTAGTACAGTTTAGCGAGAGCGCGTATGTTTTGGGTTAGGCCAACCGGCTAACTCAAACATATCCAGGTTAGGTTGAACCAGCTTCTTAGTATAGGCCCCTGGTTAAATAAAGGCTACAAACAAACAAACAATAATAATAATAATAATAATAATACGTTTAATTATTATAGCACCTTTTACACTCACACACACACACACACACACACACACACACACACACACACACACACACACACACACACACACACACACACACACACACACTCATAAAAGCATAAAAATAACATGTCAATACATTTTCCATCTGATACTAATCATAATTTAATGCCAACTGTGTTGATTATAATTACAAATATAAAATAATGTTTACAACAACAATCTTAGCAGGTCTCCCTTGTAAAAGAGTTCAATGATCTCAATGGGATTTATCTGGATAAATAAAGGTTTGAAATGAAATGAAGGAAACAAAAAATAACTTAGATGTATTAATTGTCAGGGAATTCAATAGAAATATGTCAAATTAGAGCTGTCAATGTTAGAGGTTTATTTACGTGTTAATACAAAAAAAGATGTTGTGTTATTCAGCTGAATATAATTTAATATATTGAACAAAAAGAAGCAAAGTGACGGCATGACACAAGTGACTTTGATTCGCATGTTGTGTTATCAATCAATGAGTAGAAGCACATTTCATTTTGAGTTGTATTGTTGAACAGCCATGTAAACACTATTATTTGCAGACAAGGTGGACATTGGTCAACTCTTATTGTTTACCACCTTTCTGGGTTGCTGGACCTTTACAGTCACAGCTCATTTAAAATAGAATGTATTCTCTCAGGTCGTCAAGTTTGTATGCCACTTTCTGTGCCCTTTCTCTACTGCTAGTTTGTTCAATGTCTGTGTGTGTCTTTGTGTGTTCGTCCTCAGATGAGACATACCAGCAGATGGCTCGGGAGACTCTGGAGGAACTGGACTGGTGTCTGGACCAGCTGGAGACCATTCAGACTCACCGCTCCGTCAGCGAGATGGCCTCCAATAAGGTGCACACCTGTCCACACACTAACACCTCTACGTTAAATCAGTGTGGAGCTAAGCTTGTTCATAAATGACCTATACACTGTGTATTTCATGGTTAAAGGGTACAGTTCAACACTTCATGTGGATCAGGTTCCACTCTACAAATAAATACATATAACACAGAAGGTTAACAATTTAAATAAATGGTAAATAATTTTCTGCTAGAGATGCCACTAAACCAAGAGTTGTTCAATAAAAGCAGTAATTATTTGTTATTAAGTATCTTTGGTTTATGTGCAATCCTGTGGTTGTAATTGTAATGAATATCATCCATGTTAGACTAAACGCTGATGATGTCTAGATGAGCATTTCTGGTGACAACTGCAAGTGATGCAGACAGGTTGTATTGAATTTGCATTATGGCATCTACACGCCTGCATTTGTGCTCATGGGCGGCTTCTTAAGTGTGCCTGCATTTGTAATTGTGGGGCTTCGAGGATGGGAGAGAGAGAGGGAGTAAGGACTGTGGGTATGGAGGACATGACAGGGAGGGGGAGAGGGTCCTGATGCTGATGTCTCTGCTGTAACCTTGGTTGCTATAGAACAGCAGCAGGGTCTGCCCTTCCCTTTTAGTCATTGGCTTGCCACTCTGACCACAAGCCATGTGGTTTGGGCAACAACCAATGAAATGGAGGTGATGCTCCTTTAATAGTGTTCTGTCTTAAAGAGACAGCATCATGTACCTTGTTTGTTTTATTCTAGATATTCTTTCAATGTTGCACATCCATTTGAATGACAATACTCCCTTTTTTAATCAGTCACGCTTTTGATTAAAGGACAAAGGGAGAGATGACAGGAGATGGGTTGTAAGGACATCATTCATGTGTGTGCACAAACAATGTGTGCAGAGAAATCTCCTGGGGTGATTAGAGTCTCTGTGAATATGTCGCTGCCTTTTCACAGCCGCAGCTAAGCTACAGCAATCCTCCACACTGTGCCAACATGGAGGTACACATGAATATTCCCACTCAGTCTCTCACTCTTATTCACACCCTTGCACACACACATATTTTCAACAGACGTACATGCTGTCTTGTCGCACATGCGCACTCAGGCTGAGAGCAGAAGCAAGCACAGACGCACACACACACACACACGCACACATGCATGCGCCTGCAGCCACACTGTCTGATTAGCTTGCGAGAGCTGTCTACAGCATCCACGGAAATGGCGCAAGAGGCAAAGCATTGGAGGAGGAACGGCAGCCTAAAGCGGCAGGATTAGACCTCTGGCTTTTTGGCCAGCTGAGGCATGGATTGACTCGGAGCAGGGGACTGGGATACGGAGCTATCAGGAGGCAGACTGTCTGACTGTGGACTGACTGTGTGTTGCTGGGATCAGTGTGAGACGGCACAGGCTGCAGGTTGATGCTCCGGTAGGACTGGGCCGGGCCTCTGGATCCGTACCGTGGGGGAGGGGCAGTCGATGCAGGGAGAGGGAGCCTGTTTTTCCAGACCAGAGCCCTACTGTGATTCTTGAGCCTGACTGTTTGCTACAGGCCTGCCTGCATCCCTCTCTCTCTGTCTCTCTCTCATCCTCTCCATTCTTGTTTTGCTCTTGCTAATGTCATATGTGTCTCCCTTCTTCCTTCCCCCCTATGTTCCCGTGGTCATCCAAGCTCCCTTTACCTCCATCATCTGAGACTATGGTCACCTTTCTGTCCTACCGCCATCGTCACTCCGTCCCTCTCACCTCCATCATCTGAATTTTGTATTACTGTTTCTCAAGCAGCTCTGCCCTCGCAACACCATTGTTTCGTTTACATCTCTCTCACATCCTCACTCCTCTCCACCCTCGGCTCCTCTCTGTGCCCTTCAGACGGTCCCTCGCTCCCTCTCTTTTCTCGTTTCCCTCCATCTTCCCTCTTTCGGCTCCCATCCACCTCTACCTTTAGATTTGGGTCAGTCTGCTCAGCAAATGGGATGAGATGTAGTCTCCACAGCAGCCGGATCCAGGGGGCTCCTGGTCTGCCCATCAGGGGGACCCTCATCTTCGGACCACATTGAGGCTGGAGCCCGACTCTGGACTGACTGGGGGGCCTGCTTTGGGGTGCTGCATGTAGGCAAGGCCAGTCTGCACCAGCTACCCCTACCGTCACCCCCTTCCCCCCTGCTCCTTCGCCCCCCACTCGGGGCAGCCGTCACTCTGGAGTGTCCCGGCTTGACCAGCTGTGGCCTCTCCTCACACACCCTGCCGACGCCCTCATGCCACTGGGGCACACACAGCGCCCCCACGCCGCTCCACTACCGCACCTCCTGCCTGTGCCATCGGCCCAAACCCCCCGTGACCCTCAACATGGGTGTGGTAGAGGCCATTGACCCGGCGCCATCCCCTTGCCCCTCACCTGTACCAGGGGGCTACAGGCTGCCCCGCTCCTCCAGCTACAGCCCCCTGCAGGGGAGGGCAGGGGCAGAGCTGGACCTGGGTGCATCTGGAGGGGTTCTGGAGGGGAATGGGACGGCGGCGGAGCGCAGGACGCCCCTAGTCGACCTGTTCTGTGAAACCTGCTCCAGGCCCTGGCTCATCGGTTGGTGGGACCAGGTAGGGTTGGAAGGCTTGCAGAGGGCAAACAAGGCTTAGCAGTGGCCATCTTGGATTCATGCCCAAGTTTTACATCTAAACATGCCTTAACAACTCTTCTGTTTGCCTTCTCCATGTTCTTATTTGTCTTTGTTTTGTATCCAACAGCAATGGTGTTGTTTGTTTATAATGGTGCTACATTGGGACTTGCTAATTATGAACTGAATGTATGTGGGTCTGACAGTGGCTTTGTGGGAAACTGTTAGGCAGTGTGTTCCTGTACATAAGTTATGCATGAATCCATTGAAAGGGAACAGGGAAAAAGGCACAGAGCTGATTACATCTAGCAGCAGCACTGTAAACAAAAAGACATTATCAAACTCATACTTCATCCTTCTATACATGGTCTGCATTTCTCTCCTTTTGAGATTTCACCGAGCCACTTAAAATCTCAGAAATAGCTTTGGGACTTTGTGTAGTAGTCTAGCCGTTTTTACTGCAGGTATTTTGCAGTGTCACATAATGTCCATTTCCCTCCTCTACACCTGCGTCCCACTTCTCTCTGTGTCTCTCTCCTGCTACCCTGAGGCTGGCCTCAAAACAGACTCAAAGAAGCCAGGCGTATTGTCAGTGAAGAACAATGCCTATTGTCTCCGGACTGAGTTATATCAAATGTATAAAGCTAGACATTGTGTCAGTTGGCTTCGATATGTCAAGTTGGCTTTAGAAATGGTATGGTGTTAGCAAAACAAAGTCTGGCTTTTGTGATAATTTTTTCCTGAAAAACATTGGGAACACAAAGATATGCACGCTTTTTCTCTGCTTTTATTTTTGCAGTCTCAATCGATCCCTTGTAGATGTAGTAGTTCAGACCCTTAAGCATGTGTGTTATTTGGCTATTGTTATTCATGATCGTAGGCCGTTACAATGAATAAAGCCCTCCTGGGTCCCATATGCAGGTGTATGCATTTGTGTGTATGTGTGGTCATGTCTGTGGAGCGTTCACATTAGTCAGTGTCAGAGGAAGAGTGATGTTTGTCCTGGCACTCGGACTGGCACCGTGGAAGTGTTGGTTGGCAGCTATGACTCAGCGTTACAGCATTAGGGAAGGAAAGAACGAGAGAGAGCACTGAGAGAGGAGGAGGTTTGGGCTGAGCCTGCTGCCGAAGTGTGCCACGGGGCTTGTCTTCCTCTCCTGGCTCCTGGTGACTGATTCTGCCTGACTGCGTCTACGATTTGCTGTTAGAGCACCTACTTGCTTGGCCTTGTAACTGGTGCAAGGCTGAATGGGATGGGAAATAATGGAAAAAAAAGATTATTGAAAGAGTTAAAGATGGAGGGAAATGCATGAAGTGTGTGAAATGGCAGGAAGGCAAAAGTGGAGCCTGAGGCAGGGGAGGATTTTGGGGCTTGAGGGCAGCGGTGGTGGAGTGTTGTTTACGGTGATAGGGAAGGAGGAGCAGATATAAGTAACAGGGAGATGAAGAGAGGAGGATGGCAGAGGAGGGGAGGGTTGACCTTGGTAAAGGTCAGAGACACCTGCCTACTCCCTCAGATTGTCACCCAAGCAGCCACCGCTCTCACATCAAGCTGAAGGACGGACTGTGAGGAGGCAGTTTCCACGGCAACCGCTCTGGTTGCCATGGAGATTGTTATGTGTGAAAGATCAGTCGGCAGGAGACAGACTGAAAGGGGTCTTGTCCGAATCGTATTGTCGCCTTCACATGGCTTGTGCAACAGATTCTCTGTGAAGCCTTCCAACGCCACCTTTATCCCTTTAGAAATACAATAATGACATCAAATCTGAGAGAGCATGCTGTGCTTTTTGACTGCAGGGATAATGTATTCGCTTAATCACATTTGTGTCTGTACTGCAAGGAACTGCAGACTAGTTGTTCATGAACGTAGGGAGAAGAATATGTATAACAATGCCACAATACTGCAGCATTTAAATACATTTCAAAATGAACACACACTACATTTAGGGGCATAGACCAGTATGTTCTCAAAAAGAGGAGGCATGATTCATCATTGCTTTTCTCACACTAGTTAATGAAACCAGAGTCAGGGTGATCATTTATTCGTCTCACATTTGACCCAAAGTACGTTTTGTTGTGATGTGTAAGTAATAATTGGAATTGGATGTACAATAATAATAATATTGCTTTACTTTCTGTTTCTTTGTAAGTCAAGTCGCTCACTTCCTGTGTCTGTCTGTCCTTCCTTAGTTCAAGAGGATGTTGAACAGGGAGCTGTCCCATTTGTCAGAGATGAGTCGCTCAGGGAACCAGGTGTCAGAATACATCTCCACTACCTTTCTAGGTAAAGCACACCTGCCATTCATCTGTGATCAACCTTTACAGTCCCTTATAGTGTTGTCTCCCTCCCTCCTGGCTGACCTCTGACTCTTGCCCCCCCCCCCCCCCCCCCCCCCCCCCCCCCCCCTCCCCAGATAAGCAGAACGACGTGGAGATCCCATCCCCGACTTTAAGGGAGAGGGAGAAGCCCATGTGTCACATCAGCGGTGTGAAGAAGCTCACGCACAGTTCAAGCCTTTCAAACTCCACCATGCCTCGGTTTGGCGTGAAGACTGAACACGAGGATGCGTTAGACAGAGTAAATACATCCTCACCTTACTGTGTTGTTATTAAGAATGCACCCATCAAGGCCAATACCGACTCAAAAAGCTGAGATCAATTCAATGTTATGTTTATATACTATTTACATAAGCCTATACAATAAATGTGATTGCTTAAACCTGTAAACACAGGTTAGAATTGAGTATTCAACAAAGATGTAGAATAACTTCTGCTGATTTTAAAGATTTTAGGTATCTGGACTGAAAAAGTTGGAGTGGTGCATCCCCAGTTTTTATTTAGTTTAATATTTAGGTTTATTGCTGTCTTGACTCTTGACGCAACAGAAAACCCTAATTTGGGACAAAAAAGATCTGAACTGAACTAAATGGAAAAACAGCTGGCAAATGATTGCCTAGACAGAGTAAACCCACAGAGTAGATAACATCAACTACATAGATATCCAAAATCCTGACATGTATTTCCTGTCTATCATCTCTACATGTTCTACAGCTTAAATTCATTCGGCTATGCACACATGCAGTTCAGGACATATTTGACTAGCTTTCTTTGACCATCGGAATACCCGATTATGTAAACAGACACTGTTATCATAATGTCAGACATCACCTGTAAACATCCTGTTGACATTGGTCTTGGATTAGAGCAATATTATAGACAAATATTTACTTAGGAAGAGAAACTAATAACTCATTTGGCAAGATCCACAATATAACACAAAGAAAATGGTGCATGCTTCATGTTTCAAACAACATCATTTTAATCTAACTAAAGAATTATGGAGGAAAACCACAAGACTTAACTCTAAATGATATGTTTACATATCTTCTTCCTTTAACAACTATGTTGCCTCCTGTGATTTGGATATTTCACAAATCCATATTGTGTTTTTGATATGAAATGTGTTCAGCCGTATGAAGAACAAACAACTGAAGTATGATTGTTGTAGTGACATGTGTTAATGTTTCCTGTTATGCCTTCAGGAGCTGACTGACTTAAACATGTGGGGCCTTAATATCTTTCGTGTGGCGGAGTTCTCTAATAACAGACCCCTCAGCTGCATAATGTTTTCCATCTTCCAGGTGAGAGACGGGGAAAGAGCTTTCACTAACAATGGGTTATACAGTATGTAGCCTGACTTAACTGTGACCATGTGGCTGTAGGAAAGAGATCTGCTAAATACCTTTCGGATCCCCGTGGATACGTTTGTCACCTATGTGATGACCCTGGAGGACCACTACCATGCCAACGTGGCCTACCACAACAGCCTCCACGCTGCAGATGTCACTCAGTCTACTCATGTACTACTATCCACGCCGGCTCTAGATGTAAATACCTCGACACATCTAACTTCACACGCTCAAATACCAAGCCCTCAAAGGATAAAATAGTAAAAGGTAAAGTGTAAACAACAGTTTACAAATGATTTTGTTCTCTTATTTCTCTCTGACAGGCTGTGTTCACTGATCTAGAGATACTAGCTGCGTTATTTGCGGCTGCCATCCACGATGTGGACCATCCAGGAGTGTCCAACCAATTCCTCATAAACACAAGTGAGTCGAAATGACGCACATTTAAACATTTCAATTCAGAAAGAAAGAATAGAAAACAACAGACATGATGATGAAAATAACAAACAAAAAGCTGTTTTTGCAGAATTGATAAAGGGTTTCAGAAGTGAATACACCAGATACGTGATGTATTTCCCCAAGACTAGTCTCAATAAAGGAGGCAAGCTATCAAATATCCAATAAAATAATGACAGGTGCAATCTTTGAGTCTCTTGATTTTAAAAAGACCACAAGGCAGGTAGCTTAGAAGCACTATGTAGGAACTAGATGAGGCCACTTTGCTAGGTTAGCTATTCTGAGAAAACCTGGTATTTATTTTCTTTTTACACAGTAAAGGCTTCATTTGAATGTTGTTTCTAAACTCTTCTTTCAAGTATTATCATGTCAGTTTTATGCAAAACATTGTTTTTATTTTTTAGTTTCCCAAAAACTAAATATATTCATCCTCTAAATCAAATTATAACTAATCATTTTATGTGACAATACTGCACATACCATTAATTATTGTGTCGTGATCTGAAATAAAATAATTTGAAGTAGTGACATTTAAAGACACTCAATTAGTCTTATGTTGCTATTTTAAGTATTATTGTATTATAGTGTTTTTATAACTGTATTGAATAGTTTGTTCTAGTTTTGTGGTGTCTAATGTTTATAATACACTCCACTGAGTTAAAATGTTCTAATAGTGTTGCATTTTGTAGTGAATCCTCCTGGGTTAAAGTGAAAAAGCACACTTTTACTTGTTACGTTTTTATTACATTCATCTGTTTGGTTTGTCAATTGTGTGCTTTTTCTAGTTGTAAATTGAAGTTATTGTCTCTGAGCATACATGGCACTGTGCTTCTTCCTTAATCAACTGAGTAGTTGTACATTTTTGAACAGTGCCACCACAGTCTGATTGTGTTTTTGACTTACCGTAAGTGTTGGATGGTGCTTCCCTCAGATTCAGAGCTAGCCCTGATGTACAACGATGAGTCTGTGTTGGAGAACCATCACCTAGCTGTGGGCTTCAAGCTGCTTCATGAAGACAACTGTGACATCTTCCAGAACCTGAGCAAGAGGCAGAGACAGAGTCTGAGGAAACTTGTCATTGACATGGTGAGTGTTGTCAGCACACAGGCTTGAATTATGAAGCTCTCACTCAGCTACGCACCCCTTTATAATGTTTTCAATTGTTTTCCTAGGTTTTGGCAACGGATATGTCTAAACACATGAGTTTGCTGGCCGACCTCAAGACTATGGTGGAAACGAAGAAAGTGACAAGTTCTGGAGTATTGCTGCTTGACCATTATAATGATAGGATACAGGTGAGACCTCACCTTTCAGTTCATTTATAAGTAAGGTCAAAAAAGAAAGGTTTAAGGCACTCTTTTGGCAGAAGGTAAAACTATTATGTAATCTAGAGGATATTTCATAGTTAAATTCTAAAAACATGGACAATGTTTGTATATTTTAGGATGATTGGTCAAACTTGACAAGAAAAACCTTGTAGGCAAGGCAAGGCAAGGCAAGGCAAGGCAAGGCAAGGCAAGGCAAGTTTATTTATATAGCACTTTTCAACACAAGGCAATTCAAAGTGCTTTACAAAAAATGAAAGACATTAAGAAAATGGCATTTAAAATCAGTCATTAAAAAGAAAAGCTAATAAAATAAGTATTAAAAGAAAAAATACATGGATAAAAGTTACAGTGCAGTTTAAGATATGAATAGTTCAATTAAACATTAAAAGAAAAAGTACATGGATAAAAGTTACAGTGCAGTCTAAGATATGAATAGTTCAATTAAAAGCAGCGACAAAAAGAAAAGTCTTACTTGTGGCTTTTTAGTTGTATGACATTAACGGCCCATCCACACAGCGGCGTGCGTTGAAGCTTCAACGCTTCTGCCCATTCACTTTGAATGGGGTGACGTCACGCTTTGCCGAACTGCATTGTGGGAGCGTTGCTTCGCTTTGTTCGCGTTGCTCGCTGCAAAAGTTGAGCAATGTTCAACTTTTGAAGCTTCGACGGAAGCGTCAGCAAATCAAATGCCAGTACAGTCTAGCCAATCAAACCGCGTGCCCTTGTGTCCGGGGCGGGAGATTCATGTGATTGGTTGTTGGTCGAGTTTCAGACACGCCCACCTGCAAGCTTCAATGCACGCCGCTGTGTGGATGGGCCGTAAGAGTGCATTGGACTGTTCTTCTTGAATATTTGATGGATGAAGTAGGTGCTTCTTTATGTTGTCAATGACAACGGAGAGATCTTGTGTGGGGCAAGATTTTGCATTTGATGGACTGGTTGATGTCAACTACGCAGAAATGAGAGAATATGAGCTTTCATTTAGATGGCCGTTAATGGAAGGAAGAGAACATCCCAAGATATTCTTGTCTTTGCAAGAGTAAGCCAAGGAAAAGTCTTTCTTTGTTGTCATCTAAACGGAGGTTGGGAGTGATGGTTCAGTACTCCACTTTTATTCCTGACTGATGGAGGTCCACCAGGTATTTCTTTGGGAATCTTTTGATTCAGGTTTATGAAAGGAATCAAAGGAACATCTCTCGTCTGTAGTTCACAAATTGGTTGTTTACATTGGAGAAAGTACACGACTAAGGCACACATTTCATACAAGAGTTATGATTGGCATTAAAAAGGGAATGAAGGGGATTGGGTTAGCATCACAGGAGGTTTCTGTGCTAAAGGCTTCTGCAACTTTCTGAAGAGAGAAAAGAGAACAATTTAAGCCAGACTCCATGAAGTCATAATTGGTGGCATAGCTTTTTAAACATGATATACATACTTCCCAAAGTAGGTGATTAGATAAAACCATCAGCAGGAATAGAAAAGGACATGCATTAATGGAAATGTTTGTATATCTAACAATTTTACTGTAAATTCAGAATCTTTCAGTAACAGAATATCGTTAAGAACGTTTTTTAGGCAGGGAATTGGATTTTGGAGTTATACTAGCAAATAATAAAACATACAATCCCGCCAAAAATAGCACAACCACACTTTATGTGCTGAAATAATTACTGGAATTTGTGTTAATGACCTCCATGGTAATCTGCATTTAGGGCTTGATACTTGGTGTATATTGTGTAAAATGTTCCTCTGTGTTTATGCAGGTGCTAAGGAACATGGTGCACTGTGCTGACCTAAGCAATCCTACGAAACCCCTGGCTGTGTATCGACAATGGACGGAGAGGATCATGGAGGAGTTCTTCAGGCAGGGAGATAAGGAGAGAGAGCGAGGGATGGAGATCAGCCCCATGTGCGACAAACACACTGCTTCTGTGGAAAAGAGCCAGGTAAAGATGACCAGCCCTGAATTATACACACACGTATGAGTGCACAACTGGATAAGTGTTAATGCTGTAGGCGGGGTGATAACGACAGTGTAGACTCTAGAGCAAGGGTCTCCAACTTTTTTCACCGAGGGCCACATGCAGAAAAATATACGAAGGGCAGGGCCACTGAGGTGAGTTATATTGCCTCATAAGTTCAGTTATAAGTCAGCAAAATAAATCAAATGTGGATAAATTATGCTTGTTACTTGAATATGATTTAAGAAAAAACAGCATACATCCCAGCTCTCTATAGGGTTTCATTTATTTTGTTGGCAGCTCATTCCTTAAAACAGCAGCCTCAGATTGCTTATCATAAGAGGAAATATGAAGGGTCTATTTCACGGTTGTTATACAAATAAGTTATTGGGCTTTTTTCTTATCAAGTTAGATTTGTTAGAAAATCTTTTCAAATTTAATTGATTGAATTTATTTTAAAAGTGGGCTTATACATGGATACTGTGTAATATATATTTACATATATATTTAAGAAGTACAATACAAGACAAGCACAAGTTTCATTTGTGGGCCGTATTTCATTACACTTTCAGAATTAGCTGAGGGCCGATTCAAAATGGCCCCCGGGCCGTAGTTTGGACACCCCTGGTGTAGAGTGATCCGTCAGCTCTGATCACAGCAGTCATCCTCGTACATTTTTAATGTTGATCTGTGGTTTTCTATCATGGGAATCACACTCTTTTTTCTGAATGCAGGTGGGCTTTATTGACTACATTGTCCACCCGCTGTGGGAGACATGGGGGGACCTTGTGCACCCTGATGCCCAGGACATCCTGGACACTCTGGAGGACAACAGGGACTGGTACCAGAGCACTATCCCACAAAGCCCCTCGCCACCACCTGTGTGCCAGGATAAGGATCTAAACGTCTGCATGGACAAGTTTCAGTTTCAGCTCACCCTGGAGGACGGCACTCAGGGAGAAGAGGAGGACGAGGGGGACATGCCTACACTGAACCACGTGGCACAAGACTGCAGTCAGGGGGAGGAGGAGGAGGAGGAGGAGGAGGAAGAGGAGGAGGAGGAAGAGGAGGACAAAAAAGAGGAGGACATAATGGCAGAGGAGGAAAATGGGGACATTATAGAAGAGGAAGAGGAGGTAGCAATGGAGGAGATGGAGGAGGTGGAGGAGGAACAGGAGGAGGAGCTAAAGGCTCAGTTGCAGGTAAGATCTGAAAAGGAAAGACTTTCTGACACAAGTCCTGTAGAGGAAGAGGAAGATTCTTCTTCACAAGCCGAAGATACATGAGTTCTGCTCCCGTATCTCCCTCCTCCCGTGCACACATCATTTTGTTCATCCTTTTCAATGGCCAAACCAAGAACAAATAAGACTGCAATGACAGTACAGACCTTTAAATATATTTTTCAAAAAGGGAATAAATGTAAATCGCTTCAAGAGAAGGTAATTACACAGCAACTGTAGATTTGGAGTGGTGACAAGTCCTCCGACCGATTTCACAACGAACTTTAGACTAAGAGGAACTGAGGAGAGCATTCAAGACGGACAACTGAAGACAGCGTAGCACTCTGGGACTGTGATGCACACACACACACACACACACACACACACACACACACACACACACACACACACACACACACACACACACACACACACACACACACACACACACACACACACACACACACACACACACACACATAGTAGGAGCAAGTCATGTCAAAATATACCAATTCAATAATGTGAGTGCATACATCAGTCATGCAGTATAATTGGTGCGCAAATGTACCCCTTATTTTCTTCTGTTCACACAAACATACACAGACACACACTCTTGACCATGTGTTTGTGTGTGTGCATTTACATGAGGGACATTGATCAGTAATGAATCTCTTTGGAAAAAGCCATCTCTTAAAGGAGTATTAACTAGTGTTCAGTCAGTATTAGTAATTCATGTTCGTTAGAACCTCAACAGAAACTGTTCTCCTCTGACAAGCTACTCAGCCGAGGAACTTTTTTTTCCATTTCTGTCGGAAAGAAAAGAAAATCCACAGAGTTGGAGGAGGAGAGAGGAAGATGCTGAAGGAAAAGAAGATGCTGCGATGGAGGGGCCGCCGGCTCCAATACCCCTTTCCCTTTACGAGGAGAGTGCTACTGGTGCAAGATGGCTCTGTGCCTTTCTGAAACACCAGCTTCCTGAATGGAGCTGTCGTGAAGCAATGCATTGTGGGACAGGAGTGTCTACTTTTGTTATCATTTTTGATTGTCTCTTGTTAAAGATCTCTCTTTACTGTTCATGGTATTGTGGTGTGTATCTCACACGTACAGTTTCTGTGGTGATATGTTTTAAGTCTTCCTTTGTTGCTCTTCTGGTAATATAATAACTCAGAAGTCTAGATGCAGAGCAATCATCACCACCTCCACAACCATCAGTGGACTTTTTCCAGCTTATGGTTTTTTCTTATTAGAATGATTTTTTTACTTTCTGAGAATAAGCCATGTGATGCTTTGAAGCATAAGTTTTGCCTATTTTCTATTTAACAATTTCTAAATATGTTGAAGGGATACAGAATTATTTCATCAGCAGAACAAATTTCCACTTGCCATCTCACACCCACTTGCACTGCGTGGTTATTTCTCCTCATACACAATGATTCTCACCAAAGGAAAGGATGAGAAGCTTCAGTGGGTGAAGTGATTTGAAGGAATACGGATGAAGATGAAAATCAGGGAGGCAGAATGTTAGGAGAAAGAAGCGTTACTTGACCAAAAGCTGGTCTGGCAGTCCCTAATCATCCTTGTTATGTTTGATGCTTTTTTGCCTTAATGTCAGATGCAGGATACATACCTGCCAGTATGTAGATTTATAATATATATAATAGATATCCTAGTATATTTATATCACGTCAGTATGCTTATTTCTGTGAGTATCAGTGTGTCTATACACAGTGTATCCAGCATTGCATATAGAGGGAAAAGGAAAAACATTGCTGCGAATAATGTTGTCGCTGAGCTCGGACTAACATAAAGAATGTGCTGTTTTTTATCAGGAAGGTAAAATTACTTTCTTATAGCTTCATGAAAGCATGAGGAGGGAATAAGAATTATGAGATAAGATTTTGCGGGCGGTGAGAACGAATAGGGATGTCCTTTAATCCTTTAGTTTGAATCTGACCAGTTATCGATTTGACATGATGGAGTTGATGCGTGTATTTGTTTGTGTGGCTTTTTGTGTGGTCATGAGTAAATGTAACAGAGAGAGATGGCAGGATGCTTAAGAGGTTGTCATATGTGTCATTGGTCCCTCACCGGCATCAGCACAAGTTGTTGAATGGTGTTCAGGATTTGATCAGCTCAAATAGGTCACAGCTTGTTTAGGTGTTTGTTTTTCACAGGGTAAAAAAAACGAATAAAATAACATGAGTGTGGTTCTTTTGAAGGGTAAGAGCAAGTTCCTGCAGGTCAGTAACTGAGCTTATCTGAAGACGCCACAGCTCGGAGCTATAAGCCTGTGTGTTCGACCTGCTCTGTCGCAGGACGGAGCAGAGCTGCCGGGCCACCACACAGGCTTTCACCTTGTACAATGGGAATCCAGGATTACTACTGCAGTTACTTAAATAAAAGATTCCCATATGCATCGGCCTTTCACTTTAAAGATGTTGCTTTGTTTTTGTGGCTTCTTGTTTTGTCATAAGCTATAAAAACATCAATATTTACTTGCCATACAAACACGATACTGTAGCAATTGTTTCTTATTAAGAAATGTATTCAACTGATTGATTGCTGCCATTCTTTTAAATGATGAAAAGAAAACCATGGGAAGTGTTTTCTTTGAACAGTTTGTGTACAGTTTATTTTTATATCATTCTGGTGGATGGTCTAGAAAATGAATCATGTGTTGATGATATAGCTATAAGCATAACCAATCTTGTATATAATGTAATATTGGATTGTAAATTATACATTTATCCAAGTCATAATGATTGACAAATAACCACTTAAGGTTGTTTTGTGAACCACTAAAACACTGCAGGCCACATCCTCACCTTTTCATTCTCTAGTTATGTTTTCGCTCACTTGTGCTAACATATTTTAATCGTCCACATTTATTGTTGAAATCAAATATATTTGTACCAGCACTTTATTTCGTCAGGTTTTGAGGC
Source organism: Gymnodraco acuticeps (assembly GCF_902827175.1). NCBI lineage: Eukaryota > Metazoa > Chordata > Actinopteri > Perciformes > Bathydraconidae > Gymnodraco > Gymnodraco acuticeps. The sequence continues at coordinate 5,965,598 of NW_022990238.1, forward strand.
AGACAGTGTGTTTCAGGTAGTATTCAGTCTGTGTCTGGTGGTTTGGTCATTGGCAGTCACCCATTGATCATTTTACATTGGGCCAAATCACAAACTCGTTGTGCAGTAGTCAATGTTAACGACTTTTCTAGAGGTCTATTCAAACAAACAAGTAATTCTCCATTAATAGTCCATGTGAAATTGAACTAATTTGACTGATAAAGTCAAAGTTGAGCTGATGTAGTCACATTGGATGTGACATTTTGAAAAGGAATACATGTGTCCTTATCTACCTTGGCCATTTTAGTACTACCACCACTTCTATTTCTTAGTAACTTCGATCTTTGTTAGCCTAGATGTCCGTCCCGTGGTGGCCTAGTGGTTCCCATCTTGGGTGGCTGTTAGGTCACTTTTTCACAGAGACCCCTCTGTGAATATTTTTTTCTGGGCTTTAATTCATGTGTTTGTTCACAAGTAAGACATATTATTCAAGGGGAAAAAACAACATGAAATGATTGTAATATTTGTAAATGATCTTGCTGTAATGTGTAAAATGTGTCCAAGTTATTTTTTATTATATTATTTTTATGAAAGTTTTTCCTCTCAACAGAGCTGAGGTGTCATTTTGTGAATAAATGCATTTAATAAGCAAACATCTATATATAAAACAATATTATAGTATATCAGTATATTTTTCTTTTATTTCACTGTTCGGTACTGTAAAGTGTGTTAAAAATACAAATAAAGTAAGATTTTTATATTAAATGCAATACAATTGTCACTATTATTACAGTTTCATATGCTAGGTGGTTTGTTAGCAAATTTAGTCCGCATAAGAAACAACAGGATAGAAAAACAGATACTGAAAAAATATAACATAGTCAATCAACATCCACATAGTGCAATAATAGATGAAAAAATAGAAATATAAACCCAAAGAGTGTTCAAATAATATTTAGTCATGTAAATAAATGTTGTATGTAAAGTGATATTGTCTTGTTCCAGACTATTTGAGCTTAATCTTATTTTTAACTGTAGCATGTTTGTAGAGACTGTATTATCCTATTACTAGATATTGCAGGCAACGTCCTTTAGTTGTTGTATACATTTTACCTTTTATAGGATACAATTAAATGATAGTGCCCTCATTTGTCCACTTTATTATTATTATTACCGTACGATGCCTGAATGAAACATGGTCTAATGATAAACAGTGTAAAAAGTTATGACTACCTGCACCTGTCTGACTCTGCCATGAGAAGGCTGATTCCTCCCCAGAATCCTCTTCTTTAGGCTGCCACGGCTCTCAGCCAATCACAGGGGCTAAAGAAAGCGTCGACTAATCAGAGAGAAACAAGACACAGAGGGGCGGAGCTGTACGCATGCGCTTTGATAACACGGAACTAAGCGGTGCATTGACCGGTAATGATTAGCTATTAGCTTGTTTTAAGCAATTGTTTTAAACGTTTTCTTTGTGTCTACCAACAGTATTTACCATGTACGCTTAAGCTATTATTATGTTATTATAAATGGTTACGCACTCCTGGTATTTCTATTTATTTACGTGTTATTTTAGAGGTTGCTTTTAGTTAAATTGGCTAGTTCGCGTTACTGTGTTAGCTAACAAGAAGTCGTTGTCGAAACCAGAACAAGCGAAGATACTTGATGGATTTTAGTTGATATAACATCATCGTTCTTGTCCCGATATGTTTATTGTTTTAACATGGTGGTTCCTGTATTCATCTACACATTGTGTGTCATAGAGGCGGTTTGGGTACAGCTGAATATTCCTAAATACTGATCCATTGCGGAGATGACGTCCTGTCAGACTCAGTACCTGCTAATGCTGCTGCTGAGTGTGGGAGTCTCAGCGGTGGAAGTCCAACGACCTCGGGGTGTCCCTTTGTCAAGTAAGCATTCATAATTCATAATAACAACTAGTAATGACATACGAGTACAGTACAGCAGTGGTGAAGCGTTACTAAGTAGATTTACTCAAGTAAGATGTTGAGGTACTAGTACTTGACGTGAGTATTTCAATGTGTTGCTACTTTGTTTTTCTACTCCATTACAAATCAGAAGGAAATCATGTACTTTACTCCACTATATTTATTGTATACCTTTAGTTACTTCTACCCTGCAGCATGCAAAGTAACACAAATTGGTTACTCCTTTACCAGATTGTATTAATTGATGTCAATTTGCATAATGAGTGTTTTTACTTTTGGTACTTTAAGTATATGTGGATGCTAATAATGTTTTACTTTTACTTGATCAACATTTGCAATGCAATACTTTGACTTGTAACACTGTATTCTTACACTCTGGTAAAAATATCGAAGTACTTCTTCCACCTCTGGAGTACAGTTGTATACTTTGCACTCGGGATAGAGTTCAAAATAAGTTCCTTAGTTTTGGATCTGCCATATCTCTGACCCGTTTCTTTTGTTCAACCTCCACAGAACGGCAGTTCTACGAAGAGGGCAAACCTTTTACTTGCCTAGATGGCTCCCGCACGATTCCCTTTGACAGAGTGAATGATGACTACTGTGATTGTAAGGATGGCTCTGATGAACCAGGTGCGTATATACTGAATGCTTTTGATGCATACACTGCTATCTAGTAGGTGTGTAACATTACACAAGTCAGAGTTCCGTTCATAGCCTGGTTGAGTGGACATTTGGTACAGAGGAAAACACATCCAACACTGGACATCTTTCTATTAGTTCAACATTAAAGACACACCTTGCGAGGTGTGAAAATATTCCCCAACACGAGGGACAACTTTAATAAATGGTTTCATTATAAAAACTAAGGAACATATCAAACACTTCTGTATTACACAAACACTAAACCGGTCACAAAAGGCTATAAAACTGAAGAGTATCTCTAATGCTCTGACACTGAAAAGACATACATTTAAATATAATTGTTACTTTTATTTAGAATATTAGTAGTAATGTGAATTGTTTAGAAAAGCTGCTTGGTCTGAATCTTCTAACTTTTCAAGGTCATGACAATATGGAGCACCTGTTATACTCCAAATATTATTTTGCAGGCACTGCTGCTTGTCCCAACGGCAGCTTCCACTGCACCAACTCAGGTTTCCGACCAGGCTTCATCCCTTCCTCCCGCATCAATGACGGCATTTGTGGTATGTGTTTTAAACTGTTATGCCTACCGCTTACAGGTGTGTTGTGTGGGCTGCTTTTTTGTCTAACATCTGCGTTTCTTGTATAGACTGCTGTGACACAACAGATGAGTACAACAGCGGTGCTGCCTGTCAGAACACCTGCAGGTGGGAATGGTTTTGTCTTATAACTCTAATAACTTAAGTACACCAGCAAGAATAAGCCTGATCTGTTCAGACAGCCTATACATAATGATAATAATCAATTATATTTATACAGCGCCTTTCAAGGGACCCAAGGTCGCTGTACATGGTGGACAAACAAAACAAACAGACAATCAAAGGGCAAACAAAAAATAAAGGAAGCCGGGCGGGGGACCAAGAAAGGGCTAGGGCCCGAAGGCCAGGCTGAACAGGTGTGTTTTTAATGATGATTTGAAGATGTCCAGGAAGGCAGCATTACGGATCTCGGCAGGAAGTGCATTCCAGAGGGTGGGGGCCGCAACACTGAATGCCCTGTCACCAACAGTTCGGAGGCGAGAGCGGGGGATGGAGAGCATCCCCCGCTCTCCAGTCTGAGGACCCGGGCATATGTTCTGAAAATATGAAATGCTTTGTTTATTATTGAGTATTTTCTTTATATTTCGTGTGATTTGCAGGGAGTTGGGGCGCAAAGAGAGGGAAAGCCTGCAGAAGATGGCAGAGATCACTAAGGAAGGCTTTCTGCTTAAACAACAACTGATCCAGGAGGCAAAGAGGGGCCTAGAGGAAAAGAAGGTATGAATGACAACAGAACCGTTGGAATTTGTTAGTGTAATAATTAAGATTCGTAGCTCTGAAACATTTATTTTCTCATCGTCAAATATGTTTCATACAGGGTGCTGACACTTTCATAAAGACGGATGAAGGTGTTTACAAAAATGTTTTATATGTCTAGTTATGTCACCTATTATTTTGCTTATTATGCACAAAAACTGAGAGTAGTTGTAGGAGTGACCAAATCATCCCACTCACTTTGTATCGGCCTGATTCACACCAAGAAACTAGAAACGGCCATCTTAATCCTCCTGTAAAACACAGACAAGCACATTACGCTCATCTCATAGTAAATAAAGAGGTGCCAGGTCTTCCAGGTTGTTGGTGATGTTCTTATTCTTCTCTGTTGCCTTTGCTGCTCACAGCTGTTCTCCTTTGAATAGATGTCATGGTATAGTTTTGTAAACGGCATGGCGTTTTCAGGGATTGCGTGTGTTCTTAAATTGATTAAAGGTATCATTTTGATTGTCCTCTACAGGCCAAACAAGCAGATATTCAGATCGGTAAGAAAGATTTGGAAGCTAAGGTGGAGGCCCTGAGAACAGTGAAGGAGACTGCAGAGCAGCCAGAAAAAGAAGCCAAAGAGTGCCATCTGAAGGCCTGGGAAGGTAAATGATAATGTGAAAGCATTTCACCACTCCTGTTTGAACAGAGCATCACATAACATATGGTACAGTCTGTTTTATCACATTTTTCAGCTAGATGAAGTTACCTGGATTCCATTTGCACTAGTTATACTAAAACTTGACGCTGATGAGACTTCTGCCCTGAAGTTTATGTTATATAACAGCATGTGGAAACACTGTATACAATATGTGTGTATGATTAGAATCAATCATAATAAAGAAATGATATTTTTTGTTTCAGAACAAAAGGCTGTTATTCAAATGGAGAAGGACAAGGCTAAAATGGCTGAGGTGTTGTCTGAACTGGATGATGATGCAGATGGCTCGTGAGTATCAGCACCCTCAATGACTATTAGCAGCCATCATGGGAGAAGCCTGTGTTGTCAGGCTCACCAGGTTGAATGCAATAATGAAAAGGAGAAATGCAGCATTTGTAAATCTGGAGTGTGATTTCTTTTAAGTTCACTTTTGTTTTGTGACTTGTATAATTGGAATCCAAATTGCTGCTAGAGAGACTACATTTATTTAAACCAAAAAAGGCCAGGAAATAGATTATCACTCTTTAAAAACAAATGTATACTCATATCTTTCTTTTTTTAATTTACAATTCTTTATTTAGAAGACAGTTGAGAACATTTCACCAGTTCCAATGAAGTAGACTTGCAGTTACAGGGAGTATTGAACATTTGCAATAAGGGAACAGTATACATTGAAGCCCTCCCCTTCTCATTGTCCTCTTTTTCTTCTGATGTGGTATACTCATATCTTTCATATGTACCTTTTGTATGATCGTTAGTGTGGTAGTTAGAATGATTTGTGCTTGCTATAACTCAATAATGACGTGTCTTTGTTTGTGTCAGTGTCTCCGTGGCTGAGCTTCTGTCCCACTCTGAGCTCGACCCAGATTCAGACGGATCCTTCACAGAAGCAGAGGCGCAGGTGATTATTCGTGTGTTCCTATAAAAACCCTGATGGTAAAGTCAGGGTTCATAAGGTCATTAAAAACCTGGAAAAGTCATGGAAATTCAAAATGCTAATTCCAGGCCCTGGAAAAGTTATGGAAAACAATATTCCTCCCAAAGTTTTGGAAAAGTCATGAAAATCTAACTAAAGTTGCATCAAATATAATTTATATTTGATCTAATCGGAAATAGTAATACTATAATGATAATAAATACTGTTTTACAACATGTTTCATATGCAGACCTTATTTTCCTGTTACATAAACCATTTTCAGTGGTACCGCTGAGAAAGAGTCATTTTCTTTGGTCATGGAAAATGAGGTGAAGGTCGTGGAGAAGTCATTGGTGAAAAAGTGTATGAACCCTGTAAAGTCTAGAAACACATTTGACGGAGCTGAATCTAAATGTGAGTATTGTCTTTGGGTTTAGGGACTGTTAGGAGGAGTTGACAAAGTGGACTCTGTAGCCTTTGAGTCTGTTTGGAATAACATCAAAGACAAATACACATCCGAGGTAAGCCCCTGCACATTCTTCTTTAGTAAGCTCAACGTGCGGAAGCCTCGGCCTCCTTTTGAAAATGTGTATCTTTCCTGGCAGCAGGCCAACACGGAAACCCCAGCAGAGGTGGAGACTCCGGGGGAGGAGGTAAGAGAGCCCCCCTCCGACAACGACTCCGAGCAGTACCCTGAAGAAGACATCCCAGAAGAAGAGGAGGAAGATGATGATGAAGAGGACGAAGAAGAAGACCAAGATGACGGAGACTATAAGGTAAGCGCACCCGATTTCTCCATCAAACTTATGCTGCATGACTCAAGTTTTCCTTTAGTGAGTCACTCTTCTGTGTGTTCGATCAGCAGAGCCCTCCTCCGACGCAGACCCCAGATAAGAAGGAAGACGATGACGAGGGGACGATGCCACCCTTCGACCAGGAAACGCAGAACCTCATTGATGGTAAGAGTTTGTAGGAAAGTGAGTGAGTCAGCCGTCCACAGCTGTGAGTGTGAGTCACGCTGTGAGATCATAAAACACCGATGTGACTGCATATCAATTAGGGCTGGGGGATAAGGGGAGACACATTATATATTATAATGCTTTTGTGGAACAATACTGTACAGCTGACCAAAATCTTAAAACAAGATTTGTCACCATCATCAGCAATGTGGATATAATGACTGAATTGGTAAAGACACATTTCTAAACCACAACATATACCGACACCAATAACCTTGAGAGCCGTTAAAACCATAAAAATACAATTATGCTTTATAGTCAATATTCAAAACTATCCAGACTGTCCAGTCTCGTGTCACGTTATCTATATCATATCGATATCTTGTCCAGCCCTAATACCTATTAATTGGAATTCAAATGTACACACATAAGTTGTTGATCGAAAGCTCAATGTGATTTATTGAAGAGACGTTTCTTTTATATACAGCAGGGCACTTTTTGCTCAGACTCAGTATGTGGGTGTGTAAGCCGTTGTGTGTATGAGCTTGGACTAGGGGTGTAACGGTATCCGTATTCGTCCCGTACCGTCACGGTTCGGACGTCACGGTTCGGCACACGCAGTCACATGGCGAATACGCCTTTTTTTACGAGTGGGAAAAAAGTCTGTCATTCAGGGCAGTATCCATTACACTATTTATAATCCAGGGGGCGGTATTGCGCCTAAAAGCTGTTTGCCAGCCGCCCTTAAACAACAAATGAAGAACAAGAAGAAACGCAACAACAAAATACAAGGGCCCTTTCTCATTTCTCTAACTCCCCTCCTCGACTCCTATCCTCGATACTTAGTCCCGCCCGCAGGAGATGCGAGCCGAGGAGGGGAACCGAGGAGAGAGGAGGGGAAGCAGCAGGCGGTTAGAGAAATGAGAACTCCTCTCCTCTGAGCGGTCATTTTAAAGAGACATCCATTAATGATGACAGGAGGCACAGCAGCCCTCTGTCTGATGGACAGATGTGTTCATGACCACTTATATATTTACTTTGATTCATTCACAGTGAGGTATAATGAGACAATAACAGGCTACAGATGCGGACACACACACACACACACACACACATATATATTTATATAAATATATACAATTTCAGAATCAAACAGAGCACTCTCATAATAACGTAACACTATCAGAGACTGGATATATCCCCCCCCCCTCTCTGGTCGCTACAATGAGGAAAATAAATTACGGGCCAAAAGTTTTATTTACAAGTATAAAAGTAAGCAGAGGACACCAAACCAACTGAGATCTGTCTGTCCGCTGCATATACGCACACACTGTACCACACACACACATACAGTTCCTTAAACAGGCTGCAGCCGTTGTGTATTTTATTATGTGAAGCACTAAATGGTTTTAGAAAAATATCGACTCTTTGTTTGTAGATATCTACTAAACTAAAGCAAAGAGAGTAATGTAGGCCTGTTATACTGAGTGATATATATTATACACACTGCTCTGCTTTCTGCAAGGACCTCACAGCTGTTCTCACTGTAAACGTCGTGTCGCGATTAAAGCAGTTAATAAAATAATATCCAGGGGATGCATGCAGAGCTGTCATTGGCTGAGATAAGTCCGGCCGTGCGTCACATCTCTGTTGCCGGAAATGCATCCACGAAGGAGCCGTGGAGGATGCATCGGTGTCTCCTCGGTTAGAGCTCCTCCAGAGAGCCTCCTCGACGCTCGATGCTCGGTCCTCGAAGTGCATTTAGAGAAATGAGATGTCCTTCAACATGGCGCGCTGAAATTCATTTCCGGGTCACTACCGGAGGACCGAGGAGTCGAGGAGGGGGATTTGATGAAATGAGAAAGGGCCAAGAAGAAGAAAAGTCAGTATGGCGATTTCAGATAACACACAGGAGCTAGAACCCACCTGCTTCTTTTAAATCAGCTGTGTGGGAACGTTTCGGGTTCCCTGTGGACTACAATAACGATGAAGTGTGCGAGTGGTGGATCGGACGAGGACGGTGTGTTGGCGTTGTTGGACAGCGGTGCGGTATGCTAATGGCAACACACGCCAAACATGCTAAATCAGAAGGCATCAGCCAGATTTGCCAATCACCGGAGCCCTGCAAAAGACAACAGCAGTTCAACAGCTGATCCCCGCTGTTTTAAGAAGCCAATAGACATGAGAGCAGAGGGACCAAAATAAATAACGGAAGCTTTTGGCATATGTTGTTCAACGGCTTTGCGCTCTTGAAACACTTTCTTATTATTTATGATGTAATATTTTCAAGACATTCTTTTTAGTTTTACAGCTTATTGAACCTTTTAGTTTTTACATCAGCCATTATAAATGTGTGTGGTTTATTTTTAAGTTAATTATTCAAAATGTCAGAGTTCCTTATTTTTAAACTGAATTGCACTACTGTTCAAAAACAAATAACAACAAACCTGGAATTATGCATTTGGGACTTTCTTTTGATTTTTCTTGTTGTACCGAACCCGTACCAAACCGTGACCCCCAAACCGAGGTACGAACCGAACCGTGACTTCTGTGAACCGTTACACCCCTAGCTTGGACTGAATTGACTTTCTTTGCATTCTGTGCTTTTGATTCCCAGCTGCTCAGAAAGCCAGGGATGCATTTGATGAAGCCGAGAGAGCTCTGCGAGAAGTCGATGATCAGGTCAAGTAAGTGCTCTGAATATGAAGCAGCTTCTTTGCCAACAATGCAATCAGCGTTGGTTACTAAAGCTGCACTTTGAGCAGCTTCAATAGATCATTGTGTTGCGCAGTCAGTGTGGTGTTAGTGGAAGAAATAAAGGATTCCATTTTAAACTTTTTATGTTTGTTTATTTTCTACTCTTTTTATTTTCACATGATGTGCAATGCCTTGTTTTAACATGCATGCATCTAATCGTGTCTGCTTTGTCTCTGCAGGAACCTAGAGAAGGAAATCTCCTTTGACTTTGGACCCAATGCGGAGTTTGCATACCTCTATAGCCAGTGTTATGAGTTGTCTACTAGCGAGTATGTACACTCTCTGACTTAGGAAAACAAGTATTGTACTCATTAATCATTATTTAGGTTCCTACTACTGAAGACTTATGATTGAATATTTGTTTCCAGGTACATCTACAGGCTCTGTCCATTCAACAGAATGTCCCAGAAACCCAAGTTTGGTGGATCGGAAACTAACCTGGGGTAAGGGAATATCCATGGTGTTTCTTTTTCGGTCTTTCTTTATACACTCTTCACTTGCAACATATCTTTTGTTTTCTGTAGATCATGGGGGCATTGGGCCGGTCCCGAGGATAACATCTACTCTTTGATGAAGTATGAACATGGGACAGGGTGCTGGCAGGGCCCGAACAGGTCCACCACGGTGAGGCTCAGGCAGATCTAGTTCAACATTTCATTTCCCACCCCATTAATATTTCTCATTGCACAAGGCACAAAATAAATCATCTTTTGTCTTTTTAGATTAAGTTAACGTGCGGAAAGGAGACAGTGGTGACATCTGTCTCGGAGCCCAGCCGCTGCGAGTACCTGATGGAGTTCATCAGCCCTGCTATCTGCCAGGAGCCCCCCAGCCTGGATGCAGCGCTTCATGGGCATGAAGAGCTCTAGATCCACCTGATCTGTGAGTAACTCATTTCCTGTGTTGGCAAACCGTATTTTGTCTCCATATTCTACCCAGTAGGATATTTATCTCGTGCCCTATTTTGTTAAGATTTTGAGGGACAGGTTTTTGAAACCCAAAAAATACTGCACCTAAAGTAAGCAACTGTTCATAGTTTCTAAATGGTGCTTACTCAAACAAACTAAATATGAGTGCAGTGAAACCGGCATCATGAAGGATTAGCGTTTCAACATTCTGTTGTGAAGAAAATGCAGTTTCAGCTTCCCTTTAGAAGAAGAGCAAGGCAGCAACAACAGCGAGGTAAAGGCAACTTCCTTGAGTTTATTGTAGTTGTTAGGATGAAAGAGGAACTCAACTCTTAACTCAACCAGAGACTTGTGACAGCTTAGTGTATACTTTTTCATTTAAGCTTTCGTAAAAATGCTGTAAACTGTGATATCAGTGTTACTGTTGCTAGATGCAATGGAAACTAATATCATGTTATGCTGAGCAGAGTGAATAGATATCAGCTGTAGCTTCCTGTTGAAATAAACAAAAGGCTACTGTACTTTATGGAACACTTAGATGTATCGGGTGTTTTAAACGCCTTAGCTGTTTCTAACTTCCTGTTTATTATTGGATTGTAGACAGGATTTTGAGCTAAGCTGGGCTTTACTTTACTGATAGTGCTGATATCTTTAGGTCTGCTAAAGGAAGCGTGGAGCCGAGAGAGTCTGGGACAACAGAATTGATGTTTCATGGACCTAAATCAATTTAAACAGTAATACCCACATTGAAGTGCTGACTGCAAGATAACACAGGAAGTGCATACATCCGTGGAGTGAATGCTTAGTCCTCAGAAAACCAACCGCCGGGGATCAATTTCACCTAAATTGCCCGTTCCTTTTAACAACTAGGAAGTCATGACTTAACAACATGCCACTGAAATGAATGTGTATGCGCTCACTCTTGCAGGTTGTTCTTGGGGGACCACAGTCACTGCAGCAACACGAAGTTGTTGTGAGAGGCACCATCATGGCATTGAAAAACAATTCAGAATAAACAACGGAAATTCCAATGAACAGTTATCTCCTACACATCCACTTTCCTCTGCTTCCTGTTGTGTTTTCTCTGATTTGTGACAAATGTATTCATTCCATTGTTTTCAAATAAAGCTCATTTTATCTCAACTCAAATTTGTGTTCATTTTTAGCTCCAGTGTAAACTCCATTTTCATACAGGCTTAAAATCAATACTGCTGTTTTCCATTTATGAAACCTAGCGGGAGATAACACTATGGGGAAGAGCTTAGTACAAAACCTATAAATACAACATGTAAGATCAGCAATATACTGTTCTTACAAACTTATACCATTTATTCAACTTCTTATTATTTAATTCATATAAAATATACACCTTGTAAAAGACCTATTGCATAACTAATTATAGAGTCTAATGAAACAACCTGGCATGGGCAGAAGTGTTCAGTGATAACATTCAACAATCTCAGTCAATAAAAACGGGATCACTCAATATTTGTAACTTTTATTTTATTTTTTTCTGGCATGTAAAGTACAAATAATTAAACAATTCCATGAAAAAGTCTTCAAGCGTCTTCAGCTGAAATCCCAGTAATAAATATCCTAGACTAAACTGAAAGGTTTATTTTTTTTTTCTTTGTTAAATTTTGACATTGTTCATTTGGTCATGTTTGGAAGTATGAGATTTTGAACTGTTTTGATCATTTTCACCTTTTGATTTGTTCTACCATTCCAGGAAAATGTAAGAAAAACATCACTAAGTTACTGCGTCCCCTCTTCTAAATAAATAGACACAAAATACAGTTGGTTGAGAAACAGAAGGACCACTCACCCCTTTACTCCCCTAGAGACACCCAAGAAAACCTTCCTGCAGCTTTTCTGAGCTCTGTAATATTGTTGCCGAAGGTCTTTGCTGGGTTTTTTAAACGCATCTCGGGACTAAAGAACATCTTAGTTTCAATTCAGATGATCTCAGTATTACAATGCTGTTACAGAAACAAACCCTTAATATCTTTTTTTTATCAACCCATCAGCATAAACAGGAAAGCATCTTGTGAGCTATCAAACCTAAGACATCCCTTTTTGTTCCTGGCTAGTTTTTGGACCATCAAATGTTCCAAAACCTCGCTACAGGGACTGTCCCATGTCTCAGGGGTTCATAGAGTGGTTGAAAAAACAAGACTGTGATTAGATTAAATAATTAAAAGATTTTCATTTAACAAGACAAACAGAACACAGGCAGTAAAGGCATAACATCTAGCACACAGCATGTATGTTTATACACTTCAATTAGTTAAATATAGCAGTGCATTCTTTGACTATGGAGAACGTTTCCAAATCGTACTTCTAAAGCTGTTTTTCTATTTGTCCCCCTTTTTAAGAAACGTAATGGTGTAACCACAATTTTGGCAAACTTAAAATCTTTTAAACTTGCAAATATAATGAAATAAACCATAAATATACACAAAACATACTTTATACGAGGCAATAATAATAATAATAATCATAATAAATAGTTTTTAAGTTAACAATAAGTTAAAACTACAAGCTTAAAGTCGCCCAAATAATACAAGTTTGTTGGCGCTATTTTGAATTTTTTCTGTTTAAATTATTTTATGTTGCAACAAAAGCTACCACAGACTTTTACAAACACAATTGAACACAGTTTGATTGAAATAAAAAAATCTAACTAAGTCTAAACTCTGCATACACTGTAAAACTGCAACTAATTAAATAATGAAGAAAAATAACAAACTGTACCCAATCAATGCAACCAAACATAATCTTTGACCCATGTGTGTTCTATATGGCAACATCAACAACACAAATACGCTAATTCAACAAGTGAGTCTTGATATGTAAATGAAATCAATAGGTTACAGGAAAGAAATGATATTTGAAATTGACATGGGCTAAAAACTGATGATATATTAGACAGTATTCCTTTCAAGGTCATTGAATTGCTCTATTGAGTCAGCCAAATATGCAGTTTCTTTGAGCTTTCATGGTCAGAGCACAAATTAGGGGCTAAGGAAGTGATTATGGAAATGTACAGATCAGACCTCTCATTGCTTGTTTTATTTTCTTAATGAGTCCGTTCATTTTAATGTTTTTGTCTGAACTTTTACTATTCCGCAAACCTTTTCAGTGTGACGTTTAATTTCTTTTTTTAAAAATATATATCATTTGATCTCAGTCAATATAAAAACAAAGCACATTGCACTTACTGTTCCATAGGAAAGTTTTTTTTGTCTTTTTAAATGAATATTGTTGTTGCTCAAGCAGTGTAGTACTGTTTCCTGCCATGGTCCTTGGCTCTCTACTGTACATCAGGTGTAGGTCTTGGTATCGACTGTATGAAAGGTCGTTTGGGGCTGTGGGTTTGGTTTGTGGGTTGACTGTACTACATCGGACATGACTGGGTAAACAACTCCAGCTGCAGTTCAACGTGGCCTGTTATCTAGGTTTTTTCTAACGTCTATCACTGATCTGACCAAGTGCTCAGTCCTATATTTCTTCCAATTTGCTCGACCCAAAATGGCTAGATTAGCCATTTTTGTGGTCATCTCCGGAAACGTCAGCGACAATCATTTAGAGTATTTCGGGGGGGAAACAGATCGAAAGATGCCAGAGTAAGTGGTGCAAAGTTAACGGTTTTAAAGGATTCAATTAGTCACAAAACAAAGCAGATGATATAAAGTTTGGGGGGGGAAACATTATAAGAATGCATCAAATTTGTACTTTGTCTGATTCATCGTAATTTATATTTTGATATGTTTTTTTCTATCATTCGGTGTGTGCATACAATTTGTGCAAATGGGATTGCTTGCAACTGTTTCATTTTAGCATTTGGTTTAGTGGTTATAGGATTTACTAATGCAAACTGATATGTGCAACTTAGATATTTAAAAGTAATGATAACGGAAATTGTAGAGGGTCCTTATTCAATAAATAACATAGATTTGTACAGCAATTACTCAGGGAATAATATAGTTAGTCTTAATTTATCCTTCTTGGTACTGACTTGCAAAGCAATTCTTTGGCAAAAATCAAATCTATCTAATCATAACGAGCCATGCTCAGTGTTCATATGAATCTGTATCACTGTTTGAATCTGCATTTTACCTTTTTCATTTGCAAGCAGCTATTCGTTTGTTCAGCTGAGCGATGAGCCGGTCTCACTGCAGCTTTGTCTGGGATTCTCAAGTCAAAGAACTTCACTTCACTGCACCATGGTGGAAGCAACACTGTACACAACTTCAGGACAAGAGATGAGAGTGTGTATAAGCACTAAGAAGTATAGATGTGTCTGTCAGGTTACATACTCAAGTGTTGAATTTAGCTTTTTTACATCTAATTTACTTTTGTTAGTTAATTTCAATTGTTGTGATATGCTTGAACGGTTAAGTTTGTATGAGATACGATGCTCCTTCGCCCCTTCCCTAAATCCCCACCCATACACCGCATGCTTATTCCCCCTTGCTCTGCAAAGATCAGAGGGTTTAAAATAAAGCCATGCGATGTCCCAATTTTTCCAAGCTTAAGAATCTGTAAAAATTCAGCACAAGGTCTTGTTCCTTTGTATGTATAAAAATAGATTTATCTCTAATGTAATCCTTTCAAAGAGATCGTCCTCTTTGGCTAACACAGCGTCATTTAGAAAAGCAAAAGCAAAAATGTCTTGAATATAGTTGACCTTATTTAATCTATTATCATGTGCAGATGTCTTGATATTGAAAGACATTAGCTCTCCCCACGGTAAATCGTAAGTCTGGTCTGTAACAGACGTTTCATCTAGACAGGTTGGCCTTAATGTTTCATCAAGGGTGCCATAAATAATTTTCATGCAATTGGGTTGGGGATATTTTGAGTAATGCTATTTTTGTGAAAGTGTCAAATAGATCTAAAGCAGATAAATAAATACCTTTCTGTTGTAAACAGATGTATTATTATGACACTTATTTGCAGGCTTGATGTTGTACAGTCATCTTTTAAGAGGGCAGGAGTACAATGTTTCTTGGAAGCTTTTAAGAGAATTTAGCGGTTTTAAATAAAACTGAGGAGCATTTGGCAAAGCTAGAGGAACTATTAATCTTTTTCCTCCAAGGATCAGTGATCATTTGAACATTGCCATATATTATCGCTCACACACGAGACTCTAAGTCAGTTTTAAATATTCAGTCACTTGGAACTGCAGTCCTACTAATCTGCTCTATGCATGTTGGTTCTGTAGATGTGCTCAACTGAATGGTAACAATTTGACCTAATTTATCCTGGGAGCTTCTATCTGTGCACTAGACTGAAGAATAATACCGGTGCTCTTGAGTTTTTGCTCATGTACGTTATATCTCTGCAGAGCAGCATAGACCATTGTTCAGTCAATGGGGTGTATTGTTTGACATTTTCTTCTGAGTTACTTGTAGCTGCTTCTTGGGTCTTAATCCCATTCAAACCATCAAATTCCTGCCTCCATTTATAGTTATTAATCTAAATCCTAGAAGTCCTGTCTTGCTGTAACTTTCATAATCAAAGCAAGAGCATTATAATTTGGATGTCTTGTATGCTTTGTTCTCTTGACGAAAGATGGCCTTTGTGTTAAAGGGATATCGCACCAAATCATGGCTGACAATTCCATCCAGAGTAAAAAGGCCTGTCGTTAATGTGCTGAGAAATACATTTCTTTGCAAAAAGTGAAAAAACACCGGTATTTTCCTCTGACGTGGCTGTGTTATGGTGAGCCGGTTTTCCCCTTGTACTCGTCGCACTCTCGCCCATTAGAGATTTACTAATGAACACTGTCACCATGGGAGCACTGCCACTCTGCTCTAAGTTCACAGACAGTCTGCTTGTGTTGAACCCATCCTAAGGATAGATTAGAATACAGGAACGTTTGCTATGTTTGACTTAATATATCTTCTAGTTATTGAACTGTGTTTCAGTGATACAGAAGTGTACTCTTAATGTTGTTTGGTGTGAGACTGTGAGGGAAAGAGGCATTCTGATGGCTTTCGGACTACTCTTTTCTGTGACCAGTTTTCATTGGTTAGCCTAAATCTTATTGGGTCTGAGCTAATCAGATATGGTAGAGGAACTGCTTTTACGCTAGGCACCACCTAATGCAGGTCAGGAAACAGTAGTCAACGTTTCTAGAAAATGCTTACATACTCGGCTATTATAACCACCTTAAATATTGAATATATAGTTATATTTTTAATAGACGTATATAAGAGAACACTGTTTTTTAATTTCATTTTCTTTGATCTAAAAAAATCGCTGATTCAAAATGCCCAAGTGTAAAAAAAGTGACTACATCCTCTCCAGCAAGATAATAGGAGAGATGGTGGGGTAAGAGTTTGGGTAAATTGCACATATTTGTTCATTTTAAATTTTTGATCGTTTTGTTCATCAGTTGTCATTATTTGCCTGAATTCAATCAAAGCACTCAGTACACATTCTCTGTCACATTCGTTAGACTGTCTCCTAAATAGATAGCTCTTGCTCCTACCCAACAAACCAGCTACGTACCCCTTCTAATTCAATCCAGGCAAATATAGGGAAGGACTAGCATGTTGTGTAAAGAGAAAATAAAAACTCCACTAGTGTGTTTGTTTGATACTCTGAATTGTGTATGCTTGCGCGTATGGATATGTTTGGTTATGTCTGTGCGTGTATGCCTGTATCTGCATGTCTGTGTTTGTGATAATATATTATGGATTTGTGTGTGAATGTGTCAGAGAGAGACTCAGTCCAGGCCCATGTAGAGTGATGTCGCAGGGAGCTCAGGGGGCTCCCTGCAGGTCGAAGGAGCTTGGTGCCCGCAGCCTCTCTCTCAGGCCTTGTGCTGCTTGCTGGTCTTGAAGGAAACCTGCAGCACGCGGTCGCCAAGGCGGTAGCCATTAAGGCTAGCGATAGCCATGGCAGCTTCATCGTAGTTGGTCATGGTGACGAAGCCAAAGCCCTTACATTTGTTGGTGGTGAAGTCACGGATGACCTTGACATTGGTGACTGCGCCGAATGGCCCAAAGAGCTGCCACAGGACGCTCTCGTCCGCCTCTGGGGACAGGTTGTACACAAAGATGCACCAGCCGGCTCCAGTTGGACCGGTAAGGTTGACGCCCGCAAGGCTGGTCATGCTGTCAATGGTGATGGGGGAGAATCTGGGGAAGAGAGTAGGAGAGCTACCATGGGTGTCATTCTGAAGTTCTACACAGAATCCAGTTCTCTATACTGTCTCTTATGGGCTTGTTTCTGTGAGAAGTGATAAAGATTGGAGTCGGGAGACTCTATCTCCATCCCCTCTGCTGTACAGTAAGTAGATAAATATGTGTGGGCACCGCAGTGGCTCCAAACTACCTGCTTTTATACAGAATTATACTGTGTGCCCTGAGACACTGACACCCACACACTGTGAATATTTTTCTCATTTTTCTCTGCTGACCAAAGCCTCTGGAATAATTAAACATGATTCACAATGTTCAACAGAAACCACAGTATTGAATAAAACACAGAAACCTAGAGAGGGATGAAAAGCAAATTCGAATCAAATCAAATCATACACAAACTGGAGCAAACAGAGGAGACGCAAACGGAATCTGGTATGTCCATGCTGGTGAAAAAAAGGGACATTAAAGCAACTGAAACTGACAATGTTAGTTCAGAAATAAATACATATAAATTATTTCTATTAATTGAAATGAAAAGAACGAAAAGGTTAAACAAAGTCATGCCAGAATACCCTGCTGTTAGAAGCTTGCATCATTGCATTACTGATAGTATTTTGTTGTCTAGGCTGCTTCTGTAACATGGTTTATATGGGCAGTGGGTATTAAGAATTGTGGCCATTTGATCTGATTTCGAGATGAAGTCAGCAGGTGGTATTCCAGGCACTTTGTTTGAGGTTTTAATTTGGCATGGATGCTTTTGAAAATACACCTTTGGCATTTACCTCTTGACTCCGTAGCTGGCGTTTAGTAAATTGTCGAGTCTGCAACGCAAGAGGGAAAATGAAGGGGATGCAAAAGTTAGTTATGAGATCTACAAGGAAGGGGGGCTTTCAGTCAACATGTTGTTTCTTCAGCGGCCTCCAGAGGGCATCCTCCACTGCATCGCAGTCCCAAACCATCCAACCACAAACTGATGGCGTCTAAAAAAACTCCTGTGAGTATGTCTCAGCTGGTATTTATTGTTTGTCGAGTTCGGTTGGTTAAACTCCAAAATAGATCCCCCTTTAACAAAATCTGTATCCTAGGCCATTTCACATCTACTGATAAAAAGTAATTAGCCATAATGAATAAGTTAGCATGCCCTGATCTACAATTGTTTATGAGGTTATATAAACATATTTACTTCTGAAAGCCTTTGAACCTTTATTCAAAAATATCAATGTATAGATGTGGCCGACATCTGACAATTTCACTCTATATTATGCCCATTATGTTGTAAAGACAAACTTTAAAGGTTCAGAGTCATTCTTCCTAAACCAGTATTTATTTAGCTTTGTTGTTTTGTTTTTTAAATTGTATTTGGAAAAGTCTGGTCTCTTACATTGGTTTTGAGCTGTTATTTGGATCTGGTCCCT
Organism: Gymnodraco acuticeps; assembly: GCF_902827175.1. Classification (NCBI taxonomy): domain Eukaryota; kingdom Metazoa; phylum Chordata; class Actinopteri; order Perciformes; family Bathydraconidae; genus Gymnodraco; species Gymnodraco acuticeps. The sequence continues at coordinate 5,984,299 of NW_022990238.1, forward strand.
TTCCAAGTGAAGGGATCATGCTGCAGTTTCAAAGAAAGTCAGAGAGAAAGAGTGAGAAGGAGGGACAATGCAATATTGCCAATTCCTTCTGTACTGTAAAGCAATAATATTGCTTCAAGGAACAATTTGTTAGTATAGACAGAAACGGTTGTTTTGAATTTGAATTTCTTTTGAATACACATTTTCCCACTTGCTGTTTGTGGGGCGTGCGACTTCATCTGATATGCCTTAGCACTCTTAGGTGGTGTGAGTCTGCCGGAGGTTCAGTACCTGAAACGCTGAGTCTGGTGGTGCAGCGGACCTGTGTAGCGGCGGGCAGCAGTCTGGTACAGCTGAGTCAGTAAGGCCTGGCCTGTCTTCTGGCTGGGGTTGTTGGCAAACTTGACAGTGATGGGCTCCGCGGCCCCCAAAGGCTTCTGTCCGTTCAGACCTTTGATGGCCTCCTCTGCCTCATTGCGCTTATCAAACCGGATGAAGCCCACTCCTCGTGATATGCCTGCTCCGATTTAGAATAAGAAAAAAATGTTACTACCTTGGCATCCATGACGGTTTCTGCCTAACAGTCTTTCTTACAGACATGGAATGGCTTTTTCGTGGGACATGATGTAAGGCCTTACCTGTGACTTGGTCCACTAGGATACGGGATGTGATGATGCGACCGTATTGGGAGAACAGCTGCTCCATGTCCTTCTGGTTCATGGTTTTGGGGAGTCCACTCACGTAAAGGTTGGCATCACGGATGGAAGCCGAGCTTGGCCGGGCATATGATACCTTTAACACCAACAAAAAAAAACATTTGATTACATTTATGTACCCCAAAATCACAAAGTTTCAGATGGCTTAAATTAGGGAAACATATTGAAAAAAAACAGATGTCATTGGAGTGTCAACAAATATTCTCCTTTTTTCCTCTTTCTCTTAAATATCTGTTGACCCACACTCATACTGATCATCAGCTAACACGCCTAAGTGTAAGCTTTGTTTTGCACTGAAAAGCATCAGTTAGTTGATGTATTTTGCCTGAAATCACTGGTGGCTTAATTAGTGCACAGCCATTTTTGGTGTGTCTGTGCTTATATCCCTTATGGTTCTCTGTTGGTCTACTTTCGTACTGCAGATAAATATTGAATTGATTGTTTTAAAAAGGGCACAAAAACATTCTTGTTTTTGTGTTTATGGGAGCATGCGAACACATGTGTGACAGATAATCCAGTTCAGTGTATTGTTGGAAGTGCTGTGATTGTGTGTGATGGAGAGACAGAGTGAGTGTTGTGTGAGATAGGCTGAGCTGTCCTGCCTCTTTCCTTTGTCTCTATCCTCTGGGGGAGAAATGCTCCACTGGCAAACAGCACACAATGTAAGGGCATCACAAGACTTGCAAGATCCTCGAAAACTTGAAAACACTGACACACACACACACACACACACACACACACACACACACACACACACACACACACACACATACACACACACACACACACACACACACACACACACACACACACACACACACACACACATTTCTTATATGCATATGTATTGGTGTGACAAATATACATATTAGCGAATTGTACTATTTTAAGACAGCTGTAATCTGATTTGCTTAGGCACAAAGAAAGCTTTGAATTTGAATTAAAAGGACTTGTATATTATCTTTCAGATGAATACAGGTGTTCTGATTTTATCCGTCACTACTGAACACCAGTGTCTATTGTGTACACAGACGGACTGTGTGAGCAGGAGGGTTGTGTGGTGCAGTGATTAGGGTGTTCTGGGTGAGTCAGGGGGGAGTCGCTGTGTTCCGGGACCAGAGGCTGCCCTATAATTAACCCTCTCCCTGTCGCTCCCACAGTACAGATGGTGCCTGAAGCCCATATGGCCTCTAATCCTGTCATTGGCATTCTGCTCTCCGAGCTACCCCCTACCCTTTCACTGCTGCCCCCCCCCCTCCCTCACAGCGCCGCCCCTCTTTATTTAAGCATTCTGTAAAATCCGATAAAACTATGCTTTTGAGCAGAGGAGTTATTTTTTAACACTGGAGAATAAGGAAATACAAATGTAATTTAAAGATCAAGTGATGTATGTATAGATACATTGAATGATTATTGAATGTCATAACATAAGATTAACATCAACACCTTTTCTACATGGTTGTTCCAGAGTCAGAAATAATTTTATTTGTGCACAATATTTTGCACGCAGGATATTTCATAATTATGAAATGATGAAACCCAAATCCAGCTCTTGACTTCCTCATTAAAGCTAGTTTTTTCAGTCAGCCGTTCATCAGAATTAAAGTCCCTCTTCATGGACAGCTGTTGGAAGATCACCTGCTCTGCTTTCTCAGAGATTTGATTTCTCAATCCTGCAGTTCTGTCTGAATCTTTGATCTACTTAGGGGGATGGAAGGAAGTGGTGTCTTTATAATATGCCCCCTCTTTCCCTCATCTGATTTTGGGACAAAGAAGGCCCCTAATTAGCCTGGATAAGAGGCAGATGGGGTAACCAGGACTGACCCTAGTGCACCACAGCCTGCCTTCCTAATTACATTTCCATCACAATAACCTCTGCATGCTGTCGGCCTCTTGCTTTCTGACCTCCACACTCTCCTGCTCTTTTCACCCTTTCTCTACTTCCTTTGTTCTGGCGACCGCTCCCTTCTGCCTCCTCCTCCCCATTTTCCTCCCCTCCCTCTGTCACGTCTGTCGCCACCTCTCTTAGCAACCCCACCCCGCCCCCCTCACACCCTTGACACAATCTCGACTTCCTTTCTTTTTGTCTTGCGCGGTTTGAAGAATGCTTAAGAAAAAAAATGCGATTATTGTAGAAAGCTCACCTTGATTGTTTTAGTCTGCAGCTTGAGACCATTCAGTGTGTTGATGGCCTTATCTGCATCGTTTGGATCCACATAGTTTACGAAACCATATCCCAAACTCTGACCTGGAGACAAAGAAAGACCCCCTGAAATGTCAGTGATTTTAAGAGCCAGTCGTAAAGTTATTTTTTTCCGGATGTGGACAAAGAGTAGTACCTGTTATCTTGTCTCTGACCAGCTTGCAGGACTCGATCTCTCCAATGCTGCCAAACAAACTTTTGAACTCTTCCTGGGTCATGTTCTGAGGCAGATAGTTGACGATCAGGTTGGTTTTGCTGTCGTCTGTGGAGCCATTGGTGCTAATGACTGGACCGTTTGGCAGACTGGTTCCGCTTGGACCGTTGGACACCTGGGTTTCCATGGTGCTGATTATCTGCTGAGGAAGAGGGTGGGGTTAGATTCATAATTCACAAAGAGACAGAAAAGGAGTGTTTTTTCACATAAACTATACACACAAGACACGCGCACAGACTGTCCACTCTGTCACTGTCAGAGGGAAAGGTCAGAAATCAGCATTGCTAAAATGGAGATGGATACACGGTTTGATTCATTATCTCCCCTCCCCCACTTTTACCCCATCTTCCCCTTCTCTCGCTCCCTGCCTCTGGTCCTGCAGATGTCACAGTCCCTTTTTCCTTACTTCTCCCCTCCCCCTATCTCTTCCAGGGTCAAACACCATTACATCATTACACAGGGATGGATAATAGTGATGGTGGTGTGTGAGGCTGGGGGAGTTTGACGGTGCCAGTGGTTTACGAGATGACGGACAAAAGGAGGGTTGTGTTAAAGAGATTTACAGGAAATAAGGAATATCACGGTTTGGTAGAAAAATAAGGTTGAATTACACTTGTGTTCCCAAGATCTTGTTCAGATGTCTTTGTGGTCAGATGACTTATTTTTGTAAGTAGAGTAAAGGCGTTGGTTAGTGCACAGTATAGTGTTTGTGTTGCTCTGGAGTACACCGTGTTGCTTAATTTGATCCACAGCGGCTCCTCAAGCAACATCTGTGTTGCCAAAAACAAAACTTCCTGCTCCACTTTCCCTTTCCTCTCAACACCCACTTCTCTGTGTCTTGATCATTATCTCTGGTGTAAATCTACATGGAAAATCACTGCAAACTCTGTATTTTAAACTAAGGACAGATCATTTCAAGGTGTTTGTCGTCTTGTTCCTAAGTGTGATGCTAATGTTTTAACGCTGCAGTGATTTGATTTGAAGATTTGAAGAAATAACTAAATGTTCAGACTTATTATCAAAAATATGTATACATCCTATTTTCTTGTGCACATTAAATGAAAGGACAAGTCTTTTTTTTCATTTGCATCTGTGTTATTTTCATGTTCAAACATCATTTGATTAAATATTGAATTCATTGCACATGTCATCGTAAATAAGCATGTTTATATTTAGGTTATCGTTGTTGGCTCATGCAAATAAAATTGGCCTCTTTAACATTACTGTGTGTGCATTTGAAGTACATTTTACAGTTGACTGTATCAAAATGCCTGTATCCTTTTTTATTTTTTAAATAAAAGTGTGGGGTGTCTGGATATACAATTGAAATGCATAAACAGTTTGGTAGTATTCCCATTATATAAATTGTTCTGTCAGATTCTTGGTTTGATCCATTGGAGCTTGGAGATTTATGTATGTCAATAAAGTTTAATAAATCTCCTCTGACTGCAAGTAAAAAAGGGATTTCATTTTTATCTATTATCATTAATTATATTTGAAGGTTTTCCTTTATTGGATTTTTTTTGATTACTTCCCGAGATAACTAACAATAAGCTTTTACTTTTATAAGTATTTCTCTTTTTATGTTAACCGCAGAATGATCACAATTAATAATTTTCTGTCAGGTTGTTAATTGAATTCCCAGCTCACCATCTCTTGTGAATCCACCACTGTTTTGTGAGTACAGGATTTGTTTACTGTGTTACCATCACATTGCTAAAATAATTCATTTGTTTCAGATCTATATGTCTATATGTCTCTCTTTTTTCCAGCGTCTGTGGATGGGGTTTGTCTAACCTGGATTTTCTCCTCGTCTCTGTAACCTGCTCTTGCTTTGAGCCTCACCTCGACTCTGGTTGCCCAGGTAACAGCCCCTCAAAGACTGCATTGTTTCTAATGGCTGAATGGCTTTCTTACTTTCAGTGTGTTTGTCTCTGTGCTTGTTAGGAGCAGATATGCAGGTCAGACATGTCTTCCTCTGTGTCTAATAGTATATGGCTTTGTGGAAGCAGGGAATATCAGTAAGTCAAATAGATAATGACAAGGGGAGAAGGAGCACGGTGAGAGAGTAAAGACAGCCTAAACATAAAACTCTTCAGACATATCTACACACAAAGGCATTGCAACGTAGATAGCAATCTGTCACAAGATTTTCATGCACCGCTTAAATGCCTGCCGACTATCTTTTTTCATTAGGAATTATGAAACATTTAACATGTAAAAAAGGTTGAATCGAGGTGTTGTTTTTGTGCGATGTGATACATCTGACTAACAGGAATATGAGCAACTGAAAATGGCCTAGATATGACAAAAAGCATTTTATAGGGAGAAAAAAAACATATTAGGGCAAATTTGACTCGCCAGCTGAAATAACCCTCAACATGGCAGAACACACATCCCCAGTGAACAGTGTGACGTTATATAACTCACAGACCCACAGAGTACACGCTGAGAGTGGCTGACACAAGCAACAACTAAGATTACGATTCACATACAGGAATAGAGAGAAACAGCTTTCTTTTAAACAAACAAAAAAATATAGAAAATCTGAGTTTTTTTAATATTTAGGCCATTGTATTTATAAAAAATAACTAATAGTCTAGCGTTTGGTTTGCAGTAAACAATTTACAATGACAGTGACACAACAAATCATTGGGAAGCTGCAGCCTACAATTGCATTAATAATACGCCCAGTTTAGATGTACTCCCGCTTCAGACTCCAGACATTTTCGACCAGTGAAGACAATGAAAATGTCCACCCAGGAGCAGCTTGTAACCGACATTCCAGTGTGGAATATATATGGTTTAGGATCTTTGTTGCTTCTCTCTCTCAAAAAATGTCTTGTTTACTTACTAAAATGGACAGAAAACTGCAATAAAAATATATTGTTTTTAGAAATCATCTTTCAAAATTCCTAAAAGATTCCATGTTGTTATGGTAGCACTTGTGTCCCACACTGCTTTTTTTCTATTTTGGGGTTCTGTGAGATCTCCCTTAATATTTAATGTACTGCATCAGCATCGCCCACACATGGTCCCAGACTCGCACGCAAACAAGAGCCCTGCCTCCTCTGCCAAACACATGAACCCAGACTTGCACGCAAACAAGAGCTCTGCCTCCACTGCCAAGCACACGTACCACCTACACTGTACACTAGCATTACATGACTAAATGTAAATGCAGCCACTGTTCTCTGTCTTCTGATATAAACCACTTTCCTCAATTCATTTCTGCTCCAAATGCAGCACAGCACTGGAGGCTATAATGCATTGAAGAGTAATCGTCTCCCAGTTATAACATGAGATATGCCACATTATATTTTACAATACACGTAGAATCACATTTTAAAAGTGATATTAAGACAGAAAATGACATTGTCACCATCAAGATTTTGTTTTGGCACACAGAAAAGAGAAAGGGCGTGCTACATTTTAGGCTTATTGTAGGTTTAAATTCATGTGATGTATTCATGTGAAAAAAGTACGACAATTATCTAAACAAAGTGAATCATGAATCCAAATAAACACTGAAGGAATCCACCTAGATATTTCTAACCAACAATGCTGATAATGATTTCTCCTTCCTTTTCTCTAGTCCACTTTATGATGCATTATATAAAGATTTTTTGTCTGGAAGGCATGATTTAAAACTAAAAGCTAGACTGAAGTGTAAATGAGCCCTCTAAATAACACAGATTAGAGGATTATCTCAAACAAAGGGCATTAGCCATACTCTGCAGCTTAAGGGATCATGGTGGCAGCTGTAAAACAACAGGACGACAGGAGTCACAGCCCATGTCAGCCATGCACTGAGGCTCCATCCCATTCTCCGCTCTGCAGACTAAGAAGAAAAGATTTCTAAAATATTTCAGCTCTCTCAGTATGTGCTGCTTTGATAAGATTGGAGCAGACAACGTCAAAGGCTCAAGGAGACAAATGTGTCCTGCAAGTGCTTGTAGCATGCGGGGTGCTATCCAGCGTGCTGAAAAAGGGAGTGGCTTTCGGACGGTGTGCTGTGAGGCCAAAGAGGCCCGAGAATCAAGCAAAGACCATCGAGTCGTTTTATTTCGTTAACTTTGAAAACGTTTTCATTCGAGAAATTAAGGAATAAATTACTTTTGCGGATATTTAAATATGGCAGATGCAAAACATAATCCCTCGATTCCTCTTGTTTTTGTATTTAGCCCCCCTTTTTTTAAAGGGCAAGACTTGTAAGCTCTGCAGGCATTCATGAAGCGGAGCGCCTTTTTGCTGAATAAACGTATTGAAACGACCAAACAAAAGAGCCACCCGTTCCTCCTCTTCTGCCTCGCAGAGGCTATGGCAGCACTATGAATATTAATGTAAACAGTGGCGCTTTGTGTCGTGGCCAGGGGCTGCAGGACTCTCCGGGAACAATGACTGTTACAGTTGCCAGCCACAAGTCAAAAACGCCAGGATAGTTCAATAAAAAATGCTAAATTACAAGATATTTATTTGCTGATTTGATCGTTTTTATTGATAAAATTAATAGCCTTTTTTCAGTATTTTTTAAATCGAGATAACTGCCTTTACTCTAGAGGGAATGGACACTATTATACATAATGTCAGAGAAATCACAAGTTGTTCGATTAATTTAAACCTTTTTGTGGTCATAATATAGAAAATGTATGATCAACATTTGTTACCTAAGAACAAAACAGACTATTTTGCCGTCTCAGAGATAGATGGTTACATTCACTTCTTTCTTCCCTAGGCTTTGTATTTATTGCTGATAATTACATGAAGTCGTTGGCAACAGGAGTCAATTAACCGCTTACATAACATAATTACATTTAACGTCTCCTATAAGTTAGACAGGGCCATGTCTTCACTGTAAAAAAGAATACTCATTGAAGCCGTTTTATTGTTTTATATTGTATACAGAATATAAATGTCCTCTAACCTTTCAAATCATCAGCCATTACATATAATTCAATTTTTTTTAATGCAACATCAAGTAACATTTAGACTGCTTTACAGTGATGGCCTCGGCTGCCCTTGTCCTTGAATTGTGTAAGTACCTTGGATAGGTTATCTGACTCAACGCTTTTATTTGCTTGGCACTGCGGTACAGGCATGGAGGACTGCGGACATGTGGAGGGGAGCTACAGCTACCGTCGATTCTGTCTAGGCCTGCAGGGATTGTCCCTTGCAGGTAATGCACAACAAAGAGAACAAATAAAACTGGGATTGAAAATGTGTCAAGTGGACAGTCAGAGGCTCACAGATGATGAGTGTCGTCCACCCCCATTTTGCATATCTTTCCAAGGAATATTCAGACCATTTCAAATTCAGTGATGTGAGACTTTAAAGTTGTTTATGGGTCCAACTCCATCTCTCACATCCTGTTCCTACTATGTGTTAAATAATTAATCTTGTGTACTATTAGTCATAGACTGAACACCCTGACATTCTACCGTGTGTGGATATACTTCCAATTAATTCAATATTATAAAAAACTATTCGACTCAATAAATTGAGGGATTTTACATTTTACACTTCATGGGTTTTTAACACCTGCTTGTGATTTTAAGGTTGGACCGAGGCTACATCTTTTTTTCCTGGCTTTTACAATTTAAATGCAAATGTGTCTTAATTACTCTGCTTGAATAAACAAATTGTGTTGTCAACCAGCATGTCAAGAGGTAAATCGGAGTGGGCCTTTTGCGGCTTCAAGGCCCTCGTTTGGTGCTTAAATCCAGCAGAGACACGCCCAATCCGGCCGTCGGCTCAGAGCAAAGCTAATTTATCACCGCTCACATCCCTTTCATCCGACACGCGCAACGCAAGCATGGCCATCTTGTACGTTTGCGATACTTGGAAGAAATGTGCTTAAAATGGAGATGTCAGTGTGCGTCCTTACTGTCACGGCCTCAGAGGTTTCCAGCCCATTTACTCGGTCGCATCGCAACGAGAACCCTGAGGAATTCGGACTTTGTCTGATTCAATGCAAACCAATGGATGCGTAATCTCCCTCCTCCCCCTCCCCCTCCCGGAGTGACTCGACCCTTTTTTCCTGTGCCTTGCTGGATGGGCCCTCAGCCTCCGAGGCATCATGTTTTGTCTCAGAAAGCCGTATCCAACATCCTTGTGCTGCACCAGCAAATAAAGCAAATCCTCCCCCACTGAACCCAGTGCCTCGTCGCCTCTCTCCATCACCATCACAGTAATCTTGCGGAATTCCTAAACCTCTATAGCCTACTCGGGAAACATTTTTGCAAATATCATCAAAGCTTCGACATTTAAGCACTCGTATCGGCTGTGATACATAAACGCAAAAAGCTGTGCTATCTAAAATGGCAGGATAACGACTTTATCCATCGCCCATGATGACTGCAGGCTGGAACGCAGCCGGCATGGCGCATCACTCAGTGTGAGATTTCTAATTGCCACTATCGATCGTTAATCTTATCATAAGAATACGGCATTGCATAGGCTAAAGGACAAACACGTATTACGCTAATCTCAAAGATCCTCTATGCTTTGGCATGTGGGCATAGCCATGAAGCTCCGCTAAAAAGACATTTGTTTCCACAAGGAATATATCAATAGGCTAATAAGAAATACATCTGTGTATAGCTACATCTCACCACATTGCATTGCAGTTCAAAACACATCCAACATAAACACACAACGTAAGCATGCTGCCACAACAACTCTTTCACAAATATAAGAGAAGAGTAATACGTACAGTAACCATTCTTGACGTACAATGAAAGAATTCTAGGTCCTTCCTTCCACTGGTCTTGAAGCTGGATGCTGAGTCTTAATGTGTTATTTGGCCTTTTTTTGTATTATATGGCCCTTCTGCCAGGAGTCCAAATGAAAAGAAAAAAAAGAAAAAAGGAAAAAAAGACAATCTTTGCCAGGGAATCTCAGCCCACTGAGATTGTAGGTGTCCTCTATAGGATGAAAATGAGGAGAAAGGGGTTTTCTACTGGATGATGATGAGGGAGAGTGTTCTCTCCGAGTGGCGTGGGCGATGGTTCAGAAAAAAGAGAAGCAGTGATCCTCAGCAGGGTGTGTCCAGGGGAGGGTGTTCTGGTTCTGCTGTTTTTATGTGTATTTCCCTGCTCCTCTTGCACTCTCCTTCTGTGCCTCTGCTGCAATGTTCTTCTTTTATGCGTCCTCCTGGCTGGCAGAGCGCGCTGCTGATTGGCTAATTGTGCAGGGAGGGTACTACATGGCAGCCATTGCAATGCGCTCCTCTCCCATTATCCCCTTCAGGAGAGATCACCAAGAGCCCCCCCTCCCCTCCCTCTTCCATCCCTGCCCTTCCATCTCTCCACTCCCTTTTTCTCGCTGCCCTTCCTTTCTTCCTGCCCCCCTCTTCACACACACACACACACACACACACACACACACACACACACACACACACACACACACACACACACACACACACACACACACACACACACACACACACACACATACATACACACACACATGCAGAGCGCAGTGAATGGGGCTCCACCTGCACTTTGAAAACAGATGGGTGCAGCAGAAGATAGCAGACTTGTCTTTCTCATTCCCCACACTTTACACTCACTTCTCCCACAGCACAGCCCCTTCCTTTCTCTCTAATTCTCCATTTACGTTTCTGTCTGAAACCATAGCAAACAACTTCACTCCTTTGGTCTTTGTCTTTGCAAATAAAAGCTATTTTGAGTGTAGATTGGCAGACTTTCTGAGTACACATTCTCGACTGACATTCACAGAATTGTAGCAATAGGAGTAAAGACGCAAAATATGCAATAATTGGATGGGAATTGTGGCTACAAACAAAGCATTTCATCCATGATGTGACTAATGGGTGGATGATTTCTGGACCTCTCATATGCAAGGCAGATGGCTAGCTATAGGGTCAGGTGCAGACATGAGAATAACAAATTAGATACCCCCTGAATTCATTAATGTCTATTCAGTGAAAAGTTTAAAAAGGTGCAGTTGTAGTTCTGACCAGGCTGCGCTGAATGATCTCTTTTCTTTACTTTTTCAACAGAACTGTAGCCAGCAGTGATTTTTGTCTTATTTTATGACATCCCAATATCCCCTTCCTGAAGAGTTCTGGACCCTCTCGGCCCACCTCCTACTGCTCCCTCCTGTGTGGTGAGTGCTCACTGAGACATGCTGTTTGGGCTCATCTATAATGCATCCCCCTGCCCCGGGACATCATGTGTGACAAATGACCTATTTCTGTGCAGACCCCCATAGGGCCTTGACCTGGGGGGGTGGGTGTGCGTGCGAGTGTGCGTAAATCAGTGTATGTTTGTTTATTTGTGTATGGGTCTATGGTTGCTGTTCATGAGAGGATGTAAAGGCTTTGTATGAAATGCGTGTGTTTTCAATGTAAGTGGACACGCGGTGCTGATGTGAGTCCTCCTACAACAACAATCAGTTCCTCTGCTCGCCTCTCCCTACCTGACCTTGAGGAGTCCTTTGACGTCTCTTGCTATAACGACGGATGGTGCGAGGGAGGAAACGGTTTGCATTATTGACACCGACTACTTGCCTTTGATGGATATGTGGAGGAAGTCTAGACTCTATACTCAGATGGAGATATAGAACAGGACATGCAAGAAACTAACTTCCTTTTACTGTAGGTTTCTTAATGTTTCCCCCATCTTCAATCACTCTTGTGTACCCCTCTTTCTTTCTGTCATTGTCCAGCAGCTCTCTTCCAGTCACATTCTGAACATGGGTCCTGTCTGTTATTTTACATAATTGCCTTACATAAGTAGCAAGCTCTGTTCAAAGCTTGGATGATATTAGTGGAGATGAATATTGCATGAGGAAAGCACTCGTTAAGCGTTAATAAGAGGATAGAGATGGAGCCCCACTGTCAGTCTATCTTAACCCCGCCCCCACCGTTCTGTCAAGCAGTGACTCAACTCAGCCTCGATGCGTTGGAGCCTTTGAGTCAGTTTGTTGAAGAGGGAGGAAGATTGTGTGTGTGTGTGTGTGTGTGGTGTGTGTGTGTGTGTGTGTGTGTGTGTGTGTGTGTGTGTGTGTGTGTGTGTGGGTGTGTGTTGTGTGTGTGTGTGTGTGTGTGTGTGTGTCAACGCATGTGTGTGTTTTTCTGCCGCTGTGTATGAACGTCTGAGAGGAGACGGCGAGATTTGGTCATTAGGTGCTTGTGTTTTTTGCCTCTTTGTTTGCTGAATAAAAGCAGCTCTTATTACACAAAGGCACCCAGGTTCGTCAACTGACTGCAGCCCCACTTACAGTTCACACTTAATGTGAATAAATGGGCTTAATTGTGGCCCCTCATTAGAGCCCCGGTTAGCAGCTCGGCAGCTGAATCCTCCCTGTGGGTAAGAGGGCATTTAAAGCGCCTATTGTACATAACTGAATCAAAGGATCAAGCATTGCTTTTGCTAAAAAACCTTTTTGTTATTCTACTGATTATTTTCTTGTTGTTGAGGGTTCCTCCGCTAGTGGTGATTAGGAGTCTTGTTGCAGTGGTCCTTTTCTCTTGGCATATCATGGAATGCTACTTGGTGCCAAAGGGATGAACTCTAAGCATTTACAAAATTAGTCCACTGGTTTTGACGTTAATCAGCCCAAGCAGAACATACTAAACACTGCTAAATATGCAGTTATCATGGATATATAGTAGGAACAGAAACAAAGCTATAGCAGGAACAGAAACAAAGCTATAGTAGGAACAGAAACAAAGCTATAGTAGGAACAGAAACAAAGCTATAGTAGGAACAGAAACAAAGCTATAGTAGGAACAGAAACAAAGCTATAACAGGAACAGAAACAAAGCTATAGTAGGAACAGAAACAAAGCTATAGTAGGAACAGAAACAAAGCTATAGTAGGAACAGAAACAAAGCTATAGTAGGAACAGAAACAAAGCTATAGTAGGAACATAAACAAAGCTATAGTAGGAACAGAAACAAAGCTATAGTGGGAACCGAAACAAAGCTATAGTGGGAACAGAAACAAAGCTATAGTAGGAACAGAAACAAAGCTATAGTAGGAACAGAAACAAAGCTATAGTAGGAACAGAAACAAAGCTATAGCAGGAACAGAAACAAAGCTATAGTAGGAACAGAAACAAAGCTATAGTAGGAACAGAAACAAAGCTATAGTAGGAACAGAAACAAAGCTATAGTAGGAACAGAAACAAAGCTATAGTAGGAACAGAAACAAAGCTATAGTAGGAACAGAAACAAAGCTATAGTAGGAACATAAACAAAGCTATAGTGGGAATAGAAACAAAGCTATAGTAGGAACAGAAACAAAGCTATTGTGGGAACAGAAACAAAGCTATAGTAGGAAGGGAAACAAAGCTATAGTAGGAACAGAAACAAAGCTATAGTAGGAACAGAAACAAAGCTATAGTGGGAACAGAAACAAAGCAGGAACAGAAACAAAGCAGGAACAGAAACAAAACTATAGTGGGAACAGAAACAAAGCTATAGCAGGAACGGAAACAAAGCTATAGTAGGAACAGAAACAAAGCTATAGTGGGAACAGAAACAAAGCTATAGTAGGAACAGAAACAAAGCAGGAACAGAAACAAAACTATAGCAGGAACAGAAACAAAGCTATAGCAGGAACAGAAACAAAGCTATAGTAGGAACGGAAACAAAGCTATAGTAGGAACAGAAACAAAGCTATAGCAGGAACAGAAACAAAGCTATAGCAGGAACAGAAACAAAGCTATAGTAGGAACGGAAACAAAGCTATAGTAGGAACAGAAACAAAACTATAGCAGGAACAGAAACAAAGCTATAGTAGGAACAGAAACAAAACTATAGCAGGAACAGAAACAAAGCTATAGGAGGAACAGAAACAAAGCTATAGTAGGAACGGAAACAAAGCTATAGTAGGAACAGAAACAAAGCTATAGTAGGAACAGAAACAAAGCTATAGTGGGAACAGAAACAAAGCTATAGTAGGAACAGAAACAAAGCAGGAACAGAAACAAAACTATAGCAGGAACAGAAACAAAGCTATAGCAGGAACAGAAACAAAGCTATAGTAGGAACGGAAACAAAGCTATAGTAGGAACGGAAACAAAGCTATAGTAGGAACAGAAACAAAGCTATAGTAGGAACGGAAACAAAGCTATAGTAGGAACAGAAACAAAGCAGGAACAGAAACAAAACTATAGCAGGAACAGAAACAAAGCTATAGTAGGAACGGAAACAAAGCTATAGTAGGAACAGAAACAAAGCTATAGTAGGAACAGAAACAAAGCTATAGTAGGAACAGAAACAAAGCTATAGTAGGAACAGAAACAAAGCAGGAACAGAAACAAAACTATAGCAGGAACAGAAACAAAGCTATAGCAGGAACAGAAACAAAGCTATAGTAGGAACGGAAACAAAGCTATAGTAGGAACAGAAACAAAGCAGGAACAGAAACAAAACTATAGCAGGAACAGAAACAAAGCTATAGTAGGAACGGAAACAAAGCTATAGTAGGAACAGAAACAAAGCTATAGTAGGAACAGAAACAAAGCTATAGTAGGAACAGAAACAAAGCTATAGTAGGAACAGAAACAAAGCAGGAACAGAAACAAAACTATAGCAGGAACAGAAACAAAGCTATAGCAGGAACAGAAACAAAGCTATAGTAGGAATGGAAACAAAGCTATAGTAGGAACAGAAACAAAGCTATAGTAGGAACAGAAACAAAGCAGGAACAGAAACAAAACTATAGCAGTAACAGAAACAAAGCTATAGTAGGAACGGAAACAAAGCTATAGTAGGAACGGAAACAAAGCTATAGTAGGAACGGAAACAAAGCTATAGTAGGAACGGAAACAAAGCTATAGTAGGAACGGAAACAAAGCTATAGTAGGAACGGAAACAAAGCTATAGTAGGAACGGAAACAAAGCTATAGTAGGAACGGAAACAAAGCTATAGTAGGAACGGAAACAAAGCTATAGTAGGAACAGAAACAAAGCTATAGTGGGAACAGAAACAAAGCTATAGTGGGAACAGAAACAAAGCTATAGTAGGAACAGAAACAAAGCAGGAACAGAAACAAAACTATAGCAGGAACAGAAACAAAGCTATAGCAGGAACAGAAACAAAGCTATAGCAGGAACGGAAACAAAGCTATAGTAGGAACGGAAACAAAGCTATAGTAGGAACGGAAACAAAGCTATAGTAGGAACAGAAACAAAGCTATAGTAGGAACAGAAACAAAGCTATAGTAGGAACAGAAACAAAGCTATAGTAGGAACAGAAACAAAGCTATAGTAGGAACAGAAACAAAGCTATAGTAGGAACAGAAACAAAGCTATAATAGGAACAGAAACAAAGCTATAGTAGGAACAGAAACAAAGCTATAGTAGGAACAGAAACAAAGCTATAGTAGGAACAACAAAAACGCATATTTTACATAGCATCTTCAATTAGCAGTGGTAATACTGTTTTATCTTTTCACTTATACAAGGACATCAACTATATGGCAGTATGTGAATTACAAATGTACTTTGTGTTGAATGTCTGCATGGTGAATATATTATGATCATTTGTAAATAGCAAAAACCCTTTATGTCTAAATTCCTTAGCCTTTTCTGTTTCTCCACTTATTCGTGTGATATTACGTTAAAAGGGTGCCTGTTGCCATTGCCCTGCGGTAAGGTAGTGTGTGAGTTAGAAGGAGAGAGAGTGACACTATGACAGTGTGTGTGGGGGATGGGCAGGATGATTCAGCCTCAGGTCTGGTTAACTCGGTGGTCTCTGCTCTCCACCAGGCCTGGCTCGTGGCGTTTCAGGGCTCAGTGGCAGCAGCAGGGAAGCAGCCATTGCTTTCAGGAAGAGATCCAATATTAAATTAGCCTCTTTAAAAAAAAAAGAAGACATTTGTTGATTATGGCAACTGGCCTAATTCAACCCTTTATGTATTATTTGGCAATTTTCTTGTGGTCTCCCTCATGGGTTCACTCTTACACTTTCTCTTTCTCTCTCCTCCCTTCCTCTATATCTTTCTCTCCCTCTGTCTGTCTGGATGTGTTGTCTCTGGGCTATTATTAGAGTAGACAGGCTGGTGGGAGGAAGTCTCTGAAGTAGACTCTCTTGTCATCTTTTTATTTATGGAATATATTCTGCTTTCCATGTGTCTCCTTTTAATTCACAATTGACAAATCTATCCTTTGTTTGTTTGTGTTCACTCCAGTGCGAGACGCGTTTCACCTTTTCAGGAAATGCTCCACATTCTTATTATCTGACTGAAGAATGAGTTGAGGTGCCGGTATATACGAATACAATATCTGTGCCACCTTTGTCGAGTGTGTCTTTATGGTTGGGTGAAGAAGGACTAACCTCCTTTACAGGGACCATGTTTTACTGAAAACCTATTTAAATATAAAGCCATGGTTAATAATCTTTCATTTTGTCCTGTCTGAGCTGGTATCCAGGGAGAAACCTTAAATACACAAAGCTTTTAGACATTCTCTTTGTTTGTTTTTTCCTGCTCCTTTTCCTACTGCTGCTTTGATTCTATCTGACATGAACAAAACACACAAGTGACAAGACACAAAACGAAAGCAGAGATATAAGTATGCCTGCCTGTTAAGCAGAGCTGTAAATGGCCTGACTTTTAATGAACGATGAATAATATACAACACATTTCCTGCCTTAACCTAAATGTACTCTTTGAGCTTTCATGTAAAATGTCTTCCGTTTTTATTCAACAAAGAATTAGATGAATATTAGATCGATAGCTTGGTCTGTATAAATGGAAAATGATCATGTTTCCTAGAGAAACTCACTGGTTTAGCCATTGCACTCTGTTTTCAACCCTCCATCTTCCTCCTCTCCTCTTTCAATCTCTTGCTCTCACTCCCTGTAGGCCATCTCTCTCCCCATCATAACCCTCCCTGGTTCAGTAATAGGACACTTGAAATCAATAGCACATTAGTCCGGCCGGAAACTCTTGTGGAATTAAATATGAATGACTGAGATTGCAGCTACCTGCTGCTCAGAGAGACATGATGGCTCTTGGGGATATGGGTTTTAGTTTTTTGTTCCTTCCTCCAGCAAACAGTCAGTCCATGTTGTGCTGTTCTTACAGCTTACTGGATCACTGGGCTACCTCGTTCTGTCGGAGATCAGTGTGAAGCATTGTGGAGGTATTGTCTGGGTTGTCATTTTTTCCTCAGCGCTGAGCTGTGACCAGTCCGATTGCATGATTTGATAGAGCAAATGGGATCGTGGACGTCACAAAGCCGCGACAACTCAGCAGGCAAGACGAATCAGCGGGCCACACCCATCCTGCAAACACAGCAGCAGCAACATTTAAATATGAAAGAGCTCTCTGGTTATTAACAGATTGCATCTCACTTTGTTTTTTCTTCAGTATTTCCCCCAAATAAAATATGTGTGGGCTGTTTCATTAAGCTTTAGGGTTCGCTGCTCTGCACATTCATTTGACAACTTTTCACATGCAAATTTCATTACTTGGTAGTCTTCCATTTTCATTAACTGGTTTGCTGTGTAAAGTGGAATCATTTTCTTTAACATGCTGTTAAAAGGCTTAAAAGCATAATTTGCGAGGTGGTTGGAGAGTGCTATGTGGTGGGAGGAAGGTAATGTGAGACAAAAAGCCAGTGCGTATGCTTCTGGTAATTGGTAGAGGCTTGGGCACCGGTAAGCGAATACACATAGATGATATAGAAGTAGATGTATTTGTGAGCTATATTTCATCCCATCAGAGATGAAACGGTTTGTGACAGATGGAGTGATATTGTTCTCCTGTTCGGCCCATGAGTGGGGCCCCTCCTGCTTTCCCTCTCTGACAGATGTAGGGGGAGGACCACAGAGCACTCGTCTTTCTTTCAATTGATTTGGGTGCTTGAACCCTTAGGGACTGGAGGATGGTGGTGGGATGGGGGTAGTGGTAATGGTGATGGGGGTTTAGTCATTTCCTGCAGCACAGAACCTGTAAAAAGTATAAAGCAAGTGGTGTAAAGAATCCATAAACATACTATATGCGTATATCTGCATACATTGAAAGATGAAGCATACAGTAATAGCAGCGTGCTCCGTGCACTGCACTGCACTCAGAGGAGCTGGAACATTTCCATAAATCTTGGTTAGTGAGTGATGGCATAGCAGGCATCCAAGCATGTAATAGGGAGAGGAGAGAGTGTGCTGTGCATATTTGTAGCTAAACCTTACTGTAAGTGTTGCTGTACACGATACTATTGATTCTTCACAGTTTGTCAGCTAATAAGCATAGAAATGCAACATATCTTTCTTAAGTCTGTATCTGATTAGCACAATATATTGTTTTGTGGATGAAGAAGGGGGGGGGGGGGGAATACCAAGAGGTATGGGTTTGAATCTTGTGTAGTAATTAAGCAGATTTAAACTAAGTGATTCAGCAATGATTACCTTTAGCCCCTAGCCCCCCACCCTGACTGTAGGACGACATTATGAGACGTAACAGCTGTCCTGTAGCAGATGTGTCCTGTTGCTAACCCTCTGTCCCTGGAGGGGAAAGGTCAATTCAGGGGTGGAGGTCGAAGCACAGATTCTCTTGAAGACGCAACGTGTTGATGATTTGAGAGATATAAACAAATGAGCATCTGCCTGCCCCTTGTATCAGACACCACCACAGGACGGAGAGAATTAGCATTATTGATCACAATATTAACTTTGGTGTAATTCCTCCATCCTGTTTTAGGAGCAGCTGGAGTAGGAGGATATAGAATGACTTAAAAAACGTATGATTTTAAATGAAAATCATACGTTTTAGGAAACCATGAGTGGTTTTTCTAAACAGCTAATGCATGTGTATTCTTTTTTTTTCTTTTTTTTATGTAATTGTGTTTACTTTTTATCTAAAAGATAAAAATGTGTGTTGGTGCTTTCTATTTAGGAGATAATGTTGTTAAAGTTTTTACTGCTGGCAGAGTGATGTCCTGGAAACAGACCCCAGCAAAGAGTGGTTAATGATTTTAATAGGACTCCCTGGTGGGGCGGGATGGAGAGGGGCGGTGCCCTGGCCACGGGCGCGTGGCGGCGGAGCAGGTGGATGACGGGCAGCTGAGTAGTGGGGTCCAGGGGGAGGGGTGCCTCAATTTTGGAGGACTCTTGGGGTTGAGAGAAACCCTGAAAAAAGGCAACCCCATCTGGAACTGAGGTGGGGGCTCTGGTGTGAAAGAGATCTAGTGGGTGGTGTCTGACACTCTCTCTTTTGTTCTTCGGTAACACAGCAGTGATGGTGGTGGTGGTGGTGGAGGGGGGGGGGGGCTCTCGCTGCCATGGGGGCTGGGCACTCAAACAATAGTGCCGATCTAGGAATTGAAAGCCTTCGATGAACAGAAAGGCAAGGAAGCAGGCAGGGAAGGTGCAGACCGAAGGATAAAGCATGCATGGGTTCAGCCCCCTTAGGTGGGCTTCCAACTGTACAAGGACATTTCAATGTCAAACGATCACACAACACTGTGTATGTACACTGTGTACTTAAGTGTTCATAGCAAATAATTCGAAACATATTTATTCAGTTTAGTGAAATTGAAAATGTCTGAAAAGTAAATGCATATCAATTTCCTGGAGAACAATAATATCGTGTTTTTAATTTTACAAAAATAAATCTGCTGAACATTTGAGAAGAATATAAAGTAAAACAAATAAAGAAATGGTATCATTGTTATAAATGTCTGTAAAAGGGGAGAGACGTGAGCACAAGCTTCATTTATTTTTCGTTAGCATTGTCTATGGACCAGACTCGTGCCGGCTGCGAGCTCTAATGCTGCTCTGACTGCTGCTGCATACATAAACATATATCCCTCAGACGCCTGTCGTTGCTCGGCTTCAGCCAAGCCCCTGTCACGCAAGGTTAATTTCTACCTCCATCTCCCCCATTTCCATTTTTCACATTCCTCGTATAGAATTCATGCCATTCATCAGCCATCTCACAGAGGACGGCCGAGTACCTGCAGCAGCTCTCCAGGGTGCTGAATAGGGCGACTGTGGGGTAGAAGGAGAGAGCAGTGGGGGAGGGCTGCTGCAGCAAGCACTGTTATATGAATTCCTCATAGTAGGCATGGGGGTATGGAGTGCAGGTAGGGAGGAGGGGGATGAAGACCTGCCATCATAATAAACTGACAAGTCCTTCATTGGTGGGAAGATTCACTGACAATGTCATTCCTCATTTGCTCAAACATACAAGAAAGAGCCCGTCAAATAAACAGTTTCTGACATATTTGTTTAGCCCTCCTTAAAGAATCCAGAACCCTTTAATGGCTACTTATTTTTTTGTTTTGGAAGATGTTTTTTTGCAGTCACTGTTAGGCAGCGAGCCAGTAAACAAAGCTGCAGCTATTTCTCATCTTCTCGTAGAGGTCAAATTTGAGGACTGAATCTTAAACAATCACCGATGTGGCAAGGCTTTCTTTCTTCTCTAATCATGGTAAACAGCGCCCCCTGCTGCTAGAGTTTCAATACAACACGTCTCTAAAGATGATGATGTCGTGCAAGCTGACCTCTAGATGTTGCTATTGTGCAGTTTTTTTCTAATGAGATTTAACTTGGCATCAACAATACATAAATACGCCCTTGAGGGCTGAAGCTAACGGCAGAAATGTTCAATCCTGTTTGACTAAAATAGAACATTTCATGCCAGGCAGTCAAAGTCACGTTATGAAAGTAAAGTAATCACCTCTAGAGTAGGCTATGATCTCGTGAGAGAAACTGAGGGCTTGAAACTTTTCTGTCCTGCTTCCTAAATTTAACACAGAAATGAAACCAGTGAAACCCCTAAACTGAGGTGAATCAGCGACAGACAGTAGCAGGTTGCTGTAAACCGGTCAGGTGAGATTTCTGCATGAACAGACCGTGCATGAAGCCACCTGCAGCAAGCTGCATGTCAAATGAGTGGGGAAGGTAGTAAAACCGGAAGTACAGTAAAGCGTCCCGGTGATATTTACTTTGATAATTATGTATTGTGCAAACAATGCATGCTATTAGTGTTGAAGGTAAAACATGATTCATTGTTTGATTGCGATGATAACTATCCTTGAACTATTATTGATCCTTAAAGAGACATTTTATAAAACTACATTTTATATATATTTCTACTTATGTTCTATGCTATTCTATTTTTTCCGGTATGGAAAATTCTACATTATTATAACTTAATACAATAAAATCGACTTATGTATAGTATACAAATAAACCAAATAGCTGCTAAAAAAAAAATCTCAATGCCGTGACAGTAAACAGAACATTATAATAAATGCAAATCTGAGTTTAGTTTGTACTTTATTTTTGAAGTTTCACCGGATGTAGTGCATGTGTCCTTGCGGACTTGACACTAACGCATGCACTAACGGCGGGTTTGGCTGTTTGGCTCCCAGCCGCTAGGCGGAACAGGGAGGATCGATGCCCGGTCCCAGCGTGGAGGAGGAAGCCGTCCGAGAAAGTCCGCATCCCCACACAAGACGGGACGTATTAGCCAAAGCAAAGGAGGAGAGTGATTTCAGTTGTCTTCGAAAAGCTTCTTTACATGGGGGATAAGAAATGACATCTACCGCGAGCGAGAGGAGGGCGTTTGCTCATAAAATCAACCGGTGAGGCAGTAACAGAAGTTATTGTTTAACAGCTAACGCACAGTTGTGCGGTGAGAGTGACCTGCTGGACACATAGCCAGTTAGCTAGGATTTGAAGCGTATTCGTGACTATAAACCGGTCGGTTTAAACACCACTGTACCTACCTGAAATAAAACATCTCCATTGAAGCAGTTTGGGCTCCCATATATTATATCTGTGGCACTGAAGAGTTAAATAGCATGTTTTGTTTAAGTACCGTAGCGTAGCATCGCCGGAGCATTGTCATTAACAATGCATGAGCTAACGTTAATGCAGGATAACATTGTGAAGCGGAGGGCTTATCTAATGTCCCAGATGTTTCATTGTGAGTTTTAAAACAAAGTAATATTAACTACCAAGTGACATCCATTGTGATATTTTGCTCGTATTTCGTGTGAACACCTTGCAGCATTATTGTAGCAACCTGTTTCCACATGTTGTAAACTGGTTTTCCCTTCTCTGGAAGGGTTTAGTGCAGCATGGGATGATCCTCTAGTATGTGTCACTATACTTAATACATTTTGACAAGATTCCAGGACAAGTCGTAACGGCATGTCACATCTGTCAGCTGGATCTTTGAATAGCATGGGATAACAACAGTGGTAGTCTTTGCAACCAAGTGCCTCCCTGCATGCTACAATAGCCCTTTTTCATGAATGAAGATCCTCCAAACTTTGATTTTCACCAGTGCTTATCGTCACAGTTCATCTAAAGAAACAGCTTTGCCTTGCAAATCCAGATAGCTTCTCCAGAAAAGAAACAGGATGACAGATTCTTATCATTGACCTGCAAGTAAATTATTTTCTCACCAAAGTGAAAAACTTGCTGAAATCATGTCAGTACAGCGGTTCTTTATACTTTTGACCAGGCACCATCACAAGGGGGCTTTGTTTTGATTAGTATCCTGTCACTTTACCTGCTGATCGTCAATAACATGTCCTGTAGAGAAATGAGCTTCCTTGGACAGTCTCCCACTGCATTCCCAAAGTCCTGTCTGCCCTCCTTAGTGCGTCCCAGTCCATTGTTTTGTGCCGGATGCAGGAAAAGGGTGGGAAGGGGTGTTCAGGCTATTGCCCTTGCGGTCGATAGCTTCCCTTTTTCCTGTCTTAAATCAAGGCTGCTCAAACTGTTTCCACATGGTTTAAGGATACAGCGAGTGATTATAAAATCATAACATTCTAAATAGACTCATTTCAAATAATGCCACGTCAGAAAGTCTTGTTGTATCTCAGAGATTGGGCGAGAGGTCATTCATCTCTGCTTTACAGTCCATGTGTATTGATGGAATGACGGCATGAACTGTAGCTGTGTAATCATGAGAACTATGGTTTGGGAAATGTTGAAGCCTTCACAGCTGTGTATATGAGAGAGGCAGACATTATGTGGTTGTAAAGGAGCAGCTGTCTCTGTGAGAGGATTGTACTTTTTTTCTTTTTCCTGCTTTGTCTCCCTATAAGCCTCCCATTTTCCGTTGGTCTATGAAGGCCACGGACAGAGCTCTGGCTCTGTGCCTGCTCCCTGGAGCCGGCTCGCCACCTCTCTGTGAGATCCGCTCAAGTCGCTGTTCAGAACAGCTGCTGGCCCTCCCTCACAGTACCAGAAGCTAAAGAGCTTCTGCTTTACAGTTTATAGAACTTTAGGACAGAATCTGAAACATAATTAGCCTCATCAATTAAAAGAAGTATTTCATTCATGCAGATATCTGTACAATTAATGAATGCGGCCTAGTTTCTAATGCTGTGGTTTGATTTCTAAGATCCCTAAGTTAAGCATGCAAACATTGGCATGATTATGACATTTCTGCATCAACTTAAATCAAATTACTTTATTTTGTATAAATCCTGAACAGCACAGATCTTGCCCATTAACAGAATTCTTTACAGTTAATCTTCATCATGTCTGTACATTGTTGAGTGTTTCCCAGCTGACACTTCTCTCCTCTCTTTCTCAGGACGGTGGCTGCAGAAGTCAGAAAACAAGTTTCCAGAGACTATGGCTCTCCTCAGCTGTCCAAGAAACGAGGCGCACACCAACCTGTGAGTCACCCTGTGTTTAACCTGCCAGCCGATGAAAGGGCCAATTAGCAAGATCAGTAGTTGATGAGTAACTTGCTTATATTAAGTTTAAGTTTAGATACAAGGAATCAGAATACCTTTATTCGTCCCACAGAGGGGACATTTACAAGGAGATCAGATGATTGTGTGCACAGGGTTTTGAAACATGATAGAGCTGCTTTTGCTCGCTTGTGTTTTCCAACAGTCATGCAGGGGTTCTGCAGAAAGCAGTCGTTTCCTTGAAAATTAAGAATAATTGTTAAAAAACACATGATCCATCCTCACGGCATCCTGTCTCTTTCTACTTCTCCTTGTAAGTCCTTCTGATCTTGCTGATCAGATAATGATCTGTGATTATGGCCATGTCAATGTGAACCTAAAAGTCTAACCTTTATTGACAGTTGCCCCTGACGGAGGTGGTTGAGCCTGTGGACTTCGAAGAGTATGTGAGCAGTCACGCTCCGGGGGTGGAGCCCGGCCCGCTCCGGCAGCTCATGGAGTTCCCCCAGGACGACCTGGAGCTCCTCCCGCTGGACAAAGAGTGCATTACACTGGAGCCCCCACTGCCTGAGGAGGAAGAGTGAGTCCCACTAATGGCCAACCCAACCCTCGTACTGCATCACATCCCTTTATGGTCTTCTTTATACTTCTCCACACACAGAGGATTAATATAACTGTTATGGAGGACAGGCATTACCAGAGATAAGAACAAAGCCTTTCTCTCTGGGACACTGAATGAACATAAATATTAAAAGCATGCTTTGCTCAATTATTAATGTGTTTTTCTCCTATGTAGCTCTCTAGATCCCAGAGTGAGAGATGCCTTGGCAGTCTACACAGATGACTGGCTCGTCATTCAAAGGAAGTAAGTGGTGCCAGCTGTAGTACCAGCTGACTTATCCTTCAAGTACATGTTTCATCTACTTTTCCCAGTTCACTGTTCCCATCATTGACAGTAACATTAATATAAACTTTTCTTCTGATTTCCTTCAGATATCAGCGCTACAGCACCACGTACAGCCCTCAGAGCTCTGAGCGGCAGAGGGAGAGGCAGCGAGGGCTGCACAAACAGACCTTTGAGCTGGACGAGGCTGCTGCGGAGCGCCATGATGACCAGGTAGCTGGTGGAGATGTTCAAAGCACTTGTTATCGTGACCGCTGAGTGACCATTCAGTCTTTTAAGGTTCATTAGACTTATCTACTTATCTCTAAAGTGTTGCCAGGAGGAAAAGCTAAGAAGGCTTTAATATGCCCCTGAACTCCTATGATTTGGTACCTGGACCAAGAGAGTTGTAGAATTGGGCCTTAGCTAGTTTTTTCTTGTTTTTGTTTTTTTAATCAATCGAAATGGTCATTAGAATGTCCAAAACCCAAAAAGAAGTATGTTCTTATAAGATTCCAAAGTTTTGTCTTTAAAAATTGTTTTAAAACCCGAATATAATCCGTTTAATATTATAATAACTATAGATAAAGCCGGAAATCTCCATATTGTCATGCTAAAAACATGACGTGAAACATTATCCAAACAAATAACCAATTATCAAAAAGTCTGTTCTTATTTTCTGTTGCTTGTCTGATCCATTACTTGACTAATGGTTGCAGCTCAGGTGGAGTGAAGCCAGTCAATAAAGCTTGTGTCTCATGATGGGGAAGGCAGTATGAGTCGTATTGTGCTCAGCGAGTTGATCATATGGAGAATGAGTAATGGATCAATGGAAATACCTTGACCATTATCCATTCCACAGTCACCACATGAGTCATATTAAAGGGGTAAAAAGGTTATCAGATCTGTAGCATATTGTTCTCCTTGTGTTTCTAAATCATCTGCTGTGAGCACTTAGGTGACATGTTTGCCTGGAAGGGGGAAAGAAAAACACATGATCTCACCTCTTTGTCTCACTCTCGTGTGCTTCAGGATGATGCAAAGCGGCGTTCAGTCAGCCTCGATGAGACTCCTCGGGGAAGCTGGGCCTCCAGTATTTTCGACTTGAAGAATTCCTCCCCAGACGCGATCCTGCCGTCTGTGCTGGAGCGAGCAGCCGCCGAGGACATGGACCGCCGCAATACTGAGGCCCGCCTGCAGGGGCGCCACAGCGACCTGCTGGGCCTCTACCCGCCCCCCGATGAGGTTCAAATTACACCATCCCATATCTGCCCATGCTAGTAAAAGCTATGTTATTGTCAAAAAACTGTGAATTTATAATATACAGAAGATACTTAAAGGTCACCTATTATGCAAAATCCAGTTTTTCATGTATTTTCTACATCAACATGTGTCCCCTCTGCATAAAGAGACTCTGAAAGTTTCAGGAAAAAAGATTAGCTCACTTTTTGTCTCGATCCATTTATATAAAAACTGAAAATGAGCTGATCAGATTTTGGCCACTTTATGATGTCATAAGATTTGTTTGGCTTGTGTAAGCATTAGGCAATCACCAACCAAGGTAACCCCCCCCCACCTTATCACCTGAATCTCCTCCTAGAGCACCATTGTGTTATTTTTAACCAAATATCTCTCAGAGGGGCGTGGGGAGGGGCTCCTTATTTTCATCTAAATTAACAGACAGAGAATCAGCACTTTTGAAACAGGGCTGAAACAGAGGGGATTATGGGATGCTACAATGATCTGTTTGGTATTTGGAGCCAAACACTTCAGACATTTGTATATATCTGAGACCAATAATATATTGATGAAAAACAGTATCATAGGGGACCTTTTAATGATTGCTAGTGTATATTAAAAATGGTATTCCCTTTTATTTGGAGGTCCAATCAGTGTTGATATTAAAAATGTAGACGATTGAAGCGATAAACTCCTCAGTGCGTGTTTTATTATATTAGTGAATAATCTCAGAGATTATTACTGCAACCAGCAGGACTCGTTTGGAAATGTTGGTAGATTTAGTTTCCATTTGTTCAGCTCAGTCACATAATTGGATGTTCGCTTAAAGTGGAGGTCCATAATGTCTACAAACCCAGCAACTGTTTGCTTTTCTTCCCCCTCAATGTTCTCCTTTTCCAGCTCCATCCTTCTTCCTTTATATCTATGTACACACTTTGGCTTTCTCTGCCACTAGGTTGCCATGACATCTGTGTAAATGTCATGCCGGTGTGTGTATTGAACATGGCTCTTTGTGTGTGTGTGTGACAGGATGAAGCAGTAGAGAGATGCTCTGCCCCTGAAGTGCCTAAGGAACACTGTGGTCAGAGGATCATGGTTAAGTGCCTGTCTCTGAAGTGAGTAACATTTAGAATATATGTCTGAAATGATCATTATAATAAATCATATAATCATTATACCCACGATCCTCTCCAACTATATTTTTTTCCGATTTTCAGGTTTGAAATAGAAATTGAGCCAATATTTGGAACACTTGCCTTGTATGACGTCAAGGAAAAGAAAAAGGTATTTTTTCTTTGTTCAAGCAGATCAGTTTTTATTTGATCATTATTCTACCAATTACTTTGACTCTGTAAAACCGCTTACGTAATGCTGAGCTCATGCCTACCTAATTGAATTTCCCTTGTCTCAAGAAGCTCTAAGTGGTCTTGCGGTTTAGATGACTGAATTAAAACTGAATAAAACTCCCTTAACGTGCATTGCCATTATCCTCTTTCTCCCCCTCCCTCTGCTGTTTCCTGCTTATCTCCATCCTCCCTCCAACAGATCTCTGAGAATTTCTACTTCGACCTGAACTCAGATCAGATGAAAGGAATGCTTAAACCCCACACACCTCACGTAGCCATTTCCACACTGGCCCGTTCTGCCATTTTCTCCATCACCTACCCTTCGGCCGATATCTTCTTGGTCATTAAGGTACTGAGAGAACCTAATTGTAAACAGAAGAATCTGACTTTATGTTAATGGCACAAACTATATTTGTATTCCAATCCAATCCATTTTATTTATATAGCACATTTAAAAACAACAGAGTTGAACAAAGTGCTGTACATCAACAACTGTATAAAAACATAGCATAAATACATAAAAACAGACAGGACATGAAACAAATGTAATACACGAGACAATGAAACCAGATCAGAAGCCACCGACTGAAAAACTCTCCTATATGACGTAAAAACAATACAAAACACTAGTAAGGTAAAAAATAAATAAATAAAAACCACATTTTACAGCACAAGTGTCACCTGGTCTGTACAGTAAAAGCCAAGGAAAATAAGTGGGTTTTTAAGCGAGATTTAAAAACAGGCAGAGTTGGAGCAAGTCTATCCTGGAGGGGTAATTCGTTCCATAACTTTGGAGCCTCAACAGCAAAGGCTCTGTCTCCCCGCTGCTTTAGCCTCGATTTTGGGACTACCAGAAGGAGTCTGTCAGCAGACCTCAGTGACCGTGTGGGTGTGTATGGTTTTAAAAGATCTGCCAGGTACGGTGGGGCTAAACCGTTCAGGGCCTTGTATGCGAACAGCAACATTTTAAACTGTATTCTAAAATGGACTGGTAGCCAGTGTAAAGAGGCGAGTACAGGCGTAATATGTTCACGTCTGCCTGTCCTTGTAAGGAGGCGTGCAGCAGCATTCTGGACCAGCTGTAGGCATGACAGGGAAGCCTTGGTCACTCCAATATAAAGAGCATTGCAGTAATCCAGTTTAGTGGATATAAAACAATGTATTATCTTTTCAAAGTCATTAAAAGAAAGGAAAGGCTTGACCTTTGCTAAAAGTCTTAGCTGAAAGAAGCTGGATTTGACCACAGAGTTAATCTGTTTGTCTAGTTTAAAATCACGATCAATCCGTACTCCCAGGTTTGTGACAATGGGTTTCACATATGGGACAAGAGAATCCAGCCCAGGCGGGGCATTGGGGCCACCACTGGGTCCAAATATTATGACCTCTGTCTTTTTTTCATTGAATTTTAAAAAGTTCAAGGCCATCCAGGCTCTGATGTCCTGCAGACAGTCAGACAGGTGTTGCTGAGGGTTTGGGTCATTTATTTTCAGGGGCATGTAGATTTGCGAGTCATCTGCATAAAAATGAAATGAGACACCATATTTCTTAATGATAGCGCCCAGGGGGAGCAGGTACAGGGAAAATAAAATCGGCCCAAGAATGGAGCCTTGGGGTACCCCGTATGGGAGAGGAGCAGAGGAGGAAGTAAATTCTTTAAGATTTACATTAAAACTTCTTTCAGACAGATACGACTTAAACCAGTCTAGAGCAGTACCACTGATTCCCACAAAATGTTGCAGGCGAGAAATGAGAATACTGTGATCTACAGTGTCAAAGGCAGCTGTCAGGTCTAAAAGTATAAGAACAGCACTGTTCCCAGAGTCAGTAGCTAAAAACAGGTCATTATTACCTTGTTTGCATTTAATTTGGCATTTAAATGCTGCGTAACTAAGGTCAAATATAAGCGTGTTATTAAAAAAATGTTGTTTATGGTGTAAAACCCGTCTTCTTGTATTTCAGCTTGAGAAAGTCCTTCAACAAGGAGACATTGGAGAATGCTGTGAACCCTACATGGTTATGAAAGAGTCTGATTCCTCCAAGGTAATGGACCCAAAAACATATTTGTTTAAATTGTTGCAATGCTCAAGGCTGACGGCCAGCGTGCTCATGGGACCATTTTACTGTCTAGTCAAAAACCATTACCCAATTCTGTCCGGCAAGCTGCAATATTTACCATCCATTTTGGCAGGTCAACTCGGTTGGCCATTGCAGTTATTTTCAATCTAACTTTTTCTTTTGATGTTTTTTTTATCCTATTTTGTCTGCTCAGCACAAGGAGAAGCTGGAGAAGCTGCGTCTGCAGGCAGAGCAGTCATGTAGTCGTCTCGGCCGTTTCCGCATGCCTTTCGCCTGGACGGCCATTCACCTGCTCAACATCGTCAGCAGTGTGGGGGGTCTGGATCGCTCGGACCCTGACTCCGACTCTGGTACTTAAAACACATCCTAGGTTTTACAAAATGTTCTAGCATGCAGGTACACAGAGCATTCATTTTACAGTGACAAAGCCCTGTAGCGGTCACATTCATGCACATGCCGCTCTAATGTTGTTTCCTCCTGCCAGAGCGAAAGGGCCACGGAACATGGAATGACAGAAAGAAAAAGGGGTGCGAGCGGATGAGTGTTGGGGACGACATGTGTAACTTTGCCACTTTCCGTCCAGCAACATTGACCGTCACCAACTTCTTCAAACAGGTCAGACTCTCTCATGACTCATTTAGTTGTTCATCTTGTGATGTGATGTAATGGGGACAAATGACTCTCATATCACTTTATTAATAAAGCTGAGTATTGTCACTTTTAACGACAACAAGGTGAGGCGCTAACAGCTACCAATAATCTATTACATGTATTTACATACCTCTTATATGTTTGACAACAGACCACTCAAGAATGGATGACTTTCAAAAAGACTGGACACATGCCATTTTAACATTTAAAGCGTATCACACAGCTTTTTACTATAGGATGTATCGTAAAATAAAGAAGTTCATCCAATACTTAATAAATGGTATGTTCCATTAGTATTTTAAGATAAAATACACATTAGAAATTGAGCCTACAATATTCACAAATACTACAAGTAGTTAACATTGTAGTGAAGCACTGCTATTATAACTATATAATAAATACACACTCTGCTCCTGTCTGTGTCCATGAAGGAGGGGGACAGACTGAGTGATGAAGACCTCTACAAGTACCTGGCAGATATGCGCAGACCATCATCTGTTCTGAGACGACTGAGGCCTGTCACAGGTTAACGAGAGCATTCTTAATATAACTGAAACGGATCATGAAAAGGCTTTATGGATGTTTTGTATAAACAGTCTCCTATCTTTTGTCCCTCAGCCCAGTTGAAGATCGACATCTCCCCCGCTCCGGACTCGCCTCACTACTGTCTGTCCCCGGAGCTGCTGCACGTGAAGCCGTACCCCGACCTGCGTGTGCGCCCGACCAAAGACGTGCTGGAGTTCCCTGCTCGCTACGTATACACCCCTCACACAACCTACAGGTGAGTGTGTTCACCTTAAACACACACACGTTTACACAAACATTGCTTAAGTTGACTCGTAGAACAAATATACTTTCACCCCTCTATCACATGCATGACTCAATGTGTTTGTCTAGGTATTGATTTGTCCAGATTGATTTCTTCTGCCTCTCCTTTTTAAACTTAAAAACAAAAATACACATTTATTTTCTTTGGTGTAACAGAATGTTTAATCATTTAGAAAACTCGATTTGATAGGCTCCATTTAAAAACAAAGATTAGTAGTGCATCAAAGTCAAGACTAAGAACAGACACAAACGGAGAAAGCGGCAACAACAAGCACATAATCATAAGAGTACTAAGACAAATGTTTTCTGGCATTAGAGCAGATCTTTCGCACACATTGCAGGCTTGGAAGGGAGTGCAGTGTAGTCTGGGAGACTTCAGTCGTGAATGTTAAAGTCTATGTTTTAGCTTCACTCTGAAAGAAGAAAATGAAACATAAATGTAATAAAATATAAACAACAAACGTTCAAAAGACTTAACAAGTGACTCACCATCATCTTTAGTTTGGAGAGCTGCTCATTCTGAGTCTCAATGTTCTCTTTCTGGAACTGGGTCCAATGCTGTAAACCTTTCAAGGTGTTTAATTGCTCCTCTGCTCTCTTCTGAAAATGGCAATATAGTAAAGGGAACTTATTTAGTAACCAATCAGTGACTGGTGTTTAAATACTTCTGGTCGCCTTGTGCTTTTACAAGACCAAAAGCAAGTACAGGCTGGTGTGACGGTGAAGTAAGGCTGCAAAAGCATTGAAAATGAATCCTGGTTTTGGCTTCATACTAAATGTAAGGGCTTATATTGATAGAGCAGGATGTTTTAATGTGAAAGTGTAATACATGTTGTCCCTAAAATAATTATGATAAATAATCGTAATCTCAACAATGATCCAAAATGATCATGGTCATAATTGAGTCTATAATCGTGCAGCCCTACAGTGAGAGTGTGTCTTTTATAGGGATGGGTATCGTTTGAAATGTATCGATTCCGATTCCGGTTCTGCTTATCGATTCCGGTTCTTATCGATTCCCCGTTTCGATTCCAAAATTGTAAAATAAAGAGGTCAAACGTTTAGATAACAAAAATATCTTTATTCTTGTAAGCTTTAACTGACGTTTTTAAAATAAAAAATATACATGCAATACAAATGTATTGCACAATAGCTGTGCTTTATTTTAACTGAGCTATGTCAGCGCAACTTACATGATGCCGTTTAAAAAAATGAACGGTGGTGCCGGCCGTCAACAGCCTGCTGACGACCGGCCGTTCTGTGATTCTCCAGAACACACAGATGGCCAGTCCGCCCTTACCCTGTATTCTACCGGGTCACCGCGGCGCAGACGGACCCGGTGGAATACAGGGTCTACCGCGTTTAGGAACCGTTAAGCAGAACCAAAATTGTGTATTTTGTACGGGTACCCCGGTACCCGGCATTTTCTTATCGGTTCTCATCTGGAACCGAATTTCGGTTCCCAACCCTAGTCTTTTATCTCTACGTTCCAGCGCTCTGTTACCTGCAGCTCTTTGATGCTGATGCTGGTGTTGAGATACATCTCCAGCTTCTTCACTTTAGTTTGGAGCTCCACCTCTTCCTGCTCCACGCTGGCCAGCCAGTCTTTAGTCATGTTGGTCTGAGCCTGTTGCTTGGCCATCTGGGCCTGTCAAAGCAGCATCTGCACATATTATCCTCGTCCCCAAACAACCATCCCAGTGCAGCTGGCAGCTCTCTAACGACACCCTCACTCTTATCTCAGATGAAAGAGCTTCATTGATCCATATACATCAGGGAAAAGGGTCTTACAAAAGGAAACGAGTCAGATGCCTACAGTAACTAAGAACAGCTGCATTAGCGCTTTTGTAGACATAGAATAGATCTGCTTTGGTATGTCTATTCAACATTTTCTTTCTCTGTAATCTGTCTGCGATTTTACATTCTCTACATATTGTGTCTATCCCCTCTGCTCCTGCACGTTAGATCTGCAGTTTGATAGTCAGCGATTATCTCTCCTGCAATAACACAAGCAGCACCCGAAGAATCTGTTGTTTACATATTTGGGTGTTTTCTTACCTGTAGCGACTCTATGGCTGCTTTTATCTGTCTCTCCACCTCCACAGCCTGCTCAGTCTGCCTCTTCAGCTTTTCTAGAGTCCCCTCATGGCTCCTCAAAGTCTGGCTGATTTTCACTATCTTCGCCTCGGTGGTTTCATGAACATAGTTGAGCGATTCGCTGAACTGTACGACGCCGAACAGGAGAATATTTACTTCTTCCTTCGGTGCAGCCTTGTCCTTCACCTCGCTGGTCCTCCTCCTGACCGGAGCTGCATGGACTGCTCTCAAACCCTCGGCCAAAAATAGCAGGCACAGACCCCAGATAATCTTCATGACAGCAGTCACAAACTCACTGCGGTCTAATGTCTTTTTCACTGTGGCGGTTCAAGGCGTACTTCTCTGTCGCAGCTGAGATGTTAGCATCATCAGGATCCCCAGTGGATGAAGAGTTCGGAGGGTGGTCAGTGCGCCTTATATTGTATGTCTACATGCAATACCATAGTGAAACATTAGCTCAGCTGGGGTTTAATCCCAGGTCTTGTCTGTGGCCTTAGACTGTGGCCCTGCCTGCTTTAACCCCTGAGAGACACATTTAGTCATTCAGGTCACGAACACACGTGAAATACATTAATATAAATCTGGTTTTGTGTGTTTGATACAGAACATGTATAATCATAATCTGCCCTGTACATTTATGAAGTTATTTTAAAGTTATGTGATTTTGTGGTGTGTCATTGCCTCTTGACAAGTGAATAAACACCGCTGTTTAAATAAAATATGAACAAATGTTACCTCTTTATGTTTGCCTTGGACTGTAGTTATGGTTACTTTCACTTAGCCAATACAGGGTCACACTTTCCCCTCGTGTGCACACATGGAAATCTTATCTTTTGATTTTCTAATAAATGCTTTTGTAGGTTTTCAGGAATGATTGAAACAGAATCAGACAACATAACAAGATCCAGCTAGGCTGCCTACATCTTAGTATATTATGTTATTTTATGATTGTCATTTGATGTCATTAACCAAAAAAAAAAGTTCCTTTAACTCCTTCATGGATTTGCTGTCGTTTTATTAAATTCTGTCCTTGTCGTCTCATTTTCTGCCTTTTTATTATTTTGACTTTCAGGAATCTCCTCTATGTTTACCCACAAAGTCTGAACTTCAGCAGTCGCCAGGGGTCCGTGAGAAACATCGCTGTAAAGGTTCAGTTCATGGCCGCAGAGGACCCAAGTCAAGCTCTGCCGGTGAGTCACACTCAGTATAAAGAAGCTCCAGTCACAAAGGGCAGCTTGCAGCAGTGTAATGGTATACAAGGGTTTATTGGAAGAGTGAGCTTCATCAAATTTGCAGGTCTCCCTTGAAAAAGAGATCTATGATCTCAATGGGACCAATCTGGTTAAATAAAGGTTTGAAATGAAATGAAAGGGGCATTTATCCGAGCACAGAGGGAAGGAAAACTTAGTGATCTTTTTTGTTTATGAACTCTTTGTTTATTGAATATCAAATGGTTGATTCACACTAAGCATTACTGGCTTAAAGTAACATTGTTTGTTTCTTGTAACCTGATTGGATGTTTGACATTCACTATGCAGAATCATCTAAACGCAGTCTAAGACTAGAAGGCTTTCAGTTTTTGAGAAGAAACAATATTTAATTTCTTTTAAGAAATCACATTTGTGCCTTTAAACTGAACCATAAGAGTATTAAAATGTAAGGTCTGAAGAGAAATAGCTTGAACAATTAGTCGATAGCATGAAAAGTAATTGGCAATTGGCTATTTTGATTATCGATTCATCAGTTTTATGAATCATTTCAGTCATTGTTCAGGCAGAAATAGTGAAACGATTTTAATATTGTCTGATTCCAGCCTCATGAGAGGGTTTTCCTGGCTTTACATAATTCATCGTTCTGAGCTCAATATGTTCCGTTATTTGGTCTTTTGCTTTAACAAAACAAATGTGTTTGAAGAAGTCAAGTTTTGCTCTGTGAAATTGTAATGTCTATTTTTCAAAGTTTCACAGCCTAAATGGTTATCAGTTAAAGGTGGGGTAGGTCATTTTGGAGAAACCAGCTCGAGTGCGCTACAATTTGAAAATACACAGCCGGAACAAATCTACCACTTCCTTACAGAGCCCCTCCTCCAACACACACGAACGAGCACATGACCAATGAGGGCACGAGATAAGTTTGTGCACAGATGGAAGGCTGACAGGCAGGTAGGCCATCCAATTATTTTAGCCGGGCCGGCTAAAATGATTGGTCGTGCTTTTTACAGTACTACGGCTTCCACAGATTTTTTGTCAAAGCACTTAAGATATTCATTGCTGTCGGGATGTTAAGAGCATTCCATGGAATATAACAAAAAGTGTATCTCGAGCCGGTTTCTCAAACTTATCTACCCCACCTTGTGGCAGAAAATTCAATCTTGAAAATAATCTGTATTTGCAGCCCTAGTTTAAACACATCTCTAGAGGGAAACTTAAAAACAGTTTGTTTTTGTTGACAGTGTAAGTCTTTGAATGATCCAACAGATCCATAAGGATACTCATGTCAAAGGATATCCTCCTATTTGTCAAGGAGAAACTAAATGTACACTCTGCTGTTTGACCAGGTCATCTTTGGGAAGTCCAGTAGTTCTGAGTTCATGCAGGATGCGTACACTCCCATCATCTACCATAACAAGTAAGGCCCCGTCTCCTGCTGACCTTCACTGCACTGGAGTCTGTCCAACTTGCCTTTAACATTGTGTTTAACTCTTGCCAACAGATCTCCTGAGTTCTATGAGGAGATAAAGATGAAGATTCCTGCCAATTTAACAGACAACCACCATCTCCTGTTCACCTTCTACCACATCAGCTGCCAAACCAAGCTGAACACCCCCCTGGAGACCCCTGTGGGCTACACTGTGAGTACACTCCTCACCCACACACTTGCTCGTTTGATCGCTCCTTCTTTTGTCTTGCCATCGGTGAGTGATCGCGTGTCTCTCTGTCTGCCTGCAGTGGATTCCTCTGATGCAGCATGGCCGACTGCGCACCGGCTCCTTCAGTCTGCCTGTGTCTGTGGAGAAGCCCCCGCCCAGCTACTCTGTGCTCACCCCTGACGTGAGTGTGTTGAAAGAGATGATGTGTATATCAGTCAGCCTGTCATTACCTTCTCCTGTTGTGATGGGACTGAGTGTTAACTGAGTTGGGTGTCACTCTGCGGTAGGTCCAGCTCCCAGGCATGAAGTGGGTGGATAACCACAAAGGAGTGTTCAATGTGGAGGTGACGGCCGCCTCCTCGGTCCACACTCAGGTACACACGTGCTTTTTATGCTTACGTTTCTCTTTCACATGTATATAAAAACTGAATTTCCCCCTCGGGGATCATTAAAGCTTCTTCTTCTTCTTCGCATTGCATTTAGCTGACGCTTTTATCCAAAGCGACTTACAATAAGTACATTCGACCAGGAAGACACAACCTTGAGGAAAACAGAATCATATAAGTACATCAGGTTTCATAGAGCCAAACATTTCAAGTGCTACTCAACTGGCTATATATAAGCCAGTCCTTTGTTAGTATATAAGTGCTCTGTTAGCAGTTCTTTGTTAGTAATTCTATCGCTCGAAGTGGAGTCGAAAGAGATGAGTTTTCAGTCTGCGCCGGAAGATGTGCAGGCTTTCTGCTGTCCTGATGTCAATGGGGAGCTCATTCTACCATCTTGGAGCCAGGACAGCAAACCCACGTGTTTTTGCTGATGGGAACTTGGGTCCCCCTCGCAGCGAGGGTGCAGCGAGTCGTTTGGCTGATGCAGAGCGTAGTGCACACGCTGGGGTGTACAGTTTAACCATGTCCTGGATGTAGGAAGGGCCAGATCCATTCGCAGCATGGTATGCAAGTACCAGTGTCTTGAAGTGGATTCTAGCAGTTACCGGAAGCCAGTGAAGGGAGCGGAGGAGCGGAGTGGGAAAATGTAGGAAGGTTGAAGACCAGACGAGCCGCTGCATTCTGGATGAGCTGCAGAGGTCGGATGGCACATGCAGGTAGACTAGCCAGGAGGGAGTTGCAGCAGTCTAGGCGTGAGATGACGAGAGCCTGGACCAGAACCTGCGTCGCTTTCTGTATCAGCTGGGGACGTATCTTCCTGATGTTGTAAAGTGTGTATCTGCAGCAGCGGGTTGTAGCAGCTATGTTTGCAGTGCAGTCTGAGTCGGGGAAAACAACAGAGGTGCCGATGTTGATTGTCAGGTCAAGAGTGGGACAATCTTTTCCCGGAAGGAAAAGCAGTTCAGTCTTGTCAAGGTTGAGGTGATGAGCAGACATCCACTGAGAGATGTCAGCTAGACAAGCAGAGATGCGTGCGACGACCTGGGTCTCTGAGCGGGGAAAGGACAGAATTAGTTGGGTGTCGTCAGCGTAGCAGTGGTATGAAAAACCATGCGGGCTAATGACTGATCCGAGCGAGTTTGTGTACAGGGAGAAGAGGAGGGGACCAAGAACAGAGCCCTGAGGGACCTCTGTAGTTAATTGACAAGGGTCGGACTCGGACCCTCTCCAAGTTACCCTGTAGGTACGGTCTTTGAGGTATGAGGTGAGGAGGGAAAATGCAGAGCCTGAAACTCCAAGTTCTTGGAGAGTGTGAAGGAGGATCTGATGGTTCACCGTGTCGAATGCAGCAGACAGGTCCAACAGGATGATGACAGAGGAGAGGGATGCTGCTTTGGCAGTGTGCAGTTCCTCAGTGACAGCAATGAGAGCAGTTTCTGTGGAGTGACCTGCCTTGAAACCAGACTGGTGCGGATCCAGAAGGTTGTTCTGATGGAGATAACAGGAGAGTTGTTTAAAGACAGCGCGTTCAAGTGTTTTAGACAGGAACGGGAGTAGAGAGACAGGCCTGTAGTTTATAACATCAGACAGGTTGAGAGTGGGTTTCTTTAGGAGAGGGTTTACTCTTGCCTCCTTGAGACTGTTTGGAAAGTGACCAGAAGTTAGAGAAGTGTTGATGAAATGGGAGAGAAACGGTAGAATATCAGGAGCGATAATCTGAAGGAGGTTTGAAGGGATAGGGTCCAGAGGACAGGTGGTAGGGCGGGCAGAGGTAATGAGGGTAAGAACCTCACTTGGAGAGAGAGGGGAAAAGGAGGTTAGTGTGTGGGTGGAAGGAGGGTTTGGTGACCCAGTGGTGAGTAAAGGTGAGTCAGAAAAAGAAGAGCAAATATCATCAACCTTTTTTTCAAAGTGGTTAACAAAGTCGCTTGACAGGAGGGGGGAGGGGCTTTGGGGGGGGGGTCCAGGAGGGTGGAGAAGATGGAAAATAGTTTTTTGGAATAGGAAGATTGGATCTTATCTTGAAAGAAAGTGCTTTTTGTCTGAGAGATCAAAGCAGAGAAAGAGGAGAGGAGAGCCTGATAGGTTAGGAGGTCGTCATGGTGTTTGGATTTCCACCGTTTCCGCTCTGCTGCCCGAAGGACGGTTCTATTAGCACGCAGTGCGTCATTTAGCCAGGGAGCAGGAAGGGACTGACGGGCCTGCCGAGATGTGAGAGGACAGAGAGAGTCCAGAGAGCATGAGAGAGGAGAGAGGAGAGTTTCTGCAGCAGAGTTTGGAGGCAGGAGTTGGAACGAGTCAGAGGAAGGGAGGGCTGAGAGCACCGATGAGGCAAAGGTAGAGGGGGAGAGGGAACGAAGGTTACGGCGGACAGGTGCAGGATGAGAAGAGATTAGTTCGTTATGTTTGGAAAGGGGTAGAGAGAATGAAATGAAGAAGTGATCGGATGTGTGGAGCGGGTTTACAGAGAGGTTAGAAGTAGTGCAGTTCCTTGAGAATATGAGATGAAGGACATTGCCAGCTTTATGAGTTGGTGGGGACGGAGACAGTGAGAAAGCAAAGGCGGTTAACAGAGATGTTAGTTAGTCTATCTTCCCTGTCTGGAGGTTGAAGTCTCCGAGAAGTACAGCGGGAGGGCCAGTTTCAGGGATGTGTGAGAGGAGATTGTCTAATTCCTCCAAGAAGTCCCCCAAGGCGCCTGGTGGACGGTAGAGAACAACAATGGTTAATTGTATAGGATGGGTTACTGTGACGGCATGGAATTCAAAGGTGGAAGGAGTGAAGTTAGGTAGCTTGAAGAGGGAAAAGCTCCATTTGGGAGAGAGCAGGAGACCAGTGCCACCTCCTCTGCCAGTGGGTCTGGGTGTATGGGAGAAGGAATATGCTGTGGAGAGAGCTGCTGGGGTGGATGTGTTGGATGGAGTAATCCAGGTCTCAGTGAGAGCAAGGAAATCCAGAGACTGCAGGGAAGCGTAGCCAGAGATGAAGTCAGCCTTAGGAACAGCTGACTGTCAGTTCCACAGGCCGCCTGAAACTAGATGTTGGATTTCAGTGGAGCATGTGGGATAGACGAGAGCAGGCCGGATATAGCGATTAGGAGATACACGGGGCCAGTGATAATTGTGAGAAGACACATGAACAGGAATGGAGAAAATACACATGATTATAGCATGAGGGGCTAGAAAACTAAAGAAAAGAAAATAAGACACCAGCGGTAATTAGCTCAATCAGAGTAGGAGTTGCCTCCCTCGTGACTCCAATGTCTTCGGCTGTCTGACGCTGAAGCTGACGCTCCAGGAGAGAGCTACCTAAAATGGACGCCTGATTGCTGAGTTCTCACAGCTGTGGGGCCACGCCCCTCTAATTAGTTAACTCTCTACAGCTGATGGGCGACAGCAGAGTGGCCCTGCCTATATTGTAATGCAGGCTTGAGTACTGCGACTGCACTGCACTTGAGCAGATCTGAGATTTAAAATCTCTCAAAAGCGCTGTTTTAGCTACAATAACTACAGAAAAATTATACAGAGTAGAATAAATGAAACAGAGAAGTCCAATTAAACAAGAATATAACTTACAGTGGTTGCTGCGTCAATAGGTAGTGTCGTCACCCGGTCTAGATGCTCTTCTTCTTCTTCTTCTTCTTCTTCTTCTTCTTCTTCTTTTCTTTCTT